>NC_133772.1:94898561-94984073 GCF_003597395.2 Chelonoidis abingdonii
GAATTGGATGGGGGAGTGGTTTCTGCTGCTGCATGTTAACAGGAAAGAAGCAGCACTGAACGGGATTTGCTTGGTATTTGGGAAAGGAGGACACTGTGTATATGAAGGCTGCAGAAGCCAAAAGACAATGGCTTACCATGGCTGCATGCAAGCTGAATTCTGCTGCCCGGACCTGCATCTGAGATCTCTAACACCAGAGCCGCAGGCACTCAATATTAAGATGCAAAATGGGACCTTGTAGTGAAATCACATGTGCTATGTAAGGTGAATAGCGTTGTTCACTGTGAAAGAGTATAATCATTGTTCTGTAAAATGTATCTTTTTAAAGATTTCTCTCCCTTTTTTACCTCCCTCATGCAGCTGCAAATTTTTCAAGCCCCCCTGCTCCATCCTGAAGGCTATCTCAGATAAGGCGGAGGAAAAAAAAGATGCGAAACGAAATGTTCTCGGAAATCATGGAAGTAACCCGCAATGAAAGAACTCATCTGAATGAGTGGAAGGACGTGGTATCAAATTACAGGAAAGATGCCAGTGAACGTGAGGACAGGAGGGATGCTCGAGATGAGAGATGGTGCCAGGAAGATCAGAGGTGTAGGCAGGAAGATATGCGGTGGTGGGATGCAATGTTGGGGCTGCTGAGTGATCAAACTGACATCCTCCGATGTCTGGTGAAGCTTCAGGAACAGCAGCAGGGTCACAGAGTGCTGCTGCAGCCCGTGTAACCACCCTCACCACTCACCATGTTCCACATCTTCCTCACCCAGATGTGTAAGAACGCGTGGGGGAAGGCTTCACACCCGCCCACTCTACCGCCGTGGACAGCCCAACCAAACGGCTGTCATTACTTTGAAATACTTTTAGTGGCCTTTTCCTTCCCTCCTATCCTCCTCTCGAACCACACCCGGGATATCTTGTCAGTTCTCTCCCTCTTTTTATAATGACTTTTTAATAAAGAATACATGATTTTTAAACAAGAGTGACTTTATTTCCTTAAGCAAGCTGTAATCGAAGGGGGAGGGTGGGTTGCTTACGGGGAATGAGTCAATCGGGGGGGGGTTCATCAAGGGGAAACAAACACAACAGTCACACCGTACCCTGGCCCGTGATGAAACTGGTTTTCAAAGCTTCTCTGATGCGCACCGCTTCGTGATGTGCTCTTCTAATCGCTCCGGTGTCTGGCTGCGCGTAGTCAGCAGCTAGGTGATTTGTCTCAGCCTCCCACCCGGCCATAAAGGTCTATCCCTTACTCTCACAGAGATTGTGGAGCACACAGCGAAGCAGGCTAGCGAGCAATAACAACAGGAGACATTGGTTGACATGAGGTCTGAGCCGACTGTAAGTAATGTGCACACGGCGCCTTTAAACGGCCCAAATGCAATCATCTGACCTACATTCTGCACATTGCTCACCTGTAGTTGAACACGCTCCTACTATGTCACGGCTTGCTGTGTATGATGTTCTACATGACCATGGCAATGCAAGGGGTAGGGTCTGGGTCACCTCAGGATAAACTACAGGCATTTCACTCCCAACTGTTATTTCTGGTCTCGTAAAGAAGTAATTCCCATTGCTGCACAGCTTTAAAAACAGACGTAAGCTGTTACCCTTGAAGCCGCGAGCGTCATGAACTCTTTCCCGGCACAACCCCACGTGGATGTTGGTGAAACATCCTTGTGATCCACCAGTGCTTGCAGCACCATTGGAAAAGTACCCCTTGCAGTTTACACGTACTGTGCCCCCGTGGTGCAACCGGTCCAAAGAATAGGGAGGATATGGTTTCAACATCCTAATCAGCCCCCCCCCAGTTTAGGGAATCCCATTGCGCACAAGCCATCACGTATGAACTGCACGTTTCCAGATCACAACCTTTTTGTAGCCAGCGGCAAGCCTTTAATGATTGCTTGGCTACTTGCGATCACAGCAGCCCCCACAATAAGGATTTGCCCAACTCCAAAATTGATTGACCCAACTGTACCACGGTACGCTATCTGGCAATTGCAATCTCCAGAGGGCTACGTGGCCACATCTTAAAATCCGCTTCTAAGCTACAGAGCTGCTCTCGATCTTAGTAAGTATGGATTTCGAGCGCCAGGGGAAAGCTGAGAAGGCCACAAAGTCCATGAAGAGGTCGACCCACAAGCATGCGCAAAGTTGGTCGCAAGACCCACTTGAAATGCCAACCGCAAAACTATGGCGGTCCCACAAGTCTTGTGCTTGTTTTCCGGGCCAATCTGGTGTTCAACCTGTAGAACCTGCCCATTAACAGAAGGAGGGTTCCCAAGCGCAGGGGGCCCGCAGTCTTGAGAGGGAATTCTGTGTTCCATAGTCCTCATCGCCCCTGGCCGACCTCCTCCTCACCTGGCTTTGCAGGTCCTGGTTCAGCATAGACTGCACGAGAATGCGCGAGGTGTTTACAACATCCATGATTGCAGTCTTGATCTGAGCAGGGTCCATGCTTGCTGTGCTATGGCGTTTGCACAGTTCACCCAGGAAAAAAGGCGCGAAACGGTTGTCTGCTGCTTTCACAGAGGGAGGGGTGAGGCTGTACCCAGAACCATCCACGACAATGTTTTCTGCCCCATCAGGCACTGGGATCTCAACCCAGAATTCCAAGCGGCGGCGGAGACTGTGGGAACTATGGGATAGCTACAGGATAGCTACCCACAGTGCAACGCTCCGGAAATTGATGCTAGCCTCGGTACATGGACGCACACTGCCGAATTAATGTGCTTAGTGTGGCCGCGTGCACTCGACTTTATACAATCTGTTTTACACAACTGGTTTATGTAAAATCGGAATAATCCTGCAGTGCAGACATACTCTCAGACTGGGAGTCAGTGTGGGGAGGGGAAGACAGACTGGATGAGGAGCTGGGAGAAAGTAACTAGGATTAGCTGGGCAAAGAGACTGGGATTGGATGTGGGAGGGGAAAAGAGGGAGTAAGAGAACCTAGAGGTGGAGACTAGGTTTGCCTGGCAAGGAGACTGTGGTTAGTATAAAAAGCCTGAGCACTGGAGACTGGAACTGGATAGGCAAAGAGTGGGACTGGAACAAGATGAGAGTGGGGGAAAGACAGGCCTGGGGCAAGGATAAATTGGATGACATGTAGTGCAGAAGGAGTCAAATCTGGGGGAAAGAGGCAGCAGGGTCTGCGTTCATTAGATCTACTCCCCTTCAGAGCCTGGAATGACCCAAGATTCCTGAGTTTCTCCAGATCTCTCTGAAACACGCTGCCAGTGCCCTATCTCCCTCTAATGTTGATCTGCAAAGAAGATTACAACCTACTACTTCTATCAGTTACCCTACTAATGGCAGAGTTCTGTGAAGTTCCAACTCTTAGGTTTCCAACTCTGCAGAGGAACATGTAGGTGCCAATAAGATATCACATGATGGAATTTCTGATTTTTCAGTTTGATTTTTAAAAAACCTAGGAAATTACACACAAACAGCTATGTGAAAAGAACAACTGTTAAGGTTGCAAAGTCAAGCACTCAAAAGTTAAGCAATGCCAGAAGTAAAGTTGCCTGTGTAACCTTCATTCAACTCATTTCTGTGTATGCATTATACTTTCCTCAATTACATTGTCATATACTATTTTTTCCTACTTAGCATTCTGAGAGTACTTAGCATTTCATACCACTTAATATGTTCAAAGCACTGCTCCCACTGACTTCAGTTGCATATGTGAGTGCTAAGCATTTTTGTAAATAACATCCCAGGGTCCCTAATCAGAAAATCAGGAGCACAAATGATTATCACCTGTGAAAAGTTTGGTATAAATGACTTGCCTAGCATCACACAGAGATAGAGTCCACTCCTCCAGAAAATCATTCAACTGATTTAACCATGAGATCATCCTTTCTCTTCCTACAATCCCCTGCCTCATTCATTACACACCTTCCAATCTCCTAGCGGAACCACTGCTACACAATCCACACTGTAGGCTATGTGTGCACTACATTTAAAAACTTGTAGCTGGACCTTGCCAGCTGCCTTACACTTACAGGACTCAGGTTTGCTGGGCTGCTTAATTGCCATGTAGATGTTCAAGCTTGGGCTCCAGCCTGAGCCCTGGGACTCCACAAGTGGGGAGGGTCCCAGAGCTCAGGCTCCAGCCTGAACCTGAATATCCACACCGCAATTAAGCCCAAGCCTTGTGAGCCTGAGTCGGCTGGCCAGCCATGGGTGTTTAATTGCAGTGCAGACATAGCCTTAGTGTGCAGATGGTGGAGTCCCCCTTTCTGTGCCAGAGGTTGCTCCTGGCTTGCACCACCAGAATTGGAGTCCTCTTGGACTATGACTGGAGGGACTGGGTGGATGCTCATGACGCTCAGCCAGCGCATGGAGTTATTCTTGTCATGTGGTCCAGGAGGTGATAGCAGCCTTGCCTCCTTCTCCTTCTCTTTTCTTCCTTGAGCAGGTCCTTTGGGAAACAGCTTCCCAGCCACCTCTCACTCCTGGCCCTCCAGAACTTGACTTCAGTCCCCTGCCCTGTGAGCCACCCTGGCCTCCCTGACACACATCCTACATCAGCTGAACAACATTCAGCCAGTCCTTCTCTGAACCATGCCCAGGAAAACATCTGTATGCACTTGTGCTTCATACAATTCACTTCCTCGCCCTTGTGTCTTGCCCTGACACCAAGTGGCAGGACCTGGTGCCACCAACCACCTGTTGCCTCTTTCAGCACTTGTAGAACCTCTCACTGAGGTTCTGGCTGCACTTCTCCCTGCACCTTCTGATTTTTACACATCCCATCTGTGGCCCCACAAGACCTCCTCCCACCACTGGCCAATACGGTCATCACACCAGGTGGAGAAAGCTAGAAGTGGGGTGTTCTGCAACTATAAGGCCTACATTCAATCTTTTGTTTGATCATGCCTCCAAACAGAGTTCCTCTGGCTGGTGTCTACTGCCTCCTCACAGCCTTTGAGGAGCAGTGGCGCTGTTGGAGTTCTCTGCTTAGTGTCCCCTTCAGATTCTTTGATTTTTGCCTTATGAACTTCACTCCCATCCTTGTTTTTAAATTTGTTGTCTCCACCATTCAATTGTGGCCCAGGTCCACTGGTACCTCCCTCTGGGTTAAGTGGGAGGGATATTAGATATGGGCAGGCTTAGGCCAACCACTTCCCGGTATTCACAACACAACTTATGCAACAAATGAAGCAGGTGTCCAACAAGTGAAGCAGAACCTTCACTACACAACCCTGATCCATCCTGAGAGCAGGCCCATTCTGTGAACTAAAGCAAGAGTCCTGTGGAAACAATAGTGTGTGCTCATGTAACTAAAGAATATATCATGACACATGCACACAAGGGGGGCAAATTAAAGTTGCACAGGCAACTTTAATTCTGACATTTCCTAACTTATGAAGCAAAACAAATAAAAAAGGTATGTGTCCTCCGTCCCCTGTGTAATATATAATTATGTCTAGCAGGTCAGTCTCCACTTACAGCTGTATGTCTAATTAATTTTTAGGGTATCCAGAACTACTTCCCTGGGGATTTTTTTTGTTATTTAAATTTAATTAATCACCATCATCTCCCTCCTTCTTTTTCTAACACCAGGGCTAGGAAAGGCTGAAAATTTAAATAATACATAATAAAATGTTCAATTCAACTAAAACATTACAATGGAAATAAACCATGACACACACTTTAGATACTTTTGGGACTTAGAAACTCCAAGAACAGTCATACAATACATAACACAACTAAAATAAGTACTTTATCTCTTCAAGATCTTGCTTGCCATGGAAAAGAATCAGAACTAAAACGTATAATGTTCAATCAGTGAAAAAAATAATTAGGCTCTCACCACAGTGAATTAGAAGATCATCGTGAAACTCATATAGCTCTTCCCGAATCTCCTCTGGACAGGGACAATCCTCTCTCAGTTGAAAATTTAGCAACATATTAATCTTTTAAGACAAAAATAAACCCAAATATTTAGGACTTCACAGGGGCCTACAGAGAATACAGTAATATAGGCATACTTTACTGTTACTTATTTACACTTGTTTCTCAAAAGAACTAACATAAAACATGCTTTTGGCAAAAGTAAATATGTCCTTATGGCAATATTTAAGCAATAGTGGCTTAATGATTTTAATTATGATTAGGGTTGTCAAGAGATTAATAAAATTAATCATGCTTAATTGCACTGTTAAACAATAATAGAATACCATTTATTTAAATGTTTTTGGATTTTTCTACATTTTCAATTATATTGATTTCAATTACAACACAGATACAAAGTGTACAGTGCTCATTTTATATTTATTTTTATTACAATTATTTGCACTGTAAAAACAAAAGAAATTGAATTTATCAATTCACCTAATACAAATACTGTAGTGCAATCTCTAGCATGAAAGTTGAATTTACAAATGTAGAATTATGTAAAAAAAAAACTGCATTCAAAAATAAAACAACGTAAAACTTTAAGGTCTACAGTCCACTCACTCCTACTTCTTGTTCAGCCAATTGCTCACACAAACAATTTTTTTACATTTGCAGGAGATAATGCTGCCCACTTCTTGTTTACAACGTCACCTAAAAGTGAGAACAGGCATTTGGCATGGCATTGTTGTAGCCAGCATCGCAAGATATTTACATATCAGATGAGCTAAAGATTCACATGCTTCAATCACCATTCCAGAAGACATGTCCATGCTGATGACTGATTCTGCTCAATAAAGATCCAAAGCAGTGCGAACCGACTCATGTTCATTTTCATCATCTGAGTCAGATGCCACCAGCAGAAGGTTGATTTTCTTTTTTGGTGGTTCGAGTTCTGTAGTTTCTGCATCAGAGTGTAGTTCTTTTAAGACATCTGAAAGCTTGCTCCACACCTTGTCCCTCTCAGATTTTGAAGGCACTTCAGATTCTTAAACTTGGGCTCGAGTGCTGTAGCTGTCTTTAGAAATCTGAATATTGGAATCCTTCTTTGTGTTTTGTCAAATCTGCGTGAAAGTGTCCTTAAATAAACAACATATGATGGTCATCATCCGAAGATTCTGAATAACACAAAATACATGGCAGAATGCAAGTAAAACCATGGAGTAGGAGACTAGAACCTTCTCCTCAGGGAATTCAGTAACAAATTTCATTACACTTTTTTTTTTTTTTTTTTTTAAAACAAGCATCTTCAGCATGGAAGTTTATAACCTCTGGAATGGTGGTGAAGCGATGAAGAGGCATATGACATATTTAGCATAATCTGGCTATAATCTTGCATTGCTGGCTACAAAAGTGCCACGCGAACACCTGTTCTCACTTTCAGGTGACATTGTAAATTAGAAGCGGGCAGCATTAGCTCCTATAAATGTAAACAAACTTGTTCCTCTTAGCAATTGGCTGCACAAGTAGGACTGAGTGGACTTTTAGGCTCTAAAGTTTATATTGTTTTGTTATGAAGTGCAGTTATGTAAAAAAGAAAATCTAAATTTGTAAGCTGCACTTTCACGATAAAGAGATTGCACTACAGTACTTGTATGAGGTGATTGAAAAATACTACTTTTGTTTGTCATTTTTACAGTGCAAGTATTTGTAATCAAAAGCAGTATAAAGTGAGCACTATACACTTGGTATTCTGTGTTGTAATTGATATAAATATATTTTAAAATGTAAAAAAATCCAAAAATATTTAATAAATTTCAGCTGGTATTCTACTGTTGAACAGTGCGATTAATTACAATTCATTTTTTAATTGTGATTAATTTTTTAAAGTTAATCACATAATTTAACTGCGATTAATCAACAGCCCACATTATGATTCATATAAAAAGATTCTCAACAGTAAAGAAAACTTTTAGAGGAGACATTAGCCAATTGTCTTGAAAAAGTAAACAAACATTTCCAAAGCCCCACATAAGTAAAACAGAAAAACCAAACTATCCAAAAAGTATCTCAATAACAAACCTGATGCCTGCTAATTTTTGCATACATCTCTAATGCAGTACAAACAAAAATTATGAAGCAAGTTACAGGTAAATTAATTGACTCTGGCTGGTGTTTCATAGGTTTCCAACAAATCAGAATATTTTTCTCTCTCTCCTTGAATTCTCCAACCCCACCCAAAAACTGAAGAACTACTTTTAGAAATGGAAAAGTCTGTTGGTTACAAGCTAAGTCCATTTTCATGCATACCAATTGTACTTGCAAAGCAAAAACTGGTAGGTTCACGCAGCTCTATTCAGGGGTCTAAGGTCAATATTTTCAAATGTACGTGTGAAAGTTAAGTTCTTAGATACAAATTTAGTCACTTCTATAAAAGTTGCCTGATTTTCAAAAATGTTGACTGCCTGTAGTCTCTCTTAACTTCACCACTTTAAAAAATTAGGCAGACGTTAAGTATGGATATAGGATCCTAAATTCGGGAACTTAGGTTTGAAAATTTTGTCTTGTAACACCTTGTGGCAACCTAATAAGCTATTAAATATGATGTCCAATCTCTCCTACAATCAAAATTCTAGTTTAGGAATAAGACAGTTCTACCTCTTCCTTTCCACACTTATCACACTTTAAAAAATCCTCCTGTCCTTTATTTTACCTGTTCTTGAGGGGGAGAGCGAAACTCCTTTGTCTTCTTGGCAGTCAAAGCAGCAGACATGTTTAATGCTTGCATGAGTTCATTGTACCTGTATTTCTGATTATATTGCAGCTTTGAGACATAATTGTCTGCAAATGATACAATAGCTTCCACCCTGTGTCGCAGCTCACAGTCACAGAAATAATTGAGTAGCTCACACATCTAACATGAAAAAAATAGAGGAGATTTAAACATCTTAATTGAGAATCTAAACCATAAACTCTAAAATGAAAGAATAACAATGGACACTATACACTAATCTGAACGGCTCTTCTATTTGCCAGGCAATAAAAATGAGAATAATAAATGTATTTCTTTTTTCCACTAACTCTGATTTTTAACAAGTAATAATAAATAATAAATATATACAGATATTGTATTATTATGATCTATAACAATATTTTGCATTTATACACTGCCTTTCATTGAACGCTGTCAAAGTGCTTTATAAATGTTTCTTCTCTCCCATAACGTGCATGTTAAGTACCTTGCATGTGAACATTAGACCCATTTTGCCTTCAGAGGAGCAGAGATACAAATAGATTAAGTGATTTGCTCAAGGTCACATAGTAAGTCAATGATGGAGCCAGGGCTAGAACCTGGGAGTCCTGAATTCCAGGTTACTGGCTGCAAACATTAGGCAACATACCCTATCCTTGTTTCATCAATATTACATTAGATATACGTTTACTTTAAAATGGCCACCTGGAGTTTAACAGATTCAGGTAATCTTGTCTGCAGTAAGCCTTTCATTGACGGTTTAGTTTCCTTTAATGCCTCTTCCCCAGCTTCCACAGCTTTTTCTTCAATCTGTGTAACTTCCTCCTTCTCTGTTTTCTCTTCTGTTTCTTCCTTGGGGTCTCCAAACACGTTGGGATCAATAAGGAGTAAAATCTGCTTCACATCATCATCACCAAAAATCCCCATTACAAGTAAAGTTCCTATAAGTTTAAGAACAGGAACAAACTGGAATTCAACTTTCCCTCCAACAGGATCTCTGATATGAACACCACTATAGTGTACTGCCTCTGTCAGCATGCTTATGGCCTTGGTTTTGAGTATCTCAAGTGGTATCTCTGGACTGGGCTTCTGATGTTCTTCACTGGCCGCAATGAAACAAGGAGTAGAAAAATTAAAACCTGGTTTCAAACAAGTGCTAAGCCCAGCTCCTGGTAACCCATGTCTCTTTGATTCGTCAGGATATAATTCAATTTTTCTAGTTTCATCTGTAATTGGAATGATAAATTCATTGTTCATCATAAGCTTGGCTTCTTTGGCACGTTCCAAATGAATACTGATAAGTAGATCATAGAATCCAGCGCGTAAGAGTCCAGGTAAATATTGATTATCTATTGTGTAAAATAACTGAGATAGGTCCACATGGCTACAAAGTGCATAAGCAACTCTATTATTACCCAGTGCACAAACTGAGCTATAGAGTTTTAAAGTGTGGTAGTGGAATTGCAGCAAATCTTCTTGTTCACATAGCTCCAATATATCAACACACCTGTTGTGGAATACAAAGAAACATGACAGTAAACATCATAAATGAGCTTTATCTTATTAAATACATCCACAAACAGATTGGGCGGGGGGAAATAGGAATAATGGTATAATGAGTTAAAGGATAAGGTTTTGATCAGTTCTGCTTTAGACCACACATTCACTTTAGTACCTAATAATCGCTATGTCCATATCACCTAACCAGCAAGTGACAATTTACTGGTCATAGTAATGATTAGAAGTCCCTAGTAAGGAGAGGACAGATACTGAAATAAAAGGAATATGGCAGGTAAGTTATCTAATATATGGAGAAGCTTCCAGAGCACCTGAGTACCCATTCAATATTAATTTTCAAAAGACAATATTTTACTTTAAAGGTCCAAAACACTTCAGTAACATCATCATAATATACAGTGGTTTTGGAGCCTTCCTGAAGAATACTATAGTATTTTTTGATAAAGTACACTACATTTAGCTCTTTTTCTTGAACCAAATTTCACTAAAATTGACCTACCAAAAGCAGAAATATGGTTAAAAAACTACATTTTTGCACAGGCTTCCTTCCATATCTTTTCACTTTTGTTGTCTGATATCTTTATAAAAGGATCAAGTTATGCATATTAGAATATCAAATAAAACAGCCAAAACTACATTATTGTAACTATGAAGATAAAATTGAACATCCAGTACAATTTAGAGGGAGTTTAGCTTTCTAAAATATTATTTCAATCAAGAATATGCAGTTTAATTAGTGTAAAACTGAAGTAGATTATAGGAAAATATTAAAAACTTTTTAAACAATACAAAGAAGCAGAATTACAGCATTTGCATGTAATTTATATTTGTGTTTTGAATAGGGTGAAGATTTAATCCAAAGTATTTTAAAAGGTCTATCTTTATCTTTTAATGAAACAAAATCAGATATTCTCTTAATGGCTGTAAAGGATTCTATCTTACCTACAGTAAAGTGATCAAATGGCATCAGAATGATTCAGCTTTTAATATCTATTTGAATCATATATATAATGGATGTTAGTTATAGTAAATGAGATCAGAAATTCTAAATGACTGTCAACATAATTCAGACTATAGCCTGACTTTACTCCTAGGCATAGAGGACGCTCCTCTGAAAGAGGGACCTCAGTCAGCTACCCCTACATATTTCCTTCACAAGAAAACCACTGTGGTTCTCTCCAAATGTACCTGTTCTCCTCTGGAATATGAAGTGCCATCATTTGCAGTGGCTCCAGACACTGCACTACCCAACCATGGCGTTCGCTGATACGCTCAGTCTCTACCTTCAGGAAGCTGTTAGGCATTCTGCTCCAGAGAACAGGTGTAATTGTTTGCACATCAAGGCGTGGGGGGCACTGAGAAATGGGATTTCTCTCTTCACTTTTAAAGACTGCTGCTGATAAAGGCATGGTGTTCTGCAATAAATACATTGAAAAATTAAAAAGAAAATATTTTAAATTGTTTACCAACCTCTTATGGCACAAATATTATCATGTGTAATAGTTTAACATACACAAATACACACTCTTAAATATGTGGCTTCTGTATAACAGTAATTATTTTTCACTAGTCACTGGGAGACTCCGACTGAATATTACAGAAATTTATAAATTTGCAAATAAGCAAACAAACTCAACTTTAAAGATATCAAGTGTACTTAATTTATTTTGACAAATGTAGTTTTGTTTCAGAACATGGTCCATCTTGCTCAATATCCTGTCTATGACAGTAGCGTGTTCCAGAACATAAGGAAGAGCATAAGGAACAGAGCAATTACGGAGTGATCCACACACCTTCCCCTCATGACTTCTGGTAGTCAAAAGATTAGGGTTGCCCATGCTTGGGATTGCATCCCTGATCATCTTGGCCAAAAGCCATTGATGGATCTATCTTCCATGAACTTATCCTGTTCTTTTTTAAACCCAGTTATTTTTTTGGCCATCGCACCATCCCATAGCAATCCACAGTTTATCTATATGTTGGGTGAAAAAGTATTTTCTCTTGTTTGTATTAAACCTGCTACCTATTAATTTCCTTAGGTGACCTCTGATTTTTAATATTGTGGGAAAAGATAATTAGCACTTCTCTATTTACTTTTTCCATACCATTCATGATTTTATAGACCTCTATTGTATTTCCCCTTAGTTGTTTCTTTTCTAAACTGAACAGCTCTAATCTTTTTAGTTTCTCCTCGCACAGGAGTGTTCCATAATTTTGATAATATTTGCTGCCCTTCTCTGAACCTTTTCCAGTTCCACTATATCCTTTGTTCAGATGAGGCAAGCAGAACTTGACACAGGATTCAAGATGTAGGTGCACAATGGATTTATAAAGTGGCATTACAATATTTTCTGTCTTCTTTTCTATCCTTTTCCTAATTGTTAAGTTACTGTTAGCCTTTTAGACCACTGCTGCACATTATACAGAAGATTTCAGAGAACAATCTGCAGTGACTCAGAGATCTCTTTCTTGGGTGGTTGCACCTAATTTAGAATCCATTGTTGTATCTGTATAGTTGGGATTATTTTTTTCTAATATACATTACTTTGCACTTATTAATGTTGAATTTCATCTACCATTTTGTTGCCCAGTCATCCGTTTGTTTGTTTTTTAAATCACTCTAACTCCTGGTTTGGACTTAACTAGCTTGAATAATTTTGTATCATCTACAAACTTTGCCACTTCGCTGTTCACCCCATTTTCCAGATCATTAATGAATATACAGAACAGCACAGATCCCAGTATAGATCCCTGGGGGACCCTGCTGTTCACCTCTTTCCATTGTGAAAACTGACCAATTATTCCAACCCTTTGTTTCCCGTCTTTTAGCTACTGATGAGCTACTGATCCATGAGAGGACCTTCCCTCATTAGCTCATGGCTATTTAGTTTCTTAAGAACCTTTGGTGAGGGACCTCATCAAAGGCTTTCTAAAATCCAAGTACACTATATTCACTGGATCACCCTTATGCACATCCTTAAAGAATTCTAAGAGATTGTTGAGGCATGCGTTCCCTTTACAGAAGCCATGTTGACTCTTCTCCAACCAACCGTGTTTGTCTGTGTGTCTGAAAATTCTGTTCTTTACTATAGTTTCTACCAATTTGTCCCATACTGAAATTAGGCTCACTGGACTATTTTAATTATTATAATTTGCCCTTGTATAATAGCAAATGTATGTGTTTTGTAAAAGTAATTAAGTTTTAACAATACAAGGATCTCACTACCAGGCTTTTCTGTGAGAGTTACCAGGTTTAAAATAGCAACATTTATTGATAGAAAACAATTAACAATACCTTTAATTTACCAAGTTCAAAATGAAACAAATTTGTGCTCGTAGGTTGTATAAAAACTGCTGGAAATAATTTTGTGGCTGGTTCAACCTGAAAAAATAGATTTATCACAATTAAAAAGGCATCAATCACTTACCAGTTTATGTCAATATATACACTATACTGCACAAGGGATTACATTGCCCATCAGAGACCAAACTATAGCTTGCCCTGTACTGTACAGTATACCCCAATCCTTCAAACACTTATGCACATATTTCATGTTAAGCATCTAAGTGTCCCCCATCAAAGTCAAGGGGACCATTCATGAATTTAAAGGTAAGCATGTAGGTAAATGCTTGCAGGATCAAGGTATATATGCACAGTGTATACTATAAAGTCATATGTAATGTCTCAGCTATTCTATGATAAACTGCAGCTCGAGCAGAAGAGGTTATTACAAACCAAGATGAAGAAAAAAGAAATATCTATTAGTTTATGGGTTCTCAATCTGGGAAAGAGCTTTGAAATCAAAATTAGGTAAAACTATTTGAATTTAGACTTTTTTGTTTGGAAAAAAGAGGAACTGGGGGTGAAATTCTGTGCAGGAGGGTTGGCTAAAATGGCTTTAACTCACCTCTCCGACCTCTCAATTCTAGGCAGCTTTGGGGGCCAGAGTCACCCCAATGTATTTTAGACTGCCCTGGAGGCCTATCTAAGTTAAGACCAACTCTATGGGCAACTGCATTATCCAGTATCTTTTCAGCACTGTGTGCTGAGGCCCTGACCCCAACATGCCTCTCCCACCCCAGCACTTGCCCTATACCAAGACTTGTGATAGAATCCGTTGAAAGCAGCTTTATGTCTGTCTACCTCAGTTCTTGTGCCAGAGGAATCTTCCCCTGGCAAGATATGGGGATTTTAGAGTGCCCTTATCCCTACTCTGGCCCCTTTATGCTAGGTAAATTCTAATTTGATATGAACTAAA
Source organism: Chelonoidis abingdonii (assembly GCF_003597395.2). Classification (NCBI taxonomy): domain Eukaryota; kingdom Metazoa; phylum Chordata; order Testudines; family Testudinidae; genus Chelonoidis; species Chelonoidis abingdonii. The sequence goes on from NC_133772.1 coordinate 94,912,932, forward strand.
CTTCAATGCCATCATTTTGTAAGGGGAAAGAAATGAGGGGAAATGTATCATTTAGCCAGGGTAATGTAAAGTTCTGTTTCATATTAGGATTATCTATAGTGAGTTAACAATTTCTCACACAAATACCAAAGGCATAAAAGCTATTATAACTTTTGGAGAACTTGGAATTAACTATTTCCAATTAGATATAGCATTTGTGCCTAGCCCTGACTGGTCACAAGGTATCACACCTTAAAACTGTGACATCGTAATTTACAGAGAAACTTGTATAGAAATTTTTTTATTACTTAAAAATTTTCTCTTCTTCCATCTCTATATTTAGATTCCTAGGACTTTACACACAGGAAAAAGTACCAATTTGTTTTTAAGACCCCTCTAAAAATTTTCTCAAGAATTTTTCTGTAAAGTAAGTGGAAAAACAAATGACCATGTGGAATGGGATATAGTTTTATAGTATTTCATTTGGTATGTCCTTCTAATTAATTCACTAATGAGTAAAAAAAACATTTATACCACATCACTGAATATTTCATGTAATATGCATGTACGCTACACATGCCACGTACGTGCAGTTAGTGTATTAGATATGCTGTGTATCATTGTAAAGTGTCACAAGCTAAAAAGTGTGGCAAACTGCTGAAAGCTGCAGAATTGTGCATTGCAAGTTCTGTAGGTCACTAAGACCATCAATTTTATTCTCCAGAAAAAACACAAGATGCCTTAAATGATCATGCTATCACATCTGGCAAACCATAGACTGTAGGTATCCAGCACTTCCTAAGCTGATGTATTTTAAGGGAAATACACTCTCAGCATTAGGCTAGATACAACACATATGCATTTTTAGCCTTTGAAGAAAAGCAATATGTGCAATGGTTATACAGCCTGTGATGTATGCAGTCTTTCCCTAAGAAGCAGGAAAACAAGGCATCATAGATTGGAAAGCAACATTTTAATACAACAAAATTGGAAAAATACTGAACACATCCTAGACAATCTTTTGGAAATTGACTAAAGATGGTAAAATTCTTTGCTACTTGCTAGTAGGTAGGTTGACCAGATAGATAGATAGATACTTCCTTTTTCTCTCTCTCTGTTAAATAATTTACTTTTTATTTTCTAATCTTGTTACTAGCCTCAAATAAAATAAACTACCTTCATAAATCTATATTAAAGATCCCTTTTCTCTTCTCTATGATTTGATATTGGTATGACAATTAATTATAAATGCCTCTATTAAATATATATTATTTTTCATTTCCTCCTTATTATATAAAATATAGAAAAAGGTTTCTGAACTTTATGACAGTATATAATAAATAGGTCTAGAGCCACTCATTATTTTGGTCACTGGGCCTTTGTAAATGAAGATCCAGCATACATATATAGGTCCTCTGCTCAACATGAGAAAATTGAAAAATGGAAATAGTTACAACATTAGAATAACAATTATCTCACAGTCTTGTTCATCTGGTTGAAATATCAGAAACTTGTTCAGATGAGGTGACTGAAAAAATTCTCATTTATATTTTGTGATTTTCATCCAGAAGTGTTTGAGAAAGAAAGACAAAGGCCAAATACAGTTATTTTCATTATTATTTTGAAAATTAGAGTAAAGAATTAAACAATTTGAAATACACAGTTTAGAAGTTATTGAGACGTGATTCATGTGCAGATTTTTAACTCTTTATTGTCTAAGTATTTTCACAGAAAATAAACCTCTATAGGAAGGACCACGCTCTGTTTTTTAGTAGACCAGTTTTTGTCACATTCATTAACAAAACAAACAAAAAAAATCTGAAAAAACACTCAATATGTTCAAAAGCGTTTTCTGGGAAAAGAAGACTTGAAAAAAGAGAGAAGTCCTTTCATGATATTCTGTTTTAAATTTAGTACAAAGACCCTGAGTTTTAATGGCTTGCATATAACAGAAGCATCGTTTTGAAAGCTGCCACATCAGGAATAATAACCCTAACGTTATCACCACATTTCCCCAGGAGTTCTTTGCAAAATTAAGAAAACACCTAAATGAACTATCCTTGCATCTAACAAACAAGGAATGCTACAAAAAATAACAAAGCTAATTGTTCTTATGAGAACAATAAATTCCACTTCTTTATTCAGCAGCTGTTACTTTGATCTAAAACTGGCCACAAAAATCAGGGATCACACTGCAATAGTTTTCAAAGAAAGTAGCACATAGCATTTAATTTAAACATAGTTTAAAGAGTTCAGGATAATTTTACTTAACACATACATTTTTTTTTTTTTGGTCTACTCAAGGGTGTGGTTTTTTTGGTTTGTTTTTCTGTTTTTTTTAAAAAAAAACAGGTTGCCAAAACTGCTTGAGCTCCATTGCAACAGAAACTCTAGCGCACATGGCTCTCTGGCTCTGGCAACTACTCTCAGTACCTAACCATACTACAAGCAAATGTTATTGACAGAGTGCTGAAAATAGCTGTGACAGGTAGAAAACCATCTCTGCACTATGGCTTAAAAATTGGTAAATCTGGTGGAGCCACTCCATGTTAGAAACATTGATAATTTTTTGGCAAACAAATAGGCTAGGCTATGGTGTAATAAATCAATCATTTTAATTTAATTTAATTAATAAATATAATTTAAATAATAAATTAATTGTTGTTCATGCCCAGTGAAGCACCGCAGATGCCTCTGCTCTGGGAGATTCCCAGCGCAGTATATGCTGCTGCTACAACAGCAACCAGGCCTTAGACTATTCAGAGATTTTGGCACATTGTCAAAATTAAGCAATAACAATGAAAGCCAGAAATGATTTATGGTGGTTTTCAACACCTTATAACTCATCCAAATTTGAAAAAAATAATAATTGGACAAGAAAATGCCAGGGTTTTTTTCCTGCAAATTTCAAAGGCCTGCTGCAAACAATGGAAGTGTAAGGTTCTCAAAAAGGATTGCAAGAATTGTTGATAATAGAAAATAAAATATAGGGGTCAATACCAGCTCCCCTTATAAAAAAGTTGTCTGCATACAGCATTTGTCTTATGCAGGCTATGTTAACTAGAGGACAACATTGTCAAGCACCATCCAGCAAGTGTTAGTGTTACACATACAAAGTAGCCTGTTCTAATACAGGAACAAATACAATTTTTTCAACTGATCTCATTCCTATCTCAAAAGCGTAAAATTCTATGTGGGTACTTTCTAAGTGGAACATCTTTAATGTTATCCACCTATATCTCTTGAAATGTAGATATTGTTTAATATGGACCCAGTATAGACTTGGGCGTGCAAACTCTCCTCACCAGTTTACCCTACATGTTTAGAACCATCTCCATTTCACACACCCTCAATGTTGTTTATAGTAGATCATATGAAATGTACATAATGGAAAACAATGTGGAACTGTTCTCCTTAAGTCAACCAAAATATTGTGTTACAGTTCCCAATAGCTGGAAAGAACTTGTTCAGTGCCTAGTCCCTTGGCCGACCACAAATTATCCACCTCCATTTATTCAGCTTGCCTGTTAGCTATTTTGCTACTGGCAGGTTTTACAACTTATTAAAACCTGGAATACAAATTGGTATTACATCAATGTGAACTCTCCAAAATAATAAAAGGGGGTAACAAAATACCCATAAAATAGAGAAACGGTTAGAAATGATGCTTCAGTCAAGTCACACTCCTCAGTCTACTGCATTTAGTGCCCCAGAAAAGCCTCTTACTCAACTTGTGCCTCTGAATCCTTTAATAGTTTAGTTTTTATTATTTAATTTATCTTAATGCTTTTTAAGTGAAGGGGGGGCGTGTCCAGAAAAATGATAGACAAATTGGCTACACTGGAAAAAGCAGTGTTCTAAGTTATACAGAGAGCAGGTAAACAAAATGGGCAAGAGCACTGCAAGCTTCCAAACAAGCCTACCCTCTCAGGGGTTGAGAAATAAACATTCAGGCCAATTCATTCACTGCCTTCTCTTCTAAGGCTATCAAAAAGAGGTGTGAGTTAGAACCAATTTTGATGATGGATTTTACTATATATAGATACTTGTCCAAACTGGAAGCAGAGTGAGACCCACCAGCTCTTTTCATATACGCATCCAAATAGCTACCAAATAGCAACAATTTTTGTTCACTGCCAGCCAGAGAGAGAGATTCATATTAGTAGTTTATATCCTTTTTTCAGAAGTTCTGTATGCTATTATCTGTATTGCTAGTGACAGATTTTTTAGTATATTATGAAAATGACTTACTAAATAAGTAATTACTTTTTTTCAAGCAACTAATATGATTTGTAATAGTTCAGTCTGTTAGGCTCCTTCTGCAGAAGAAAGTGAAGTGGACTGCTGGTGCAATATTTCACTGAACATTATTTCAATAAAACAAACATCTAGATCTAAAACATGGCCATTTCAGTGATAGACTGAATGTTGGATAGCTTGTTTGGAGATCATGGTGCTTTCTAAAAGTCACAGCAGCCTGATCCTGCAAAAGATCCTTGCATAGAAATTCTACTGAAGTCAACCAAGTAGTCCCAAATACAGAGTGGCAAAATCAGGTTTAGAGGAGGATCAGATTAATCACCCAGTAATTTCTTGTCTAAAAATTTAGAAGAAGTGATTTGAATGTAAGCAAAATTATACTTTTTAAAGTTTTCACTTCAGCATTTACACTCCATATATAGATTTGGAAAATAATAAGTCTTAAAAATACTAAAAAGAAAATAAATATTGTCATTATTTTTAAAGTTTAATAACATGGTTCTTTTTAATTTAAACATTTCCTTGCCATTCTATAAACTCAGATGTGACAGTATTCCGTTAGCTACTGCATAAATAAAAGCAAAATATAAAAGTGACCAGTCTAGTTTTATCATCAAAGCTGAAAAAAGGAGCAAAATGTTTACGAAGTGAAATTTAAGAGTATACTTAACTAGAGACTGAACTAAACCCAGTCACCAGATCCCCATATTCCACAGTTCTGGAGGACATACAAAACCTCATCCAAGATGAAAAGTTGTTTAGGTCCCTATTCAAATATAGAGTCAAACCAGATATCCAGATCCAAACTTTGAGGTTCCTGAAATCTGGATTTGATTTCTGAAGCCAAAACCTGCCTCCACCCTAAATCATTCCTGCTCTGTCTCTTGATACGTTACATATTAAAGAATGATTTTTAAATAAAATTTAATTAAATAAAAATTATCAAACAAAATATTGGCATATTGGAGAGATGAAAAGTCCAATCAATATTTTTCTAATGTTAATATCAGTACTGTTTCCTCTGTTTAAAAGAATTATTGGAAACAGGAGAAATGTGGCATTACATGAGCAGATTCTTCATTTTATGAACACATGCTTAGAAAGATCATGATATCAGAAATATGTACTGTTGAGACATATGGCGAAGAAAGAAAATCTTTGTTAAAGCAGCCAACTTGATAGCTAATTTTCTGAAAAGCTGCTAATACCTGATAACAAGTGCCAAGGTCTTTTCCATTGGCTGTGAATGACAACATTCCAGTACTCAGGTCAACAAGGCATCCAATTTCTAAATCAACATTATTGCGACTTGATCTCTGGGAATTAGCAAATGTGTCTCCACCCCAAACCATGTAGCAGTTACTGCGCTTCACACTGAAAGAAAAATATCAAGAACAATGAAAACGAACAATTTGCTGAATTGTGACTGATTAAATATATAGGTTAAGATATACATTAAACAATTTTTATTTTACTAATAACTAGAAATTCTGAGGGAGACGTCAGATTTTTTTACTATTTTGTTGTGATAATGAAGAAAGAGCATCTTAAAATATAAAGGAACTTTGTTTTACTGATCAGTGTTTGTACTGACCATTTATCAAAGGAACACAAACTTACACTGCAAAGCCGTTTCTCACTTGTCCTAGTGGCTTTAATCACACTCATACCAATGAATCAATATTCACTTGGACATGGTTCAGACTGAAACGGCCCTCTCCAGTGTTCTTTACAGATTTCAGAAGCATGAATGAATTTCTTACTTTTCTGAATGACACTCATCTGTGACATGGCTGATTTGGAAAGCATGAGTTCACCTGTAGTGATCATTCAGGTACAACAATGAAAGGAGGAGAGCTGGGCAAACTGTTAGCTGAAACAGAATGCCCCCTCTCGGATTTTAACAGCACCATGTAAAATTTGTTAATTAACAAATATGTGATTTAGTGACTAGTTCCACCTAATACTTGGAATTTAAATGAGCATTAGAACACAGTCCATTATTACTTTATTATCCACAAAGATGAATGAAACTGAAGTAAAATTCCAGTCCAACAAGTAAATAGGTAATTAACAAAATTATTTAATAAGTGATATGCAAGTCCCCTACCTTTCATGAACCCTGCCTCTTTCATCACCTAAAGTAACTGTCACTGTGCTATTTTTGTTTAGGTCGAAATTTTCACTGTAAAAGTGGTAGTCAGGTGTTACCCAGCCAACCCAGACAGAAGATGGTTCTTGACCAGCAAATATTCGTGCTGAGTAATAGTACTGAAAAGAGAAACAGTAGTGTCTCAGTGACAGAAAACTGAATTGTATTATGAAGACAAAAATAAGAAACATTCTTAACAAATACAGGAAGAGACCATCATATATACATTGAGAATTAAAAAAAATAAGTAAAAAGCACAGCTACGTTGCCTATGGTTTTTAAAAGTATGTTTCTGTAAAGCAGCTAAAATAAGCTCTGAAACATGAGAAAATGGTCTGCCCCCACACAGAAATACTACAGTTAGTAAAACAGTAGTAGTATTACAATAAAGAAGAAATAATCCACAATAAAGACAGGGTTTAGATATATATTTAGAAACCTAAACATAGGCACCAAATTTTAAAAAATTGGCCAATGTGGATACACAAATAAAATCACGGGGATTTTCAACAGAATTTTTAAATGAACATACTACCAGGCAGCAAATATTATTAAGTAATGAAAAGCATAACTGAGCATATTTAGTTACCATTGTAGTGTGAAGAGCAGTTTCTTGGTTCTGTTTTCTGGAGGAAAAAAGCAGCATTGTAGTAATTTGGTAGTTTAAAGCATTAAGTGACACTGTCTTTTTTTTCGAATACTTGAAATAAATTGCTCACATGGATTAGTTTCTGTTTGTTGGACACAGACTAGGTACTTTCAATGTTAATGGAATGCAACAAGCCTTTCTAGAAAAGATCAAGAAAGGAAGGTGATGCATATGTGTTCATTCTCATTAACATGAGGAAGAACTGTAGAGAGAGATATTTACAACAGCCAACCAAAGATAAATGGTCTTTTTTCCTTCCCTGAGCATATTTGTTGCTTCATTTGCAGTACACATGAACTAAGAGGAGGAGTGGAAATATGAAATAGGGCGGGTATTATATAATATAAATTCAAGATTAGAGGGTAAGTAAAAGATTCTGGTCTGGCTTTCAGAGGTGCTGAATCCCTGCAAATCCTGCTGATCTCACCGGGATTTCTGAGTGCTCAGCATGTCTCAAAATAACTAGAGCCCTCTTGCTATGTTTCTTGGGTAGATTCTTGTTTAGATATATAGTGCTCTGCAGCAAACTTTTGTTTTAAGGTTATTTAAACGTTCACATTTAAAATGCAGTGCTTTGTTAATAAATAAAGAACATCAGTAACATAAATCCTATAAAATTACAGTGCATGGGAGGAAAATGAATGGGAAGTACTATATGTAAAAAAAAGAATAATGGAGAATTGTTTTTTTTTAAATTTCCACTAGAAATCTACCACAAGATGATTAAATATAAATCTAACCTTTTTTGGAAAGCATCAGCAGATGCACTTGCCACACCAGTGCCATAGTTAAATGATGAATGGAACTCAATGGGCATGCTCAAGCGGCAATATATCATGTCTGCATTGCTGTTCTGTGTGCCAAAAGTCTTGTGGGTCACTTTTAAGCAAGGTGGGCTGTCAAGCGTTCCATCGATTCTCGTTATCTAAAAATCATAAAAAATAATATCAAATTCATTTATAAAACTTAGAAGCACATTATGGAAATTTTGTATTAATGAACGCTGAATTCAACCGACGAAGAATTAACTTATAATGAACAGGTTGCTGTTTAAACTGTTTCATCCTCACATGACAAAGTCAAGCCAAATGTCCAGTAGAGAAAAATTCAAGAAAGACAGTTATTATTTGTATTGTTAATCTCTTACACTCGTAATTCAAAAGTTTTTTTAGATTCTACTTTAATTTTAATATAGCATCCCAATGATTTCTATCTTGGTGTATGGCCAAGGTGACGGAACAGGCCCTCAACATAAAAAGGCAGATAAAAAAGGTAAAAAAGGAAAAGGTATAAAATATAAATTTGAATTCCAAAATAGTTCTAAATAATCCCCAGCTGGCATGCTTTAAGTATCTAAATGACTGTAGTGCACCACTATGAATGAGTAATGCAGATATAAAGAACAATAATGAACATCCACATGGGGTGACAACACTACCATAAATGAAGTAGGAGACAGACAAGGAAATCATCTGGTATTAGCCAACATGTACCTGGTTAATGCAATCTTAGGATGCATCAGGTGAGATATTTCCAATAGTAACACAGAAGTCTTACCACCATCATACAAGGCCGTAGTGAGATCTCATCTGGAATACTGTGTGCAATTCTCATCTCCCATGTTTAAGAAAGATGAAACAGGTGCAGAGAAGGGCTAGTAGGATTATCAGAGGACTGGAGATTCTACCTTATGATGGGAGATTTAAGGATCTTAGTTTGCTCAGATTAACAAAACAAAGGATGAAGGGAGATATGATTACTCTCTGCAAATATATCAGAGAGATAAACACAGGGAGGAGGGGTATAATTTAAGTTAAGGGCCAATGTTGGCACAAGAACAAATGGACCTAAATTAGCTATCAAGCTATCAAGTTTAGGCTTGAAATTAGATGAAGGTCTCTAACGATTGAAGAACAAAATTCTGGAATGGCCTTCTAAGGAGAGTAGCAGGGGGGCAAGAAACCTAACTTGTTTTGAGCTTGATAATTCACATAGGGGATGGTATGATGATAATGCCTACAATAGTGATCAACGGCTTGATGTCTAATTGGCAGCTGATATCAAGTAGAGTGCCCCAGGGGTTGGTTCTGGGGCCGGTTTTGTTCAACATCTTAATTAATGATCTGGATGATGGGATTAACTGCACCCTCAGCAAGTTCGCAGATGACACTAAACTGGGGGGAGAGGTAGATATGCTGACGGGTAGGAATAGGGTCCAGAGTGATCCAGACAAATTGGAGGATTGGGCCAAAAGAAATCTGATGAGGTTCAACAAGGACAAATGCAGAGTCCTGCACTTAGGAAGGAAGAATCCTATGCACCACTACAGGCTGGGGACCAACTGACTAAGTAGCAGTTTTGCACAAAAGGACCTGGGGATTACAGTGGACGAGAAGCTGGATACAAGTCAGCAGTGTCCCCTTGTTGTCAAGAAGACTAACGGCATATTGGGCTGCATTAGTAGGAGCATGGTTAGCAGATCAAGGGAAGTGATTATTCCACTTTATTCGGCCCCGGTGAGGCCACACCTGGAGTATTGTGTCCAGTTTTCATCCCCCCATTACAGAAGGGATATGGACAAATTGGAGAGAGTCCAGCAGAGGACAACAAAAATGATTACGGGGGTGGGGTACATGATTTATGAGGAGAGGCTTGAGGGAACTGGGACTGTTTAGTCTGCAGAAGAGAAGAATGAGGGGGAAGCTGCTTTCAACTACCTGCAAGGGGATTTCCAAAGAGGATGGAGCTAGGCTGTTCTCAGTGGTGTCAGATGACAGAACAAGAAGTAATGGTCTTAAGTTGAAGCGGGAGAAGTCTAGGTTGGATATCAGGAAACATTATTTCACTAGGAGGCTGGAATGGGTTACCTAGGGAGGTGACAGAATCTTAGAGGTTTTTAAGGACCGGTTTGACAAAGCCTTGGCTGGGATGATTTAATTGGTGTTGATCCTGCTTTGCGCAGGGGGTTGGACTAGATGACCTCTTGAGGTCTCTTCCAACACTAATATTCTATTATTCTATTCTATGATAATAGCATATGACCCATCTGTGACCGCTATTAGCAAATATCTCCTCTGGCCAGAGTTGAGACCCTAAATGCGGAGGGATCTGAGTAACAACAGAGAATTCTTTCCCAGAAGTGTTGTGGTTGGTGGGTCTTGCCCACATGCTCAGGGTCTGATCACCATGTTTTGGCTTGTGAAGGAAGTTTCCCCTAGGTAAGATTGGCAGAGATTCTGGGGCATTTCTGCCTTCCTCTGCAGTGTGGGGCACAGGTTACTTGCTGGTTTGAACTCGAATGGTGGCTTCTCTGTAACTTGAAGTATTTACATCAAGATTTGAGGACTTCAGTAACTCAGCCAGAGGTTATGGTCCTATTATAGGAGTGAGTGGGTGAGGTTCTGAGGCCTGAGCTCTGTAGGAGATCAGACTACACCATGATGGTCCCTTTTGGCCTTAAAGTCTATGAGTAATAGCTTTATATATTACCTGATGACAGTAAGCACTAGTGAGGATTTAGAGTCTTGGCATGACTAAATCAACTGTTTAAAAACAGGTGTCTTCTTAACATGCAATGTTACCTCAATATGAGGATGATTTTTTGGCACGTTGACAAAAGTTGGTAAGCGTTTGCTAAACCACATAGCAACATCTCGGTTCATGTTGACAGCAAAAGGTTCAAAACCCTCTTGAAGGCCGCACATTGTATAATACTTGAAGGTACTGGCATTCATTCCAAGGTTCATACGGCCAATCTGAGACAGACCCAGTGAGCAAATTGGGACTAAACCTAAATAAATGATATTACAGAAAACAAAACACAATTTATCTAGAGAACACATGCATTTATTTTGGATTGTACCCAATGTAAGTTTAACCTCAGTTCATTTAAGAATTAAGAAAGGTTAACATTCAGATACATGAACATGGCTGAAATTCATCTCTGTCATGAGGGCCCATACAAGGCCACATCATTTCACTTATCCTCCCTTTTAAGGACTTCAGTGGTGCACAATTGCTGCATAGGACTTTGTCTGGGACCTCTGCACAAGGATGAGTTTCATCCTTACCACATTTATGTAAACAAGCAGACAGTTATATCTCAAACAAACATGGAAAAACATGAACTTCAGAGGCAGATTTACAGTAAAACACAGGGTGCTCTGGCACGGGCCCCCCCAATGACAGGAGGCCCCAGGGCCAGGCAGCTGCAGGGGTAGAAACTTGGTCCTGCCGGCTCCTGCTGCAGGCTCCGCACTCACTGGCAGCCAAGCTCCCCTCTTCCCCGCCTCCTCCCCTGAATGGGGCCACAATGTGCTCAGAGTAGGAGGCAGAGAAGAAGCAGGGGCAGGGCCTTGGGGAAGGGGGTGGAATCAGGGTAGGGCACAGCAAAGGTGGGGCTCCCACATTCTCCCTACACATATCCCCTCCAGCCCCCTGCCGTGAGCCACTCAGGGCAGGGGGCTGGGAGCACACCCATGACCCAACCGCCCGCCCTGACTCCTACACCCCCCCATCCTGAGCACCAAATGGAAGCTCCTGAACCCCTCATTCCCACCTGCACCCCTCACACCAAATGGGAGCTGCCCCAGGTAAGCGCTCCACACCCCAACCCTGAGCCCCCTCCCACACCCTAACTCCTGGCCAGACCCTCAGCTCCCAGCCCACTCCTGCACCCTAACTTCCTACCAGACCCTTCAGCCTCAGCCCTGATTCTGCACCTCCTCACACACACCCAGCCACTTGCCCTCCCTGACTCCTGCACCCTCCTCACATACTCCAAGCCCTGATTCCTGCACCCCTCTCACACACCAACAGCCCCCTGTCCTCCCTAACTCCTGCATCCCCCACAGCCCCAGCCCCCTGCCCTCCCTTACTCCTACACCCTCCCATATCCCTCCTGAACCCCTCGCACCAAACAGTAGCCGCCCCAATTAAGCGCTCCATACCCCAACCCCAGCCCTGAGCCCCCCCACCCCACCCTAACTCCTGGCCAGACCATGCACCCCAACCCTCAGTCTGCTCCTGCACCCTAACTTCCTCCCAGACCCTGCACCCCCAGCCCTGATCTCCCTCTCGCACTCTAAGTCCTGGCCAGACCCCGAATCCCAACATTTTTTAAGCATTCTTATCCAATGCAATTTAAAATAGTCGGCTAACAGTACAAACAATATTTGGAAAGATCATTAAGCAGTCCACCGAGACCCTCAGCAATTTTCAAGTGGAAAAATAAGTTAAACTACAAAAACAAGGTACCTCACTTTATTTTCATTTACTTCCTATTACTTATAGGAGGAGGATGGAGAAAAAAGAATGAAAAATGGAGGTGGGGGAAGACAAGAGAGAATGTTCTTTTTCTTGGCTGGGTCCCAAGGAGAAGCCCCAAAAATGAAGCTGAGAACACTAACTTTAAATCCACCACTGGTGAACTTGAAAAGGTGGCTTAAGATATGTCTACAAAGGAAGACCCATGGGGGCTTAGGATTTGTCTACTGCAAAGGAAGACCCATGGTGCCAAATCTGAGAGTCAGGTTCACAGGACTCAGGCTGCAGGGCTTAGCAGTGTAGACGTTCTTGCTTACGCTGGAGCCTGGACTCTGAAACCCAGGATGGAGGTTGGATCTCAGAGCCCAGGCTCCAGACTGAGTGGGAACATCTACACTGCTATTTTTAACCCCACAGCCCAAGCCCCATGAGCTCAAATCAGCTGACCCAGGCTCTAAGACTCAGTTGCCACAGGATTTTTTTTAAGCATCAACATACATTCTGGGGTCTAATCATCAGGTTTGAAAAACCCAAGTTTTCTTGAACCAGTCATTGACATACAGGAAGGATCAACTCAGCTTTTACTCATTCTGAAGCAAATAAAACATAGGTTCATACAGCTTACTGAATGGAGATATTTAAGATGCAATATTAGTACTCAAGGCCATATCTGCTCAGTCTGGACATTAAAAATCCCACATCATTTTCTGTAAGAAATTTAGGTCTCACTGGGTGTTCTTGGCCAAAATTTCCCTTCACCCCGATGTGTAGTAGTTGGTTGCCTAGCTCCCACATCTATGCCCATGTGTGTTTTATTGTCTTGTAAAGTATTCTGAGTGTCCATTCTTCAGGACGGAAAACTTATATACATAAAATTACCATTCATACATCCAAACTTATTTTAGGGAAAAAATCAGCATAAATTTCTATGTGAACAAAAATTCAAATTGAATTCAAATGCATATCAAATATCCAAGGAAATACAATTATCTACACAGCCAAAAAGCAACACAAAGGGCTGGGCCACTAACTTTTTCAAAATCCAAAATAAGAATAGATGGACTTGATATTTTTCTTAAGAATTTTTTTGTTAAAGGCCATTCATCCTTTCTCCTTAGGGTCCCAACTTGCTTCTGGTGCACTTGGAGTCAGGCTGAAGACCAATGGTAACTCACCCAGGAACTCAATTCTCTATGCATTAGTAGAGCTTTGTTGCCCTTCATGGTCCTAAGTCCTGCAGCACTTTTCTTGTGGGCCTTAAAAACTCCATAGGAGCACGTAAACTTTAAAAGAATCATGGTTCCCCAAATTAGCAACCTGCCATCTGCTGAGTTTATCAAGCCCATGAGATTCAGAGCTCATGGATCTGGGGAACATATAAATATAAAAAGATCTGTGTGCTCCTACAAAGCTTCTAATGTGCACAGGAGTGCTGTGGTGCTAATGCCAGTCTTAAAAAGGTCTCCATAATGCTTCATAATGTACTTGCTCATATTATTATCACAGCAGTGCCCAAAGGTCCCACGGCTTCATTGTGCGAGGCACTATACAAGTACATAGGAAGACATGGCTCATTTCCCCAAAAAGAGTTTACTGAAAACAAGATATAAGAAGCAAGTGTAACAAACAATAGAAGTGAAATGGGGAGGGAAAATGAAGGTAACAATAATAAAAGGGATATACTTCAACAGGCTAATAAAATGCAATTTGTTGGCTCTGGATTATATACATTTTTAAAATATAATTATCATTTAAAAAAAATACCCTATGAAACTATAACTACATGTTCCCTCTACAGAGAAAGTTACCCAGGTGTGGAGTACAAGAGGGCAGAAAGTCCATTCACCAAAGCACTGTATCCAAGTTCACGTTTAGAAATTGCACTGCACAGTAAATACTTAAAATAGCCAGCTATGTTAGGTATCAATTTAGTTTTCAGTATATTTAGAATGTATATAAGAGAATATACGTGGTTTTATTTTCTCTCCAGAAACATTTTTAAAAACTAAGTTTGCTTTAAATCACCAATATTCTGATCTGCATATAAACCTTTTTATTCTTATCAGATTGTTGGTGTCACTAGGCAGAAATCTTCTTGCTTAAGGCCTGTGTGAACTAAAGTACCTCCATGTTAAAAGCGTTTGTGTTAGCCTCACTAAACTTTTGTAACCTTCTGTACTAATGAGCTAATTGTAGCCACCTGCATTGTATGCTGACTGCCAACAGTAAGGCCACAGTCAGCAAGACCAGTTAGTACCGCTCATGCTAGATAAAATAGATGAAAAGCAGTTGTTGTAAGCCAAGTTGTTGTAAGCCAAGCATGAGAAAGTAGCCCACACAGTGGGAAAAAGTACAAAGAAAGAATAACAAAGGGCGTATAAATACTAGTGCCCCGCCTGCATGCAGGTGTGCAGGATTTGAAATTGTTATTTCTCCCTCGCACCTTTTTTGAGCTCAAATAAACTTGTGTTTGCTTCTCCACCCTGGTGTGTTTATTGGCGCGGTACACACCGGGCAACGGACCCCCCCGCTGTTGCCCCCTCGAGCATTTTGTGCCAGCAACAAGATCAAAGCCCCAATTAAATTTGTTTGCCTTTTAAAATACTGTATTCATAACTGTTGGTAGAATGGAACAAAATAAAAGCTCAGGTTATCAGGAAATTTGGAAAAAGGAGATAAGAAACAGTATAATACTAAGAGCCGTTTGTAACCTTTGGATGGGCTAGAATTCACTTCATTGCCCTTCTCTAGTGCCTAAAAAAACCCAACTCCCATACAAGAATATCTGGAGACCCAGAATTCAATCTCTAAGGATTTTCAGCAAGGATTGCATAGGGTCAACCTCCCCACATTCAAGTCCCAAAAAAGAGCTAAAGAAATGAATTTAATTAAATAACTTTATAATATCTTATGATGTAAAATTATTTTTCTGACATAACATGGCTATTTCATACGCCACAGACATTATCTTCACATTTATACATAAAACATAAAGAAAGAAAACAAATTACAATCTGAACAGTTCAGTCCCCACAGAAACACAGTGAGAAGAAACTGAGCTCCCAAAAGCTTAGGTTGAGTTCAATTGAGTCTCAGTTACCAAATCAGATCACCAAATCTACACCCTCTGCTGAGTTAAAAAAAAACCACTCAAACAAAAAAACTTCCCTCTACTTGCTTGTAGGAAGCTTCTGTTGAATCCATGCAGACTCTTCCTCTTCCTCTGCTGAAATCACTGTTAGCCAGCCAAAAACTGATTAACCAATCATTCAGTTAAGTATGTAGATTAAAAAAAAACCCTGCTGCAAAATGCTTCAGAGTTAGGGACAACAGCCTGCTTTCTGCTCCTGGCCTCAGCCTCTCCCAACTCACACAGAGCAGGTGGCCCTTTGTAAAGCAGCTGCCCTGACTACTTGCCCTCATGGAGTCTGACCCCAGCAACAGAGAACCTACTGGAGCAGACCCCAACCTACCACACCCAATTCCAGAGGCTTCCGGATGTGGAATGCTTAATTTGCCTAACAATGACCCAGACACATCTCACACCTACCTCCCCTGCCCATGAGTCTCTTAAAGAGATATCTCCCTATTATGCACAGGCGTTGCACTGTTGGCTGGATTTGTAAATCCTTGAGAAAAATGGTTTATTATTGAAACATCAGGCTTACAAGTTCAGGCCTACAAGGCTTTATGCTACCTTGAGTAGATACTCATACCATATTTAGGTCTGATTTTTAAAATATACAATATGTGTTCTTGGTAAGTTATATATAGACACATATTGAGGTCCTAAACCTGCAAACACTCAGACACTTGAGAAACTTTACTCACATGAGTAGTCCCATTAAAATCTACATAGGCATTTTCCCAGTATTATCATTTCTGATGACCGAACATTTTCTGTCTTAACATATCTGTATTTGTGTCATTTTAATAGTTATTTCTTTAGAAATAGGCTGCTGACTATTTCATCACTTTAAGAACAGAGAATATTTGGGGAACCACAACTGAAAACCCTCTCTCCCATTCAAGCAGCAGAAATACTACAGCCATGGAGTCAGAATGAGAGCTAAGGTAAAGGCTGCGGGTGGCTCTGTCTTCTACTAGAGAGTTTCTTCTGGTGGGAAGAAAGGGGACAGGTGGCTTTGGTGGTTTTTACTCCAAACTCTGGCAGCACTGATCCTCAGTGGGCAGTTGCTGACACACACACACTCCCCTCCCCCAGTCAATCTATGACTAATATTAGATAGGTGTGAGGAAATTCAGATAACAGTTATCTCACTCTCACTGATCCATAACTAGTTAAAAAACTGGAAACAAAGGGTAAGAATAAATGGCCAATTTTCAGAATGGAGAGAGGTAAATAGCATGCTCCCCAGGGACCTGTACTGGGATCAGTGCGGTTCAACACATTCATAAATTATCTGGAAAAAGGGGTAAACAGCGAGGTGGAGAAGTTTACAGGTGATTACTCAAGATAGTTAAGTCCAAAGCCAACTGCTCAGAGTTACAAATGTATCTCACAAAACTGGATGACTGGGCAACAAAATGGCAAATGAAATTCAATGTTGATAAATGCAAAGGCCTAAATTAGCTATTACCATTCATGAAAGACATCTTGGAGTCACTATGGATAATTTTCTGAAAACATCCACTCAATGTGCAGTGGCAGTCAAAAACGCTAGCAGAATGTTAGGAACCATGAGGAAAGGGATAGATAAGAAGACACTACATAATAGCTATATAAACAGAAAATGCACTCGCACCTTGAGATCCTGTTGGACGTAAGATGTTAATAATGACTATCATAATTCATTATTACTGTTTAAATACCGTTTTGTAAAAGAGCTCACCATGAGCAGTGCTTGTGGAAAACTACTCACATAATCTGCCTCTTCATGACCAGCTGCCTAACTAATGTGCATTGGTGGTTCAAAGAACGATAACAGATGTAGTGTGTACTAGTAGACAGCCATCTTACAACACATTTTATCAGGTTGATGTGAGGGACTGCCTGAAGGCTCGCTTCAGAGGCACTGAAAATTGTTAAAAGCATTAATGGAAGTATTAGACAAGAACAGACTGGCAGCCTGGGAAACTGAGAACTAAAGGGGACCAAAACTGGTTACGTTTGTAGCAGTCAGCGATAAAATAACAGGAAGCTAAAAGTTCCCAAAGGGAATTCCAGCAACAGATGAGAAAGAAAGAGGGTTTGAAGAGGAGGCACTTTAATATATATACATACACACACACACTCCAGATGTCATGACTACTCTTGAGACCAGACTAGTCTGGATTTAAAAATAAATAAATGGAGGATATTAAAGTCTGTAAATGTCACAGAATTAACTGCTGTATCTTTCAGTCAGGCTGTCTAGGGAAATAATCATACTCTTAACACTCCCGCTACCCACAAAAATGAGTGATAAATTTGGTAAGTAAATGCAAACATCAAGTGCACTCCATCATCCCAAAAAACTCAGGCCAATTGTACTGACTGTTCCTATGTGAAGGGGCAGGAGGCCTCCAAAAGCCCAGGAAGAGGTTTACAATAATGGAGTGTAGGAGCATAGAGCCGATCAGCTCCCTTCCCCCTGCAGTTGGCCAGAGGGAGGTGAAGAGACCCAGCTCTGCATTCTGAGGCATGCACTTTGCTTCCCTCCCTTTTTTCTGGGCACTCTCCCCCACTGCTGGTCCAATCAATATCCCCATCTGGTGAGACCGTGGGAGAAGGGGTGGGCACTTTAAGGATTTCAAAATAGTTTTCTGCGTTTTACTTATGATAGCCCTTCTCAATAATCCTCTTCAGCCATAAGCAGCAAGATGCTCTCTCTGCTACCCCTGCCAGCTTTGTTCTCAGATGCCAGGACTGACATTTGGCTTTGGGATGTTAGGATTGGATTAGGCAGAAAACAGAGAAAGGGAACAAGTGGCTGGTGTCCAGCAGGGAGAAAGACTAAAGGGGCTGCAACACCGCTTGTTTGAGGTCCTTCTCAAATGGGGAGCCTGACCAACTTCCCATTCCTCCTGCTCCCCTGGGCAGCTGTGAATAGTTATATGGTGGAATCCCTGTAACTTCACACAGGATCCAGTGAAATGCCTGCTTTATGAGAGACAAGGTGAGTGAGGTAATATCTTTTATTGGGTCAACTTCTAAATAAATAAATAAGGAAGTACATACATATATACAAGATATTATCTCACCCATCTTGTCTCCCTAATATCCTAGGGCCAACACAGCTACAACTATACTACACTGATTTATGAGAGACAGCCTGTGGGTACATAGCAGCCCTCCCCAGTGGTAAATTAATAAAGTGTGGCCTGCTGCTTAAATCCATCCCTTTGTCTGTCTTCATTCAACTGCATGTCCTGATTAATTAGGATTGGCTTAATGTCTATTCAAAATCAAAGCTATTTATAGTAGTGATCACAAACTGTGCAAACCAAAGCAGGCAATTAGTTAACAGAACAGGTAAAGGTATTTTTTATGATAGAATATACCACAATGTTCACACCCAACATATTATTGTACTAATGTTTGTACAAAGTACACCTTGAGAGGTATCATTTAAAAACTCATAATTTGCTGATCAGTATTATCATGGCAAAATGCACATAGCAGTGTTATATGTGAAATTATAAACATAAGCTGAGACTGTCACTAAAAGTATGTTTTCCAGATAAATCTGTGGAGTGGCCAAACCAGTTCCTCAGAGACAAAGAGAAGGCTGACAAGGCTGATGGACCATTACCTGCTAAGTGGCCATTCTTGGCAGGAAACGAGCAGGGACACAAATCTACATTTTAGCCCAAAAAAACCCCACAAACCACCACAAACAGCAGAGAATATCCTTCCACATAGACTCTTGGTCTCCTGGGTCTCAGCTGGAAATGTTTGTCAAAAGGGGGGCTGAAAGTGTAAAAAAAGAGGGACAAACACCCCAAGTCACCTCTCTCTTTCTCTCTGCCTGCCCATCACATTCTCTGCACCTGAAACAACAAAGGAAGCAGCCGTTGCACTCTTGAGGAGGGGGCCTGATCTGAGAGTTTGGTCAGAAATCTGCTGAAGCATGTGGTGAGAAAACTTTGCTTTGAATCTAATATAATTTGTTAAGTTAGGCACTATTAAGTGTTTTTTCTTTATTTTTCTTGTAACCATTTCTGATTTTTATGCCTCATTACTTGTACTCACTTAAAATCTTTCTCTTTGTAGTTAATAAACTTGTTTTATTGTTTTATGTAATCCAATGTGTTAAAGTTAAAGTGTCTGGGTAATTCCATTTGGGATAACAAGTTGTATGCATATTATTCACTAAAAGGAATAATAGATTCAATATATTTGCACTGTCTAGGAGAGCGCTGGGCAGTACAGAACATACATGTCTGGGAGAAAAACTGGGGCTGGGATTGTGTTGGAGGCACCCTGTGGCAATCTTTAAGGCTGATAAGAGCAAAGGTATGGCTAGCTGGCTGCACCACATACGGATATAGCTGAGAGTGACTTGCATGCTGGAGGCTGTTTGTGAGCAGTCCAGGTTGGAGGCTACATCAGCAAGGCATTGTAAAGTGCACTCCAGGTCACAGGGCAGCAGTGACACAGCTACTCATTGGTATGGATTGTACCTTGATATGACACAATTTTAATTAGCTAAATATTATCTGTATTAACTCTCAGAAGGGTGAAACTAAAATCTGTTTCCTTACTGATATTTTACTTTCCTACATCATGCATATGTGATTTGATCAATATGCATAGACCTTCAGTAATGCACTTCTTGACCCCTCCCCCACCATACATGTATATATGGAAGCTGATCCTGAAAATCCTTACTACTATGGGTAGTCCTTATTCATGAATAATGGACCTAAGAACCACCACATTATACGGACTTTACAGATATTTTTAAGCGCTCAAAGTCCATTGAGAGTCTAGTAAGCTGGACTATACATTGATCACACTTATTTCACTTTTCAGTGAAAAACTAGAATGAAAGTGTTAACATTAGTAATGTAATTTGATTGACAATTATCTTCATTGCTTAACATGAAAGTCATAGAGTCATTCTGGAAAATGTTTATCGACCATAAATCTTTGTAAAGAATTTAGAAGAACAAATTGAACATACAGTTGTCCCCAAAATTACTTTCATTGTACAAGCCCTCATTTGCTACTAAAATGTGTAAGTCTAGTTCTCACTGTCATATAATAAAATATCAAAGCAGTTCAAGTTTATTTTTTCATGTGATATGCCCACTAACCCCTGATCTGGGAGTACATTGCTTTGTTTAACATTTTATCTAATTAAGTTTAGTTATTTATCATTGCTGATTTGTAGTTGTTTGTTCTTACCATTATTCCTGGTGAAAAGGATGGTTTAGTACTGCAAGTTGTTTGAAACCCATTTTTCTATTTGCAGATTAGGGCTTGCAGAATCTTTTCACCACAGTGCCCTCTAAAGAATTAATTATCTTTGAATTAAAGTTCAGGCTTTACATTGCAACATAAAACTACAAGCTGATAACTGCCCTCAATCCTCAGGAAACACCAAAAGGACTAGGATTGGGCCATTCAAGCACAAGGAGCTAACACATTCATTTGGCCAACAAAAGACTAGATGGGCAATGGCCCTGGATTCAACAGCAAGTAAGTTTCCTCTTTGTCTCTCACTCAGGTGAAAGCTCAGAGATGCTCTGTCAGAGCTGGGGGCCAAGTATATGAGGAATCCCCAACCATGAAATGGGAAGAGGCAGATTCATCTGCAACAACACAATTTCAGACTTCTCAATTAATTTTAAATCTGTAGTACAACATAATTTTCTCTTAATTTTCCTTAAACGCTTGCAGTGTAACTTTAAAAACAATAGGATTCAGCTTACCCTTTTCTATTTCAAAGTCAGCAAAGGCAAGTTCTGAACCTTTATTGGTTATAAGCAATTCCCCATTCAGAGTAAAGATCATGGACTTGTCATCTAAGTTAATCATACAACCAACAACATCTCCTGGTTGCCAGTTTCGTCCAAAGAATCCACTGCCTAGATGCCAACGCTGGCCCTGAAAAAGAACAGAGACTCAGAAATAAAAGTACAACACATCCAATTTGCTCCAAGATTCAAAGCAAAGGGGAAAAAAGGGAAGCCAAGACACATTGCCAATCAGTGGACCTATACTGCATATGATAATAGGTTCATAAAATTCTAAATAAGAAAATATATCTTAATATATATGAACAATTTGTAAATCTAAGATATAGTATTAATGAAATAATCTCATTAGTGGTGGGACTCTACTCTTACTTCTTTGTTTTTATCTACTGCTTTTCATACAGAGATCTCAAAGACATTCATGAACATGAAAGAATTAAGCCCCACAACATGCCTTTGAGGTACTGTAGGCTAGTATCTTCCCTATTTTTATATGGGGACACTGAGGAACACAGACGTTAAATAATTTTCATATAGTGACACAACTCCTATGAATATTAATGTGCTAAGCATCCTTTATGTTTGTTGTGAAGTGACATTTGCCTGAACAGAACTGCCTTAGCTGAATAAACTGCATTTTGTTCATTTTGACTTGATTGGCTCAGCCTGCTGCCAGTCTGGAGTCCCAGCCACTGGTCCCGCTCAGCCCAGACTGGCAGCGGGCTGAGCAGGGCCTGGGATCCTTGTCTGGGGTTCCAGTCACCAGCCCTGCTCAGCCTGCTGCCGGTCTGGGGTTCTGCTCACCCAGGCCGGCAGGAGGCTGAGCAGGGCCGGCAGCTGGGACCCTGACTGGCAAGAGGCCATCAACCGGAACCCCAGATCGAGTGCTGCTGGCACTCCAGTCTGGCAGCGAACTGAGCCACTCAGCCCCCCGCGGGCCCCACTCAGCCTGCTGCCGGCTGAGTGAATGGAACCCCAGACTGACAGCAGGCTGAGCGGGGCTGGTGGCTGGAACCCCAGACAAGGATCCCAAGCAAGGATCACACTAAATTGATAAGATTTGCATTTTAATTTTATTTTAAATGAAGCTTCTTAAATATTTTAAAAACCTTACTTACTTTAAATACAACCTTACTTACTTTAAATACAACAATAGTTTATTTATATAATATAGACACAGAGAGAGAGATCTTCTACAAATGTTAAAATGTATTACTGGCATGAGAACCCTTAAATTACAGTGAACTTGGCACACCACTTCTGAAAGGTTGCCGACCCCTGGTGCAGCCTATTCATAACTACAAACAAACTCATTTAAATTAATTTTTATAAAGAAATTTACTAACTCTGCTGCCTTCAAACACAAATGCTTGGTCATCAGCTCCCAATTCTATGTCTGGCCGGCAGCCTGGCCTTGCCCAGCCAACACGCATATCTCCACCCGTCACAGCTTCAAACTCAAAGTACCACTTTCCAGAAGTCACTGAATAAGACTGTTCTACTCTGAAGAAACGTATCTTGTCAATGCTGACTTTTTCCACAGTTTGGTCAGCTGTGAAAAAGAGAACAAAAAAAAATTAGAATGGCATTTTCAGTTCTAATATTTCAATGTTAAACTTTCCATCTGTCTTAGTTCTGAAAGAAATAATTATTTATTATGGACATGGCTGAGAATGGTACTACATTTCTTCTTCATATTTATAATATGGATCTGGAGCACTCTCTTGTTTTGTTCTCTCTCATATGACATGATCTTTGTGTTTGCCGTACAGTTGTAGCTGTGTTGGTTCCAGGATATTAGAGAGACATAGTGGGTAAGGTAACATATTTCATTGGACCAACTTCTGTTCTTGAACACGACAAGCTTTCACAGAACTCTTCTTCTGGTCTGGGTGTTTGTATTTTATGTTAAAAATAATTCCTATAGATTTATTTACAAATACGTCTTTGTGTTTTAAAGCTTTATAAATTCTTCCTGTAAATATTAATAACAGAGAGACATCAAGCCACAATCAAGCTAAATGATCCACAATTTAGTACAGTACAAAAGCTATACTGGATTACAAATTCTAGTTCTACAACTGAATAATTGTGTAAGAAACTTTGGTGGGTAACATACATATTTCCCAAGGAACAGCCCCAAGCACAAAACTGCATGGGAGTAGAGACTTCCTATATTGGAGCAAGACTGTTGCTGTAAATTGCACATAATTCTCTGGAGCACATTACTAAACCAAAGCTGATAGCTCCAGCTATGGGAATAGGACTGCTCCTGCTCCCACTGAGTCAACAGAATTTTTGCAAAAGTTCCATTGACTTCAGTGCACAGTATCAGGACCAATCATATATCTAGGAAACATAAAACTGATCCTGCAACCCTCATAAGTAGTAATTTATTGTATTTAGAGGGGGGTTTTTGTAAATAAAAATATTTTAGATCAAGAAATAATAATATGATTAGTAAATGTAGATTAAAATAAATTAATCCATTCCACAATTTAAGGTAAAATCCTGCTTCCATTGAAGTAGATGGCAAAACTCCCACTGGACTTTAATGGAGACAGGATTGAGCCTTTAAAAAGCAGTCAGAGAGGACTTTGAAAGGAAATAAAAATTGGGCTTGTTTATAAAGCGTATCAGAAAGATTTTGATTTTTTGTATGTTTTTTCCTGCTTTCCTGCTTTTGTTTTTACCTCATCACCCCACCCACATTAAACATATTGTGTTCTTATCCCCACTCATATTAAAATTCAGGCCCGGTCTAGGCTGGAAGACTCATTGATTACTGCCAAGCCAGGAAACAATGGCATCACCAGAGCAAAGAGTGAAAGCGGAACATTTGAGAGCGTAAGGGTATTTTACACAGAATGTTTAACATTCTGGTTTTGTTTGTTGATGTTAATATCTATTTAGTTTATATAACTAACATTTTGGCTAAAGGAAGCCTTTAAGATTCAACACCCTTCCCTTCAATTAAAGTTTTATGGCTTGCATTAAGTATCCCTTAGACCTCCTAGATATCCTATAGAAAAAATAGAGCCCAAATGTGACATTCCTTATAAGTCTAAAGTAAAAAAAAAAAAAAAAAAAAGGAGGGGGGCAGAAAAAAGTCTTTAAAAACGAAATATACACATCTATTTCCTTCTACATTACAAAGAAGCATAAGAGCACACTTCCAGTGTTTTTGACTGCCTTAGCAGATCATGGAAGAATTTAGTTTTAAAACAATGACTTCTACTGAAAAATCAGTAGCACTGCAGCTTTTACAAATCAAAAGCACATGGTGTAAGCCAAATAATTCTAGGAAGTTCTGATTTTATATGATCAATCAATCAATAAGGATTAAATATTTTCAATAAATTTGTTCCTTGTAATTATAGGTTAAAATAATTCACTTGAAAAAATGTGTTTACTGTGCCACAATACTGAAAAGTTATTATGTAAAACATTTTAGATATAAGCTACTTTCTCAAATAGTGATTTACATATTTTCCCTAACGTATTAAATAGTTCTGTGAAGGAGAAATTACGCACCTGGTGTAGTAACTGGATTTCTTCAAGATATGTTCCCCAATGGATGCTTCACTTCAGGTGTGAATGTGCCCCACTCATCTTTGTTCAAATATTTTCAGTAGCAGTGCCCATTTAGCCCACACACACATTCCAGACATCCTTGTGCCCTGTACTGAAGCTATATAGAACTGCGCAGGTGAACCTCTCTCAATTCCTTCTCTACTGCCAAGTCCCACAAGATGAAACTCTGAAGCAGAGGGGAAGGAGGGTGGGTGATAGAGTGGGATACACATCTCAAAAAACTCTAGTTACTGCAGAAGGTGAATAACCTCTCCTTCTTTGAGTAGTGATCCTCTGGGTGCTCCACTTCAGTTGACTCCCGAGATGTATCCATGAAAAGAGGAAGTTTTGAAGTAGGATCTAACAATGAAGACAGAACTGGATTGCCAACCACATTGTCTGATCTGGAAGCGTGAACCATGGCATAGTGTTTGAAGAAGGTATGCACTGAGGTCCAAGTCCAAATCTGTTCAACTGGAATATCTTTCAATAGTGCCATAGAAGTAGTCTGGGATTCTGTAGAATGGGCTTGTTTGCTAGAAGGAGGTTGAACACTGACAGTACAATAACAAGAGATAATATATCCAGAGATACACCCTGAGAGTCTTTGAGTGAGAACTGTGGGTCCTTTGGTCTTTCTGCAAGTGGAACAAACAGTCTGTGAGACTTTCTAAATGGTTTGATTCTGTCCAGACAGAAAACTAGCACCCTTCTGACAGCCAAGATATGGAGGACCACTTCCTCCCTGGGCAGGTGTGACTTTGGGAGGAAAAAAGGAAGGTGAATCTTGACTAACCTATGGTGTCAAGTATCAGGAGGTAGCTGTGTTAGTCTGTATCCACAAAAACAACAAGGAGTCCGGTGCCACTAGACTCTTTGTTGTTTTTGATTAATATACAATTTAGAAGATACTGTAAGTAAAAATTTAGGAGGTGTCACAACAAAATTTTCCCTGAAGAATACTGTAAAGGGAAGATCTGCCATTAAAGCCCCCATTTCACTGACTCTGAGTGGAAGTGATGGTCACCAAGAGAGGAATCTTCATAGGCAGATGAAGTAGGGACAAGTTATTCAAAGGGAAGTTTCATAAGGCAATTAAGGTCAAGGTTTAAATCCCATATAGGGATTGGCTCTCTAATCTGCAGAATGATTCATCGACCTCTGGATGAATCTTGCCATCATGGGATAGGCAAACACTGAGAATCCCTATAGAGAAGAGTGAAAGGCTGTGAACCTCAACAGAACTCATAGGATTAAAAAATGGTCAGGTCTTTCCAACAAGTAATCAAGAACCACAGAGAGGGAACAGGTGAAAACTGTCGCTGGACACACCAGTGATGAAATCTCTCAGCTTTTTTAGGTAATTATTTTGCATAGATATGATCCTGCTGTTTAAGAATACCTGTTGTTCTTCTAATGCGCAGGAAGTCTTTATCCCTGAGAGCCATGAGGAGCCAGGCCTGGAGTCAAAGAATGTTCAGACTGGGATGAAGAGTCTAACCAGAATTCCAGGATAGCAGATGAGGAACGGTCAGGAGGTGTAATGCTGGGCAGGAAGCCTGACAAATCAGGAAAGGGCATCATATTTTTCAGCCAATTTGGTACAATTAGAATCAGTTTGGCTCTGTTCAGCTGCTTCAAGAGGAGAGGTCTGGATAGATATATATAGAGAAGGCTGTCTCTCCCAAGAGTAAGAAATGCATCTTGTAGAGACTGATGATCCAGTCCTCCCCTCAAGCAGAATTTCTTGCATTTCTTTGTTAGTAGCAGTTGCAGAGAAGTCCACCTCTGAGAACTTTCAGGTTAGAAATATGTGTCTAAGAGTGCAAGGGTAGAGTTCCCATTCATTATCTTGTGAGAAGTGACTGCACAAATTGTCAGTCATGGTGTTCTCATGCCTGGAAGGTAAAGGCTGAGATGAGGATGTGATTGGCTCTACTCCAGTTCCATATGTTGCTTTGACAAAATGAGGGGGGATCTCGCCCTCCCTAGCGATTTATGTTAAACATGCAGGCTATGTTGTCCACCAAGATTTTTATGGATTGGGCCCGGACGAATAGAAAAAAAGTGTAGATAGGCATTCCTGACTGCTCTTAATTCCAAGAGGTTGATGCAGAAATAAGCCTCTTGGGCAAATCATTTGACCTGGATGCTGCGTGTGTCTAGGTGCACTCCCCACTCCACAAGAGATGCATCCATAGTTATGGTGACACTTGCCTGAGGATTCAGAAAAGAGTTCAAGTCAATCAAAAGGGAGGTCTTCCATGGTATTTTGGATTTTCATAGAAAAGATGTACAGAGGCAGCTGAGATGCTTGATGTATGATGACAGTGGTGATTGACTGAGCTGAAGGGTATACCTAGGGAGGCTTTCAATGAGGTCCTTGCTAAGAGGTGACCTTTGTCTATGATGGCCTTCATCTGGTCTTGATGTCTGTCAGGAAGGTGTGTGGTTGTACTTTGCCATCAGAGCCTGGTAATTTGTGATCCTGAATTCTTCAGAGTTGCAGAAGAGTAGCTCTTGTGAAATCAAGTCACTTTTGTCCTGACCATACAGTGTAGACTTTGCATGGTGCTGTCTGCCACACTCATTGACCACTTTCGCAACTAAAGAAATTGGTTGTGGGTGGGAGAAAAAAACCTCTGAATTCTTAGGCAGAACATAGTACTTTTTGTCTGCCCATTTACACGTATGGGATGCTATAGCAGGAGTTTGCCAGATTGTCTTGGGGGGTTCTAGTACAGTCTCATTTAATGGTAACACTACTTCTGCGGAAGCTGTCAAATGTAAGATGTCTAAAAGTTTATGCTCCAACTTAGGCCTCCTCTAAAGGAATTTTGAGTGAATAAGTGATAAGCTTATTCTGTTCCTGAACATGCTTGAAGTTGTCTGCCAAAATAGGTGGTGCAAGCATTACAGCCTCATCTGGCCATGATGATTAGATATTTGTTTGTCCTCTCTGGCCTTTTGCTCCTCAAAGTTTCCTCTTGATGCTCAGGCTACTGAGAAGGAAGGGATAGAAAAGGTCATTATTTTTATTTATGCTCCCCGTGGGAGTCTCTCAAAGCTCTCAAGAACTACTGGCAATAAACAGCCATAGGTCCCAATATGCCCACTGAGGGGGATCATAGGATGGAAGAGGGGGCATCCACTGCTGATCAAACCAGTGAGATGGGGCACAAGATTGTTTCTTCCTTGGAAATTTCCTTTCTGGGTAGGTGATGGGTAGGTCCATATAAGATACTGATTTCTTTAGCACAACGCACTTAGAATCTGTGCTGGAGAGATCATGTTTGGTCAGCACCAAGGACACTTTTGGTACTGAAGTATGCTTGGTTCCATCGATCCTGGAAGAACTGGAAGTCTTTGATGAGCTTCCAGTACCAGAAATCTTGGAGCCTCAATGATACTCCCTCTGTGACCTGACATCTTCAGAATGGTCAGTCTCTGAAATGACTTAGACTTCTTTGAAGAAGGCTCTCTGGCTGTAGAGCTGGAACTCTTCCACAGAGCCTTTTTTGTTGCCTTTCTCTCACAAAGATCCTAGTGAGCTGGATACAGAGGTGGATAGGGCACTAAGTGCACTCAAAGGCCGTGGTATGGAGGGGGTCCTCTGAGCCCAGATCTAGGCTGGTCTGAGGGCTTGCCCCATCATCAGGAGTCTAAATTTGATTTCCCATTTTTTTTTCTTAGATCTGCTTTTAAAAGATTTGTAAATCTTATAGTTATTAGGTACATGGGTGTCTCCCAAACAGTGGAGGCACTGAGAATGTCCATTGCTAACTGGGATGGACTCCCAGTATGAGAGGCAGTCCTTGAAGCCTGGGTGTCTTGGTATACCATAGCAACGACAATCCCCAAGGAGAGTCCCTCTGGCATAAGCAAGGGAAGTGGGGAGGGGAGCAAAAATACCTCTTAGTCAAATAAAAAGTTATCAAATCATAAAATTAACTAGATTAAGTAACTACACCAACACTGAGGCTAAATTATAATCTGAAAGCAAACATGCTAGATGCTCAGTCTCTGGCCATAAGACAGTTCTATATATTCTCGGTGTGGGGGCACAAAAATATCATGAGAGTGTGCACAAGCTGAACAGGCATTGTTACTGAAAATCTCCAGTCATAAGTCCATGCAACACCTGAAGTGGAGCACCCATAGGGACACTACATGAAGAAGAATTAGTATTTACTAGACATACCTAGTTCTTGGTCTGGTGGCTCAATATTATATCCATAACCAGCAAAAGTCCGAACAGCTTCACGAAGACTGTCTCTATTTGATTTCTTAGTACGTTCATCTAATAATGCATATGGCACCAGTCGGGGATTTCGTTTGTTCTTAAGGTCCTAAAAAGAAGTCATAAGAAAGTATTTAAAGGAAATTGTGTTTTAAACTTCACACAACATGTATGTAATAAGATACAGTCAATATTAACTTATGCTCTCTCTTTTCTGCATAAAATATAGGCTTAGGGGTCTTCCCAACCCCCAGCATAAAAGTCATAGTTACATCATAAATAAAAGGCATTTTTATAAATATAAAAGCTAGTAAATACAATACTTAAACACAAAAGTCAGGAACTGTTACTACACACAAAACAAGAATGAGGGGAATTAAGGAAATATGTCCCTGAGAAATTTTATAATTAACTGAGTAATTATAGTGTTACTAGTTTAAAAGAAAAACAAATCTCTCTCAAGCCCTGATCCTACAATCAGATCCAAGCAGGTGGTCCATGCAATCTATGGACCAACTGCATGATCAAAGCCTATTAACGTTTTTCATATATTAGATGTAGTGCGTGGTACAATCTATGTTTATATGTTCCTCATATCTAACATCCAACAATGATTCAGAAACAGTAATTTAACTATACTCAAACTAATCAGTTCTACAGCTTTCAAATGTCACTGACAAAGTGGTTCTTACCTGCTGAATGCCATAGGTCCATCCTTGTTTTATTCTGTCTTTTGCCCAGACATTATGTGCATTCTCTGCAAGTTTATCAACTAAAACTTCTTGAGAAGGTAACAATTTCACTTCAGAAAGATCTAGAGGGGCAGGTTTATACCCATTTGACATCATGTAACTATAACACAATAAAAATAATAGTAAGAGTGAAAATTATTTTGGCAAACTTAAAAACAAACTTTTAAAAACACTTTTTTTTTTCACAAGGATGGAATTCTTAAATTTTCTATATAGCATTTAGTGTGATTTTCTCCTCTGTCTCCATCCCTCACTCCCCATTTATTTGTGGAATCCATTCTAAGTTATGACAAGACCGATGACATGGAAGCTCTGTGAGGCAGACACTCTAATTTAACACCAGTTTGTACAGCACCTAGTTCAATGGGACCCAAATCCTTGCCTGTGTCCTTAAATAGTTGCTATAAAACAAATAACAAAATGTTATAAACTGTGCTTTTTAGCAGAAATTTAGATTTATATGTTTATATTTTAAACATTAGAAGATATATTTACAATTTGAACATTTCTGTAAAGTTTGACTTGAAGATGAATGGTATTTTTTAAAAAAATCATGTACGTTGTAGAACAGAGGTAGGCAACCTAAGGCACACGTGCTGAAGACGGCACACGAGCAGTCCTGGGCATCGGTCCGGGGGGCTCTGCATTTTAATTTAATTTTAAATTAAGCTTCTTAAACATTTTAAAAACCTTATTTACTTTCCCTACAACAATAGTTTAGTTATATATTATCAACTTATAGAAAGAGACCTTCTAAAAACATTAAAATGTATTATTGGCACATGAAATCTTAAATTAGAGTGACTAAATGAAGACTCGGCACACCATTTCTGAAAGGTTGCTGACCCCTGTTGTAGAATATAGATTGTATTTCCATTAATATGCTTTCTATTCAAATATACTAGCATCTAATGATTATATATTTTAATGTCTTCATATATAACTGAGTAAAATAAATAAAACCAAGTATTTTAAGACATCTTCTGAGTTTTCTGTAGAGTATTATGTTTTAAATATAGTTTAAATATATCAAAGATTTTGAAGACCTTATGTAATGCCGACAGACCCAGTCCTCGGCGGGCACGATCAAACCAGGGACCTCTGTAGCTTTGTACATGCCTCTACAGCAGGGATCAGCAACCTTTGGCATGCGGCTTGCCAGGGTAAGCACTCTATCATACAATCATTTGGAAAAGATCTTTTCAAAGGCAAATGCCTTAAAGGAAACTTGTCCTTGCCTAGAACACTAAAGGCCTGATCTTGAACATATTTATCCCTATAAGTAATCCATATGTGTACAAGTCTGCAGGATTGTGTCCCACCTTCCTAAAAGTTATCTCCAACTCTTTTTAATACTGAAGTGTTTATTACTATTTTTAATGCAAAGTACCATACCAGAGGTAAGTATGCTGAGAATACCTAATTAACGTATAATATTGAATTGTGTTTTCCCAGTGTTGCATAATAATCTGAGTATTATCTAGATGTCTTTCTTACCTAACTTAATTTTTTCTGGTTGTATACGTTGATTTAAATATCAATAGAGGTTAGATTAGTCTTGTCTTTGTACATTTTTGTATATAGTACAATACTTTTACCAAAATGAAAAAGTAAATGGAAAATGGAGACAGTTATATGGAAGAGGAGTATACCCTTTTAAGTACAGAACAGTATCATGTACTATATTTTGCTACATGGTAAAAGAAACTTTCTATTCTGGGGTTACACAAGGCTAACATCACAAGGTAAAAAGAGTATGCTAGTTGAATATAGTCACTAGTGCATGACTATTTTTCTCACAGCCACTCCACAGGGTGACATAATACAGCAAGATTGGCAGTCAGCAATCATCAGTGGCCAGGTGTTGAAACAAAAATTTGCTGTCGCAAGTCAGCATTCATGTGCCCAGGCAGTCCGTATATGTGAAACTTTCATAGCACCTAGAATCAGCATGATCAGCTGAAAATAAATTTCTTAAAATAATGTTTACCAAAACAATTGCAAAGACTATTGTATGTTTAAGTAACACACAAATAATTAATAATTATAATCAATGCATGATAATTATTGTTAAGATACATACTTTTTAGGAAGTTTTACTTTCTTAAGATCTTCCTCAGCTGCTAGATTAGCATGAACAATATGACATCCAAGGGCCAAAAGAGTTCTACAAAGATAAAAAGTTGGTTGTTGTAAAATATAATGAAGTTACAGCTCCTATCAGGTGTTAAAGAAAAATATAGCTGTCACGGTATAAATCCCCATTCTGAACCTTAGCGTCCAAAAGATGGGATACCAGCATGAATTCCTCTAAGCTTAATTACCAGCTTAGAACCTGTAGCGCTGCCACCAACCAGGAATTCCAGTGCCTGGTACACTCTGGTCCCTCCAAAACCTTGCCCTGGGATCCCCAAGACCCAGACCCTCTGGATCTTAACACAAGGAAAGTAAACCCTATCCCCCACCATTGCCTCTCCCAGGCTTCCCCTCCCTGGGTTACCCTGGAAGATCACTGTGATTCAAACTCCTTGAATCTAAAAACAGAGAGGAAAATTCCTCCTTCTCTCCCCCCCTCCCAGACTCTCCCTGAGAGAGAAAGTAATCCTAACACAGAGGGAAATTAACCTCTCTCTCCCCCTTCCCTCCTTTCTCCCCACCAATTTCCTGGTGAATCCAGACCCTGTCCCCTGGGGCCTCACACCAGAATAAAAAAAACCAATCAGATTCTTAAACAAGAAAAGCTTTTAATTAAAGAAAGAAAAAACAGCAAAAATTATCTTTGTAAATTTAGGATGGAATAGGTACAGGGTCTTTCAGCTATAGACACTGGGAATACCCTCCTAGCCTAAGTATATAAGTACAAATTAAATCCTTTCAGCAAAATACAAATTTGAACTCCTTCCAGCCAAATACACATTTGCAAATAAAGAAAACAAACATAAGCCTAACTTGCCTTAACTACCTAGCACTTACTATTTTAAACTTATAAGAGACTGTATAGAGAGATTGGAGAGAAACCTGGTTGCACGTCTGGTCACTCTCAGAACCCAGAGAGAACAACAACCAAATTCTAACAGCACACACACACAAACTTCCCTCCCTCAAGATTTGAAAGTATCTTGTCCCCTGATTGGTCCTCTGGTCAGGTGACAGCCAGGCTCACTGAACTCGTTAACCCTTTACAGGCAAAAGAGACATGAAGTATTCCTGTTCTATTAACCCCTTATGACAATAGCATTCTCTTAAATTATTTTGTGTTATTAGTAACTCTTCATATTTGAAACACTTCAAATGTACTTCTAATTTAATTCCAGATTTATAGGCTTGGAAAAATGAAGACTTTAATTTAGCAAAAGTAAGTAGAAATAGGATTACAAAATGAAATGAAGGACGTTAGCATGAAAGTAAAAAAAAAGTACAAATGAATGTTTTAAAAAACATGGGTCAAATCTTGCTTGTCCTCCTGCAACAAGTAGTCCACTGCAAGTTAGACTCACATGGGACTTTTATCATGAGTAAAGTCAGCAGAATTTAACTCTGTTTTCTCCTCTATATCTCTGCAAATAAATGACCTCATTCTGCCCTTTAAATATACATGCAGAACTCCCAGTGAAGTCAACAGGAATTGTACAAATTATTTTGAACAGAATTTGGACTCAATTGTCCATCTGACTTGTACATTTTGGAAACATACAACACATTTAGACAACTTGGACAAACATCAGTCAGGGATGGTCTAGATAGTACTTAATCCCACCCTGAGTGCAGGGGACTGGACTAGATGACCTCCCAACATTCCTTCCGGTCCTACAATTCTATGGTTTTAAAATGGCAGAATCAGTAGAAATATAAAACTTGATTTCTTTTTAATATTATATTTAAAACTCACTTTAGGGTTTCTGTTGACATTTGTAGGTTATAATTCTTCTCTGTTTCAGGTAATTTTGAGAATTCCACAAGACAAGGGTGTTGTCTTTTATTATCATCCCGTATCTATAATAGAATATCAGAAAACGATATTGTACTGTTACCACACACAGACTAATTTCAGCACAGCAAAAATAGACTTGTTCATTGCACAGATAAAGCTTTTACAAACTCTACCATCCATCATATGATGCCTTATAACAGCTATTCAGAATTATATAAATGAGTCTTTCCGTGATCAGTTATGAAGTATGGAACAACACTCTTAACCTCTGAAAGAAACACAGTGAAAGATGTAAAATCATAGTTAGTGAATGAAAAGGTAAAAATAGACTAAATACTGCAGTCCT
The DNA here is from genome assembly GCF_003597395.2 of Chelonoidis abingdonii. Classification (NCBI taxonomy): domain Eukaryota; kingdom Metazoa; phylum Chordata; order Testudines; family Testudinidae; genus Chelonoidis; species Chelonoidis abingdonii. The sequence continues at coordinate 94,947,004 of NC_133772.1, forward strand.
TACTCTATGAAAACTCCTACTGCATGTCTGAGCTAAGCTAAATTGCTATTCTAAATTGAAAAGTAGCTGAAGAATAACTCTTCCTCCTGAGTTAATCTAACCATTTCTGTTCATTATCCTGTGGTGTCAGAGAGATATTGCTTCGTTCTTTGAGCAATATTGACCACTAAAGATTTAGGAGCATGGTGTGAAGATAAAAAACTCTGAGTCCTTGAGAGGTGTATAATATTTCTTGTCAGCCTTTTGCAGGTAGGTGGTATGGTGGCTGAGTGTCCCATTCAGCTTTAGCAGATTCCAATAATGCTTCATTAATGGAAGCGCTACATATCCTGACATCTGAAGAGAGTTTAGTAACTTAAGATGAGATTCCTGAATCACTTCCAGATGGATCTGCAATGCATCAGCTCTTGAAACTGTTTCAAATAATCAGCATAAGAAGGAAGAGAGCACAACAACCTCATCAGGGAAGAAGATGAGATCTTCTCCCCCAGGTGTTGATCATATCTTCTTGCTGCGTCAATTGTTGCTGTGGCAATTCAGGTTGCACACTTTCCGTCTTCTTGTTAAGACATTTATGCATTCTCCTAAACTACTCCTATAAGGATGCCATGGATTCCAAGAATACCATTGGGGGCCCCATATGTATGAGGAGGGGGACGCCAAAGGAACCTCCCCAAGTCTTATGAGGATAATGATGAGAATCTGTCCCATCAACATGCTTAGAATATCACCAATCTGAATAAAATTCTGAAAGGGCAGCCACCAGGGGATATATGGGAGAGAACTGGGTATTTGCTGAGATTCTGAGGAAGATGTTTTTTCAACAGATTCCAATACAAGGGAATGATGCTCCTCTGATACTGAAAGATTTCTGGATAATAAAATTCTACCCACACCAGAGAAAGGAAGGGGAGACATATGCTCTTCCATTCCTGTCTGTACCATGTTGTGATATGGTCAAAGACTGAAACCATACTGTACCATCTGTTGCCATAGATGGTACTGCATGACCCTGCACCAACTGCTTGGTACAAGTCTAATTCAGAATCCTATGCTTCCTAAGCACCAAAGGGTCCTCAGGAGCAGACTTAGACTTCTGCACTCTTTTAAGCAGAACTGAGTAGCCCCACAGCATGCCAACATTTTGATGGTTGACTTAGAACAACACTGCCTCAGGTCTTGTCCCCTAATGCCCGTACTCTGCTTGTGCTACATTGATGACATCTTTATCATCTGGATCCATCGAAAAGAGGCCCTTGAGGAATTCCACCAGGATTTCAACAATTTCCACCCCACCATCAACCTCAGCCTGGCACACAAGAGAGCCACTTCCTAGACAATACAGTATAAATAAGCGATGGTCACATAAACATCACCCTATATGGGAAACCTACCGACCGCTATACTTACCTACATGCCTCCATCTTTCATCCAGACCAAGCTCTAAGATACAACTGCATTTGCTCCAATCACCCAGATAGAGACAAATACCTACAGGATCTCTATCAAACATTCTTAAAACTACAATGCCCACCTGATGAAGTGAAAAAACAGACTGACAGAGCAAGAAGGGTACCCAGTAGTCACCTACTACAAGACAGGCACAGCAAAGAAAGTTACAGAATGCCACTAGCCATCATCTCCAGTCCCCAAATAAAACCTCTCCAGCGCATCAAGAATCTACAACCTATCCTGAAGGACGATCCATCACTCTCACAGCCTTTGGGAGACAAGCCAGTCCTTCCTTACAGACAGCCCCCCAACCTGAAGCAAATACTCACCAGCAACTACACACCACACAACAAAAACACTAACCCAGGAACCAAACCCTGCAACAAACCCCGGTGCCAGCTATGTCCGCATATCTATTCAAGGGACATCATCATAGGACATAATCACATCAGCCATACCATCAGGGGCTCATTCACCTGCACATCTACCAATGTGATATATGACATCATGTGCCAGCAATGCCCCTCTGCCATTTACATCAGCCAAACTGGACAATCTCTATGCAAAAGAACAAATGGATACAAACCTGACATCAGAAATTATAACACTCAAAAACCAGTAGGAGAACACTTCAGTCTCCCTGGTCACTCAATAACAGACTTAAAAGTGGCAATTCTTCAACAAAAAAACTTCAAAAACAGAATCAAATGAGAAACTGCAGAACTGGAATTAATTTGCAAACTGGAGACCATCAAATTAGGTCTGAATAAAGACTGGGAGTGGATGGGTCACTACAAAAACTAAATCTATTTGTTAGTCTCTCAGCTGCCACAAGTACTCCTTGTTGTTTTTACAAAAACTAATTTCCCCTTGCTAAATACTTACACCTGTCAATTGTTTGAAATGGCCCACCGTGTTTACACTGGTCTCATTAACACTACAAAAGTGATTTCCACTCCTTCTTGTCAACTGTTGAGAATAGCCTACTTCCAACTTAAATTGAATTGGCTCGTTAGCACTGAACCCCCACTTGATAAGGCAACTCCCATCTTTTCGTACGCTGAGTATTTATACGTCCCTACTGTATGTTCCACTCCATGTATCTGATGAAGTGGGTTTTAGCCCATGAAAGCTTATGCCCAAATAAATTTGTTAGTCTCTATAGTGCCACAAGGACTCTTCATTGTTTTTACTGAGTATATCATAGCTCATAACCTATGAGCTCCACACCAACGGTCTGAACACAATTCGAGACTTCCACTTTTCCCAGTACCGATGTCTTGGTACCAATGGACTTTGGATCCTCAGCTGGACCTTTTTCAGGATGTGAGATGATTTCAACTTCTTTCAAGAATCCAGTTCCTCCTGACTTCTTGTCCTATAGGAGGTCTTAACCCTTCTACAGCCCAGTGTATCCCACAATTCTGGACATCAGGATTGTTCTCCTCCATCTGCAGCTCATGGAGGTAGATCGTCATTTTGGCATCACATGTTCTATCCCTGCCCCGTCTGCTCTCGTTTACTCCCAGACACTCTGCCTCCACAGCAGCAAACAAAGGCAGTTTCTTTTGCTCCTGCCCTTCCCTATTTTATCTTTTCTGCCCAGCTTTTTCACACTGGGGAGCAGTGTTCTTCCTCCTTGGCATCCCTCCTTTTCCTCCTTGGGTCAGTTAACCCTTTGGAGGATTAATCCACCCTGAGCCTTTGCTGCAGTGCCTTGATGCTGGTCCTCTGCCCTTCATGGGCAAGGCAGAGTGGCAAAAAAATTGGGATTGAGGGAAAGGGGAAGTACAGGAGAGCCAACTGTCAGTTGAAGTGGAAAGTGTTGGATAGGGAGCCTGGATTGAGGCCCCCGCAAGAGCAGAACAGATGACATTTCCTGTTGGCTTCTGTAGCAAACAGGTTAATCATTGGGATGCCCTAAGTTGTGAAGATGATCCAGAGGACACTTGTCTTCAGGGAGCACTCATGACTTAAGGAAAAATATCTGCCAAGATGACCCCTGAGATGATTCTGAACCCCGGGCAAGTGAATAACGTGCTCCTTCTTGTTTGTTCACATAGTACATCACAGTGGTATTCTTTATAAGTATGTGAACCACTGAATCAATGATATGGTCCCAAAAAGCATAACATGCAGTGTAGATGGCCTGAAGCCTCTGCTCCAACCACAGTCCTGTGTACTTTCAGTGGCCTCCTGGTGCACCCCCCAAGCAATCAGGGAAGTGTCAGTAACAAACGATCTGTTTGGTGAGAGCTGGACAAAGGGAATACCTTGGCAAACATTCTCTGGATACTTCCACCACTACAAGTAATCCAGGACCAGTGAAGGAATATGAATCAGTCTACCTAGAACAGGGGTCGGCAACCTTTCAGAAGTGGTGTGCCGAGTCTTCATTTATTCACTCTAATTTAAGGTTTTGCGTGCCGGTAATACATTTTAATGGTTTTTAGAAGGTTTCTCTCTACAAGTCTATATATTATATGACTAAACTAGTGTTGTATTGTAAAATAAACAAGATTTTCAAAATGTTTAAGAAGCTTCATTTAAAATAAAATTAAAATGTTGATCTTACACCGCTGGCCCGCCTAGCCCGATGCTGGTCTGGGGTTCTCCAACTCCCCCACTCCTTGTCCCGACTACCCCCTCCTGGGACCCCACCCCCTATCTAAGCCTCCCTGCCCCTTGTCCCCTGACTACCTCCCTAGGACCTTACCTTCTATCTGTCTCCTGACTGCCCCAACCCTTATCCACACGTCAGCACCCAGACAGAACCCCCTGGATTCCCATGCCTATCTAACCGCTCCCCACCCCATGACAGGACCCCCAGAACTCTGGATCCATACAACGCCCCCCTGCTCCCTGCCTGCCCCAACCCCTCTCCACACCTCTCCTTCCTGACATCTCCCCCCCAGAACTCCCAACTCATCAAACCCCCTCAGCTCCTTGTCCCCTGACCACCCCCTCCAGAGACCCCCCACCCTAACTGCCCCCCAGGACCCTCCTTGCTCCCTGTCCCCTGACTGCCCTGACCTCTATCCACACCCTGTCCCCTAACAGACCCAGGACGCCATGCTTCCATCCAACCCCCAATCCCGCGATGACGTTGCCCCCTCAGGAGACCCCCTCGCCCCCAATCCTGTCCCCTCGGATTACCACCCCCCGCATCAACCCCCCTGCTCCCTCACTGACTGCCCCACCCAGCCCCGTACCCCTTACCATGAGGATCCCTGCTCATCCAGAGCCCTGCAAGCAGCCCTGCTCCGCCCCGCCCCTCAGAGCGCTGCGCGCAGGGCAGCAGGGCTCCGGATGAGTGGAGAGCATCTTTCCCTCCCCATGGAGCCAAATATTGCCCCGCAGGAGTGCACAGCCCTAGCCCCCAGAGCACTGCTCGCGCGGCAGCAGATCTCCAGGGGGAGGGGCTGGCGGCTTGCTGCACTCGGCCCAGCGCTCCAGCCCGGGAGTGCAGACCCTGTGGCTTGCTGCGTCGGCAGGATTTTTAATGGCATGCCTGAGTCCAGGCAGGCCCCAGTGTGCCATTAATAATTGGCTCGCGTGCCATAGGTTGCCGACCTCTGATCTAGAAGGTGAAGAGTGAGACGGTAAATCATCCTGAACCACACTGGAAGAGGGTGAAGGTGCAACCTTGCAAACTGGACTCCCTGTGCACAAGTGGCCCAAGAGCCTCAGACATGCCCAAACTGTCATGGAAGGCTGAGAGCACAGACTGAGGCAAAGGTGGTGAATTCTCTGAAAACAATGGGTCAGCAGAAATGCTTTTGATGTAGTGGAATCTAACAGGGCCCCGCTGAACTTGTTTTTCTGAGTGGGAGCCAAGATTGACTTCCCAGAGTTTAGGATGCGACCAAGACAGTTGAGCAAGCATGGTGCTAACATGAGCAAGAACTTCCCCTCTAGATCTGCCCCTCAGTAGCCAGTCATCCAGATACAGGAATATGTGAATTCCCTTCTTCCTGAGATATGCAGTCATAATGAGCATGCATTTCATAAAAATCAGGGGGAAGAACAGAGGCTAAATGGAAGCATAGTGTAGTAAAAGTGATGCTCTGCCATGATGAAAAGAAGGAATTTTCTGTGGCTCAGCAAAATCACCAATTGGAAGAAGGTGTCCTGAAGGTCCAGAGCAGCAATCCAGTCATTCTGGGATAATACAGGGAGAATACTCAATAGAGTGACCATTCAGAACCTCATGTACCCGATACATTTGTTGAGGCCAGGAGAGTAAAGAATGGATCTTACTCCTCTCTTTGATTTCAGTATCAGAAAGAACTGGGAACAGAAGTTGTGACCACAGCGTTCCCAGTGTAAACTCCTCCTTCACGGCTCCCAAAGCCAGTAGAGAACAGACTGGCTCAAGGAGCAGTATTTCATGAGAGTGGTCCCGAAGAGGGACATGGAGAGAGGGTGCGGAGGTTTGGAGAGGAACTGGATGGCATAAGCCAATCTGATGGTGCTTAGGACCCAGCTGTTAGTAGTGATTGAGCCCAAAGCAATGACAGGAACAATGCTTTGGATCAATGGGCACTTCGAGTATGGTGGGGAAAGCATATGGATTGGCCAAACCCTGAGCCAGACTGCTTCTTCCAGTGAGATCTATATCCCTTTCTGGGTTAGTTCTGCTGTCTCGGAGAAGAGAATGGCTGGCAAAATGTATGCTGCAGATGATACTCTTGCTGCTGCTGTTGCTACTGCTGAATGCTGTAGTGGAGCCTTTGCACGGCCAGGGCGTACACGTCCAAGGACCACAGGACAACCCCTGGAGTCCCTGAAGGAGTGTAGCATCTTGTCAAGTCTTTTCCAAGAACAGTGCTTGGCCACTGAATGACAAATCCTCAATAACTTACTGGACATCAGGGGTAATTCCCAAATTTTGCAGCCAGGAAGCCTTCCTCATTTGATTGCAGAGGCCATCACCCTGGCCGAGATGCCTGCAATGTCTAGCGCAGACTACAAGGATATCTTAACCACCAAGCTGTCCTGAGTAACAAATGCCCAAAATTCCTCTTCCAAGACTTCATGCAGCTGGTCTGTGAACTCTGACACATCTGACCAGTTAACAAAATTGTACTTGGACAGAAAGTCTTGTTGGTTACCAATTCATATCTGTAAGGAAGAGGAGGTGTAAATCTTCCTGTCCATGAGGTGCATGGTTTAGAGACCCTATCCTTGGGGGGTGGACTTAAACCTGTCCTGCTGGGCTCTACTATTCACTGCAGTTACAACTATGGAATTTGGGGCTGGGTGGGAGTAAAACCCTTCAAATTCCTGCATAGGAAAGAAATAGCATTTTTCCATGCACTTAGCCACAGGTGGCACCGAAGCTAGCGTGCTTCAGAAGGCCTTAGGTGGTTCAAGGAGTGCATTGATAGGGAGAGTGACTCTCCCAGGGGAAGATAGTTGCAGGATACTCACTCATTTGTGGGTGTTCTCTTGCAAGAACTCTGCTTGGGTACTGAGGGAAGCAGCTGTATGCCACAAAAGGCTTTGGTATGAGTTAAAATCCTCCAGTATTAAAGGGAGAGATGAACCAGGCAGCATGGAATCATCCAGAGATGAAGACAAGGGCGTTAACAGGGCTAAAGCCCAGGGTTGATGGACTCAGATGAGATGAGTTTGGAGGCTCCACTGGGAGAATGACTGTCAGTGCATGGGTCTGTGGTGGATTCATGGTCACCACGACAGACCTGGTTGGCGATCTTGCCTTTTAGCGTGATGACTAGCAGGACCTCTGTGACTAAGGAGCATCCCACAGATTCCATGGAGGCCACTGGCATAGATAAAGCATTGGTGGCCAGAAGGCACCAGGCAGGGGCCTCTGTCCCAACCATAAGACATATGCCAATCCCAGTACCCATAACAGTCCATCGACAGCCCGTGATGCTGATCAGGCAATGTAGAGAGGGAGGATGACAACCTGAACTCAGACACCAAGGAGATGGGAACCTGGGGATAAGGGCAGAGTGAGACCAGATGGAATGAGTCAACAGTCTGACTAGTTCATTGCCCAGAATGAAGCAGGAAGTGGCGTTGCCAATGGAAGCAGTACCGAGCATGTTGGTTCCGGAAGCAGTGTCAACCCCAAAGTCAGCAGCAGTACTGAAATGTCTTATGGTGCCAATATTAAGGGCGGTGAAAGCTGCCATGGTAATGTTTGCTGTATCGACTGCAGCAGTGCTGAGCTTCCCAATACCAATCCCAGTACTGGCCCTGCTTTTACAGCCTCTGGAAGGGGAACATTGGGGTGCAGTGCCAACAGACTCAAGGTTCAGCAGCTCAGTCAGTCAACAGGGTTGTAACTGATGCAATCCTGGCACAGTCCTGGACCAAAGGAGAGGTCAGGACTGAAAGGCGGAGGAGGTCTGTAGCTGCCTGGTATGCTACTGACACAGAAACAGTCAATACCAGCATTGTTGGTACTGGACTCAGCAGATGTCCAGAGGCTGAAATCAGAATCAATGGTGCAGGATTTCTAACATCCCTACTTGGTACCAGGGAAGGGTTAGAGGTACCTGCACCATCCCATGGGCTGGCACCAACTCCAAACCAGTCCGTGCTTTTCCTGGGGAGACAGAAGAGTCCCTGTGGGACCTCAAGCAGTCTCAGATGATCTTATGCAACCTTTTTCTTGGCAAGGTCAACCAGGAACAGCACCTCTATTTCTTTGGAGAGGTACTTTCTTTGGATCACAAAGCGGCAGCACACTTGGAACCCCAGAGGTGATCTCCGACCTGACAAAGGTCGTAGTACTGAAGCAGGCTCCATGGCCTATTTGAGCAGTTGCTGCTTTAGACAAAAGGTCCTGAGTCAAAAGGTCCTTGAGTCCATTTAAAATTAATGGAGATATACCTATCTCCTAGAACTGGAAGCGACCCCAAAGGGTCATTGAATCCAGCCCCCTGCATTCACTAGCAGAACCAAGTACGGATTTTGCCCCAGATCCCTAAGTGGCCCCCTCAAGGATTGAACTCGCAACCCTGGGTTTAGTAGGCTAATGCTCAGACCACTGAGCTATTCCCATTTCTTGAACAATCTGTAGATCACACAATGCTCTTTAATGTGTGCCATGCCAAAACAGAGCAAGCACTGCATGAGGTAATTGCTTCCACAGATGAAGGACAATGTTCAAACCCCGGTAAGGGCATCACCAAGGAAAACTAAACCAAGGCAACTAACCCTGAGGGTACTACTAACTATATACAACATGAGAAAAAAACTGAACTAGATGAAGTGTTCCGAGGTTAAGATCACACAGAGCTGCAACTCCAGCCACGGATGATAAGAAGAGACCAGAGAGAGACTCTGGAATGGAGAGCGGGTTGGGGCAGCACTGCCTTATGTACTCAGGGGAGGGACTATGTCCACTTTAGACTTGAATCTGACTAACAGGGAATAATTGGCTGTGAATCTGAAGGATGAAGGCAATCTGGGTGAAAGTGATCATGTAATGATAGATTTCAGGTTCTAAAGAAAGGAAGGAGGGAAAGCAGCAAAACAAGGACAAGAGAGCTCAGGAATGTTGGCATTTTCTCAAGGAGATGATATTAAAGGCACAACTGCAAACTATACCAATGTAAAGAAAATATAAGAAGAATAGTAAGAGGCCAATATGGCTCCATTGGGAGCTCTTTAATTACTTGAAAATGAAAAAGGAATCCTACAAAATATGGAAACAAGACCAAATTGCTAAGGAGGAGTACTGAAGAATAGCACAAACAAAATCAAAAAGGCTGAAGTACAAAATGAGTTACACCTAGCAGGGGATATAAAAGACAGTAAGAAGCGACTCTTTAAATATATGAGGAGCAACAGTAGATTCTCCACATCATGGGGAAGGAGAGATAATAGCAAATAACATCAAGAAAACTGAGGTGTTTAATGCCTATTCTGGTTCAGTCTTCACTAAAGAGATTAATGTACAACACAGCTCCAAAGTTCCAGATAAACTCTCCTTTTACAACTTTACACATTTTATTGCATTCACTATACATTGCATCACAAATTCTTGGACTGGATTGGCTACTTTGCAGGAACAAACCCCTGTACAACATGTTCTGTTCACACATTGTCCACGTTCAACATTATTCTTTACCTCATCTTAACACTCCTGGTTTCTCTTGTTCATTGTTTTCTTGGTTATAGTAAATGGTTCCCTGGGCATTCCCCCTCTTATCTTAGCTAGCTCAGACTTTCTCTTTTAGTTTACTGACCCATTTACTTATCTGAGCAAAAACATTCTGTTTTCAGCACTATTATTTATTTATCTCCTTAACCCTGTCTGCCAAAGAATCAGCCCCTTCCCCCCCGCCCATACCTTCAATTACTCATGTCAGGCCAGGCCTACCTACATTCCACTGCCTCCCCCCCTGCACCCTTTTCTACATAATTCATCCCCTGTTAAGCAGTCCAAGCTTCTAACATTTGGATTTTTAGCGACAGCTGGAGCTGAGGTTGCATTCCTGATCATCTTGGCTAATTGCCATTGATGGACCTATTGTCCAGTTATACCAGAAGGAGTAGAGGAGTCACTGGATGTGATTTAATTAATCCACAACTTTATTAACAACTGTCTGGGAGTACCTGGAAGATAAAAGAGTAAACTGCAGGTAACTCCATGATCATTTCAATATCTACCTGGGGGGGCTTTTGTCAGCTCCGCCCCTCCCCCCTTTTCATCCTGGTCCCCAGCTAGCTTGCTGTTGGGACCTTACCATTCCCCTTCACCAAATAAGGGTTAAGGTCAGCTATAAAGGAGGAGAGGAGTTGCCTCCCTGCTGTGTCTGTCATAAGAGCCCCAAACCCTAGCGTTCCCACTCCTTTAGAAACACCTCTTTTAAATCCTTTATCAAACCATTTATTGGATCACTGTTGCCCTTCTCCACAGAGTACCTGCACTGGGCATCCACCCCATGCTTACACACTGAGTTGCAACATCATAAGTTAACTCCCATTCCATGCTAGACCCAACTATGCCCCCCATTGGTCAATCTGATGGTGAGGGGAAAAATCCTTACTTCCCCACCCCTCTGAGAAAGCAGCAACTAGTGTAGTGCCCACAGCAGATCCTGACCAAACTTGGTATTTTGCCTCTTTCAAGGATGGGTGTTGGTCTGGGTGAAAAGGGGCTTCTTCTGCTTGATTTGGCACATGTATACACTCACACCTCTCTTCCAGTCACCTAGGGGGAATGAGCCAGTGATGTCTGTGCCTCTCTGCCCTTAAAGAGGAATACTCCTTTCCCCCAGCAAGCCAGACAATAGCCCACTGTTTAAGGTGCAGTGTGGTCATCCTCCATCAGCTTTATCTACTTCGTTTTTTAATGCAGTTATATTTGTGGCATTCACAACATGCCCTTGCAATGAGTTCCAGAGGGTGGCTGTGCACTTCATGAAGAAGAAAATTGTCCTTTTGTTTGTTTTAAACAACTGCCTACTAATTTCATTGCGTAACCCCTAATTCTTGTGTTACATGAAGGGGTAAACTATACTACTCTATTCATTTTCTCCATACCATTCATGATTTTATGGACCCCTATCATATCCCCCCTCAGTCGTCTCTTTTCCAATCTGAAGAGTCCCTTGTAATTGCTCCTTGTATGGATGCTGTTCCATACCCCCAATCATTTTTGTTACCCTTCTCTGTACTTTTTCCAATTTTAATGTATATTTTTTGAGATAGAAAAACCAGAACTGCACACAGTATTCAAGATGTGGGTGTTCCAGGGATTTATGTAGTTGCATTATGATATTTTCTGTTTTTATCATATATCCTTTTCCTAATGGTTCCTAGCATGTTTTCCGGGGCCTATCCACAGCGACTCCACAATCTCTTTCTTGAGTGGTAAGAGCTAATTTAGACCCCATCATTTTATACAGTTGGGATTATTTTTTCCAACATGCACTACTTTGCACTTAACATTGAATTTCCTCTGTCATTTTGTCACCCAGTCATCCAGTTTTGTGAGATCCATTTGTAACTCTGTACAGTCACTTTTGGACTTAACTATCTTGAATAATTTTGTATCATCTTCAAACTTTGACACCTTTTTCCAGATCACTTATGGATATGTTGAACAATACAGATCCCAGTTACTGATCCTTGGAGGACTCCACTATTTACCTCTCTCCATTGTGAAAACTAACCATTTATTCCTACCTTTTGTTTCCAATCTTTTAATTGTTACTAATCCATGAGAGGACTTTCCCTCTTATCCCATGACTACTTAGTTTGCTTAATAGCCTTTTGTGAGGGACCTTGCCAAACGTTTTCAGAAAGCCCTTATACTTGTTGGCATCTTCAAAGAATTCTAAAAGATTAGTGAGACATGATTTCCGCTTACAAAAGCCATGCTGACACTTCACTGACATATCATGTTTATCTGGAGATATTTAAGAGTAGGTTAGATAAATGTCTATCAGGGATGGTCTAGACAGTATCTGGTCCTGCCATGAGGGCAGGGGACTGGACTTGATGACCTCTCGAGGTCCCTTCCAGTCCTAGAGTCTATGAATCTATGTGTCTGATAATTCTGTTTTTTAATTATAGTTTCAACCAATTTTCCTGCTACTGAAGTTGGGTTTACTGGCTTGTAATTGCCAGGATCCCCTCAGGAGTCTTTTTAAAATATCAGCATTATGTTAGCTACTTTACAGTCTTCTGGTACAGAGGCTGATTTAAGCAATAGGTTAATATATCACAGTTATTAATTCTGCAATTACCATCTGGTATTGGTGATTTATTATTGCTTAATTTATCAATTCATTCCAAAACCACCTCTACTGACACCTCAATCTGGGATAGTTTCTCAGATTCATCACCTAAAAAGAATGGATCAGGTGTGGGAATCTCCCCCATTTCTGCAGTGAAGACTGATGAAAAGAATTTAGATTCTCCACAACAGCCTTGTCTCCCTTGCATCACCTGTAACACCTCAATTGTCCAGTAGCCCCACTGACTATTTGGCAGGCTCCCTGCTTATGATGTACTTTACAAAATTGCTTTTTTCTTTTGTCCTTTGCTAGTTCCTCTTTTAATTCTTTCTTGTACTGCTTTATCACACTTTTACACTTGACTGGCCAGAGTTTATTTTCTTCCCTATTTTCCTCACTAGGATTTTATTTTCAACTTTTAAAAGATGCCCTTTTTTCCTTAAATGCCTGGTTTACTCTGCTGTTTAGCCGTGGTGGCATTTTACTGGTCCTCCATGATTTTTTGGGGGGGGGGAATATATTTAATTTGAGCCTCTATTACAGTGTTTTTAAATAGTCTCCATGTAGTTTGCAAGCATTTCACCCTCAGATCAGTTCCTTTTAACTTCCATTTAACTAGATGCTTATTTTTCACTAGCTCCCCTTTTCGAAGTTGTTTGCTACTGTAGGTGGGTTTCTTGGTCACTTCTCCCTCTACAAAGATTTTTCAATTTAATTAAATTATGGCTGCTATTACCAAGAGGTTAACCTATATTCCCCTCTTGAACCAAACCCTAATCAAAGTAGCAGTTATTTACGATGTCTAGTAATTGTATCTCTTCCAGTGGTCGCATGTACCCAGTCAGTATGAGGAAAACTGAAATACCCCATTATTACTGTGCTTTCTGCTTTTGTAGCCTCTCTAATCTCCCTGAGAAATCATGTCTTTAAAGCTATCTTTGAAAATGGGAAGAGCATCCAAAAGTCAGCCTAACTTCAATAGCTGGAAATATACTGAAACAAATTATTAAAGAATCAAGTGGTAAGCATATTGAAGATAACAGAGTTATAAGTAATAGCCAACATGGATGTGTCAAGAACAAATCATGCCAAACCAACCTAATTTCCTTAAAAAAAAAAGGATTACTGGCCTAGTGGATTGGGGGGACTCTGTAGACATATTACACCTTGATTTTAGAAAGGCTTTTGACACAGTTCCACATGACAGCCTCAAAAGAAAATTACCATAAAATGGATGCACAACTGATTGATAGGCTATACTCAAAGAATAGTTATCAATGATTCACTGTTAAACTGGGATGATATATCTAATGGAGCCTTATAGGGGTCTGTCCTGGATCTGGTACTATTCAATATCTTCATTTATGACTTGGAAAATAAAGTGGAGAATATGCTTATGAAATGTGTGGATGACACCAAACTGGGAGAGGGTGCTAGTACTTTGGAGAACAGGATTAGAATTCAAAATGGCTGTGACAAATTGGAGAATAGGTCTGATATAAAAAAGATGAAATTTAATAAAGATAAGTGAATAGTACAACACCTAGGAAGGCAAAATCAAATGTACAACTACCAAATGGGAAATAACTGGCTAGGCAATAGTACTAATTAAAAGGATCTGGGGGTTATACTAGATCACAAATTGAATATGAATCAGCAATGTGATGCAGTTGTAGAAAAGATCAATATCATTTGGGGTGTATTAACAGGAATGTTGTATGCAAGACATGGGAAGTAACTGTCCCCACTGATGAGGTCTCAGGTGGAGCACTCTGTTTAGTTCTGGGTACAACACTTGAAGAAAGATGTTGACAAAGTGGAGAGAGTCCAGAGGAGAACAATAAAAATTATAAAATTTTTAGAAAGCCTAACCTATGAGGAAAAAATGGGCATGTTTAATCTTAGAAAAGAAAACTGAAGAGAAAACTGAAAAGAGTCTTCAAGTACATTAAGGGCTGTTATGCAAAGGACAGTGATAAATTGTTCTCCATGTTCACTGAAAGTAAGACAAGAAGTAATGGACTTAATCTGTAGCAAGGGAGATTTAGGTTAGATATTAGGAAAAACTTTTAAACTATAAGGATATTTAAGTACTGAACTAGGCTTCCAAGGGAGGTTGTAGAATCCCAGTCAGTGAAAGGTTTCAAGAACAAACTTAACAAACACCTGTCAGCGATGAGCTAAGTATACTTGGTCCTGCTTCAGCACCGATGACTGGACCTCTCAAGGTCCCTTCCAATCCTACATTTCTATCATTCTGTGATACAGTCCTAATAGTTGGTGGTACTACCAACTTCACAAATAATAAGAAGTACTCTCACTTCTTACCTTGCCATAGGTCCAGCCAAGCTCTATTTTATTCATTCCCCATAGTTCATGGATATTTTCAGCCAACTTGTCCCTGATCTTTTCAAGGTGAAGAGGCAAAACAATCTAAGAAGAAAATATTTCAAGATTCAACAAGAGAGAAGAGACTCAGTAATGTCCAAAGCAGCAGAGAATCCTGTGGCACCTTATAGACTAACAGACGTTTTGGAGCGTGAGCTTTCGTGGGTGAATACCCACTTCGTCAGACGCAGGAGGTGGAAATTTCCAGGGGTAGGTATATATATGCTAGCAAGCAAGCTAAAGATAATGAGGTTAGTTCAATCAGGGAGGATGGGGCCCTGTTCTAGCAGTAGAGGTGTGAAAACCAAGGGAGGAGAAACTGGTTCTCTAATTGGCAAGCCATTCACAGTCTTTGTTTAGTCCAGAGCTGATGGTGTCAAATTTGCAAATGAACTGAAGCTCAGCAGTTTCTCTTTGAAGTGCTCTTCCTACAGGTTTTGTATATTGCCATCCTGATATCTGATTTGTGTCCATTTATCCTTTCCGTAGTGACTGTCCAGTTTGGCGATGTACATAGCAGAGGGATTGCTGGCATATGATGGCGTATATTACATTGGTGGACGTGCAGGTTGAATGAACCAGTGATGGTGTATGGCTGATCTGGTTTTGGTCCTGTGATGTGGTCGCTGGTGTAGATATGTGGGCAGAAGTTGGCATCGAGGTTTGTTGCATGGATTGGTTCCTGAGCTAGAGTACTATTGTACGGTGTGCAGTTGCTGGTGAGAATACGTTTCAGGTTGGCAGGTTGTCTGTGGCAAGGATTGCCTGCGCACCCAAGGCCTGTGAAAGTGTGGGATCATGTCCGAATGGGTTGTAGATCCCGATGATGCATTGGAGGGGTTTTCGCTGGGGGCTGTATGTGATGCCAGTGGAGTCCTGTTGGTTTCTTTCTTGGTTTTCTTGCAGTAGGAGCTTCTGGGTACATGTCTGGCTCTGTTGATCTTTTCCTAATTTCCTCGTGCGGGTATTGTAGTTTGAGAATGCTTGTGTAGATTTTGTAGTGTTGGTCTCTGTCTGAGGGGTTAGAGCAGATTGCTCAACCAAGAAAGAAACCAACAGACTCCATGGCATCACATACAGCCCCCAGCCTAAAACCCCTCCACGCATCATCAGGGATCTACACCATCCTGACAATGATCATATGCCAGCCAATGCCCTCTGCTATGTACATCGGCCAAACTGGACAGTCACTACGGAAAAGATAAATGGACACAAATCAGATATCAGGAATGGCAATATACAAAAACCTGTAGGGAGCACTTCAACCTCCCTGCCCACTATAGCAGACCTTAAGGTGGCATCCTGCAGCAAAAAAATTCAGGACCAGACTTCAAAGAGAAGCTGCTGAGCTTCAGTTCATCTGCAAATTTGACACATCTGCTCTGACTAACAAAGACTGTGAATGGCTTGCAGTTACAGAACAGTTTCTCCTCCCTTGTTTTCACACCTCTACTGCTAGACAGGGCCATCCTCCCTGATTGAACTAACCTCGTTATCTCTAGCTTGCTTGCGTAGCATATATAGAGCTACCCCTGGAAATTTCCACCTCCTGCATCTGACGAAGTGGGTATTCACCCACAAAAGCTCACACTCCAAAACGTCTGTTAGTCTATAAGGTGCCACAGGATTCTCTGCTGCTTTTACAGATCCAGACTAACACGGCTACCCCTCTGATACTTGACAGTAATGTCCAACTTTCCTAAAATACTTCAACTATAACAACTGACACCAAGATTATTTAACATATCATTAAATACTGTATTGCACAAACAGTATATTGCTAAGAGAGGATACATGCTGGCCTAAATTTTTTACTGCTCATTTTAAGATTCTGGGTAAGATTAATTTTACACTTCCATTATTGTAAAGTAGACATACCTGAGTGGTGTCTATCGGACAAGGGATGAAGGAAGCTTGGGAGAGGAATTGTGTTGTACCCAGCAAATCCCTAACTCCATCAGAATCTCTCTTATACTCTTTTACTGGTTCCAATTTCATCTTCTCTTTTGGAAGCAAAGCTTCATAGCATGGAGCATACCCAGTGGGAGGCAGAAACTTAAACTCTCCATGACGTCCACCCAGTAGGAAACGAACCCTATGCAATTTTGAATGAAAAAGTGCAACATTTAAATAAGAGCCTATATTAACACAGCAAATGGGTCAATTGGAGACAAACTTCAATTTTGGTATCTTTTAAAAAATAGAAATCTATAAAGATTTTGATATACTACTTAAGTATAAGAAATCCCTAAGAATTTATTAAACACTAATGTTAGTTGATACTATATATAGTAAAAAGATAAGTCTACAAACTAATTAAAATATTTATGCTATGGTAAATGCAAAACTTGACTATTTAACTTAAATCTCTATTCCCAAATATATCTGTGTCATTCTTTAAATAAATATCTACATTTTGAGTGGAATTTTTAAAAGCAGGTAAGTGATTTAGAAGCACAATTCCAACCTTCAATAGGACTTGTGCTCCAAAGTCACTTAAGAACTTTTGAAAATCCCACGCTAAATTTTCAACCTAAGCTTTCCTTTTATCTATGATGAACTGAGTAATCACAATAACCTTGTGCAACAACTAAACCAACAAAATTACTTCACCGCAAATACCATCATTGTAGGTTTGAGTCATGATCCTCACTGAAGTCTCTATTAACATAAATTGTTCTCCAGTTCACCTCAGCCATATATTTTTAATGTAAATTTAAGAGTATGGTAATAAATGAAATAAAGGTAGTAAAAGAAAAGCTACCAATGTACATGGTGTGAACTGACCCCACATCAATAAGGACTAAAGGCAATAACCATCTACTGGCTGCTTGATTGAGTGACCGGCATGACATCAGTTAGTGTCTGCAGTTAATTTCATGGTGAACAGGTGTCCACACCATCAAAATACTATAAAAACTGATACTAATTGGCCCATTTGTTTGCAGTGCAAGAAAGAGGCTCGGGGCTGAACAATAGGTATAGAGAATGAACTACATATGCTGTATAACAACTGAAGATTAGTAGCAGGGCAATGTGAGCAAGACCATAATAATGTTGCTGATTTGTCTATACCTCTTTTGGAGATAAACAAAAAAGTGTTCTATCTACAGGATGACCAGCCCAGTACCTTTCATGGATATTAAAATTCCTTTTAAAAAAAACCAAAACAATGAACACCTGATTCCCAACTAAGATGAAATATCAAAATAAACCTAAGAAACATTTTCTTAGCTGGAAGATCCGTTTCAGCCAAATACATACATGCTCTGTTTCTGAAACCATATAATTCATTGAAATTAGATGTGCGAGTGTGTGTGTGGGGATGGTATAGCGAGGCGGTGGGATATCCCACAGCCCCACGGAGGAACAAGCCTCCCCCAGCACCAACGTGGTCAGAGCCAGTGTGTCCTATGCCAGCCCCCTAGAGACCATGGCACAGGACAGGAAGTAGAAAAGCCACGCTGCAAAGCTCAGTTGAAAGCCAGCCGCCGGAGAGGCCAGATGCCTGTGGCCTAGCTCTGGGTTGGGAAACGCTGGAGGGCCACGGCCAACCTGAGGACTGGCCAGGCCAGCCGCGCCTACCCCTTGCTAGCTTCCCCAAGGAGGAGCCGCGCCTATCCCTCGCCAGCTACCCTGAGGAGAAGCCGCGCCTATCCCTCACCAGCTACCCCGAGGAGCAGCCGAGCCTACCCTTCACTAGTTACCCAGAGGAACCGATGGTGCTGGAAACCACCAAGGACACCAGCCAAACCCAGATACCTTACGAGGGGAAGTCCGGAAGTAGCCCGGGGGCAGCCGACCCCGGCCTGGCCGCAGCAGGACCAGAACCAATGTCAGTGTGTTGGCGTCACGATCTCCACTGACGTAGCAGCAAGACTTCTGCCACTGCTAGGGCCCCAGGCTGGGATGCAATGGAGCAGGTGGGCCTGCATCCCCCCTGCCACCCCACTCACGGGTGGAAGTCTCCCCTCACACCAGATGCTCAAAAGTCTGAGCTCCTGACTGTGTGTTTGCTGCCCCGCCCTGACCTAGGGCCAGGGCTCATATTGAACTATTGGTTCAGCCCGTGCTTACTCTATCAGGGGAGAGCAAATTATGGCCCATGGGCCAGATCCAGACTATCAGGGCTTTGGATCCTGCCCGTGGGATTGCCAGCCCCATGGTGTAGCAGGACTAAGGCAGGCTCACTGCCTGCCCTGGCCCCGCACCACTCCTGGAAGCAACTGGCACCACATCCCTACAGCCCCAGAAGGGGGCGGGGAGGCAACAGGGCTCTATGTGTTGCCCTCGCCTGCAGGTACCGCCCCTGAAGCTCCTATTGGCTGCAGTTCCCTGTTCCCGGCCAATGGGAGCTGTGGGGGGCAGCGCCTTCAGGCGAGGGCAGCGCACAGAGCCCTCTGCTCACCCCCACCCCCAGGGGCCGCAGGAACATGGTGCCAGCCACTTCCAGGAGTGGCACAGGGCCAGGGCAGACAGGCAGGCAGGGAGCCTGCCTTAGCCTTGCTATGTGCCGCTCAAAGTAAGTGGCACCGAGCTGGATCCCGCACCCAGAACCCGTCCTGCACCCTGCACCCCAACCCCCTGCTCTGAGCCCCCTGTTGCACCCCAACCTCCTGCCCTGAGCCCCCTCCCACACTCTGCACTCCTTCCTACACCCTAACCCCCTGTCCTGAGCCCCCCACTCCCTGCCCTGAGTCCCCTCCAGCACTCTGCATCCTCTCCTGCACCCTGCCCTGAGCCCCCTGCTACATCCTGCACCCCTCTTGCATCCCAACCCCCTGCGCGGAGCTGCCTCCCGCACCCAATCCCCTGCCCTGAGCCCCCTCCTGCACCCTGCACTCCTGCCTGCATCCCAACCCCATGCCCCAGCCCTGCATTAATGGCCCTGCATGCAATTTCCTCACCCAGATGTGGCCCTCAGGCCAAAAAGTTTGCCCACCCCTGTACTAGATTAATAATAAAGCCTTCCTAATGGTTTCATTCATGCTTATGTCTATGAACAATGAAAATCTGGATAACAAATCTTACTGTTAACACTACCTCTTAATTTTGTTCATACCATAAAACCATAAATTCAATGAAACCATCACCCTTTTTAAAATGTAGCTGATTATTTTATCACTAATCAAAAACATTGCCGATATAGTAACTGAAGCAATGTATACAAAGGCTACAAATATAAAGTATTTCTTTATGGGTGGAGTTGTCTACAAAACTCATGCTATTTAGTGCAAGGCGATTACATTCATCACAGATAAATATTTATCTCAGCAACAATCTCTGACAAACTGATCACTATAAGCTGTAAATAATTAGGTTAATAAGTAACCAGAACCAAGGTTAGTTGACAATAAAAGAAAACAAACTGCAACACTGCCACCAATGAATTTTGGAATATTGTGACTATTATAGACATTTAAGTATTAGTTTAAAAAAGTTTTGCAATATAGCTAAGATGGTACAGAATTTAACTGTAATTAGAAAGAGATGTAATCGCATTAAAAGGCACTAGTTATAATACAAATCATAAGCACTACAAGAGTAATATATAAGAACTAGTCAATGTTTTTCATAAATCAAAGCTATTATTCTAAACTCACAGTTTTACCATATAAAATACAATGCAGACTCATCAATCTAAGTTTAACACCTTATTTTCACTTTTATATAGGAATTTTCATATTGGTGAAAAGACAAAAGAGAATGAATATGAAACGGCAATTTGCTGTACTCAGCTCATGAGGCTCAAATCAACTCCCAGTGAAGTCTGTGGGATTTGGAGCAGACCCTTATTGTAGACATATCTATTTATCTAAGAGCTTTCCTACTTGTACTTCAGCTTCTTTTGCTTTATCATGCAGTATCATCACATGTTTGCAGTTAAAGCATCACAATCTTTTGTCACAGAACTATTATTTTGCAAATTCAGTATTATGACTTCACTGAAGGATCACACAAGAGGAAAAAATGGACAGTCAAATTTATTTTAATCTATAGAGATAACTGGTAATTAGGAAAAGAGGAAGGAAAAGTACTATCTATTATTTTAGGCAAATAATCCAATGACTAACAAATAAAGGCAGCTGCAGTGAGTAATTTGTATATTAGTATCAGTGCTACTGGATGACTATTCTAAGTATAAACACTGTCAAGATTCTCAGACGTTTTATATGGGTCATCTTTTGTAATGGCATGTGGGGCAGAGAGAAAGAAAGAATATTTTAAGGAAGTAAATGTTGTCAATTCAGAAGGACTCCAAAAGGGAACAAAATGGATTGACTAAAAGTTCCAAAACTATGATTATTGCTACTATTTGCACAATGGCAGGGATTTTACAGACACATAAAAGGATACAATACCTGCCCTAAAGATGTAATAACCTAGGAAGCTCACTGGTGATATGTGACAACAGATGCACAGATAAAGATTTTGTGGAAAATGTTGAAATTTTCTGATGAGAAAAAATATCCCCCTCTCCTCCTAGTTTCTGGTTTTCAAAACTTAAGGTTTTTCAGTCATGGGGTTCTTCCCCTTCTCTTTTTTTGCTCTTTCCCCCATTTATTCTTTTCTCCCCATGTTGTCATTGAAAAAAGGAAGTAAAGAAAGTGAAAGGGTAGAAAAAACCTACTGAAAAACAAAAATATTTCAGATTTTCAGGGTTTTTTTAAATAGAAAAAGTTAGAAAACTAGAACAAGCAAAACGTCTATAAAAAACTTGTGTTTCACAAAAGGACATTTTTTTGTTACACAAGGTTTGGATGACAAAAATTTAACCAACTCTAATAAAATGCTGGGAGCTGTAGAACCACAGGCATACTAAAACCCTCCAGTGTTAGCTAAAACTAGCACTTTCACTTTTCATAGATTCATACAGTTTAAAACTAGTCAGGACCATTAGATTATCTAGTCAGACCTATTAAGGTACTTATATATTTTCATCAAGTCACCTCTCAATCTTATTTTTAAGACTCAAAACAGATTGAGTTCTTTAAGTCTCTCACTGCAAGTCATTTTCTCTATTCTCTGAATAACTTTTGTGGCTCTTTTCTGTACCATCTACAATTTAGCATCCTTTTAAAACTGAGGACACCATAACTGGATGCGGTATTATTATTTATTTGTATTACTGTTGCAACTAAGAATCCTAGTCATCAGAGGCGGATTTGGTTTTAGTGGGGACCCTGGGCCAGAGCAAGTGTGGCCCCTCCCCATCCCTTCCACCTGAAGTCATCTCCCCGACACGCTCTGCTTGCCCAATCCTCCATCCGGGAAGCGGGGTTGGGGCACAGGGGCTTGCCCTGCTCTTATTATTAATGATCTGGATGATGGGATGGATTGCACCCTCAGCAAGTTCGCAGATGACACTAGGCTAAGGGGAGAGGTAGATATGCTGGAGGGTAGGGATAGGGTCCAGAGTGACCAACACAAAAAATCTGATGAGGTTCAACAAGGACAAGTGCAGAGTCCTGCACTTAGGACGGAAGAATCCCATTCACCACTACAGGCTGGTAACTGACTAGCTAAGCAGCAGTTCTGCAGAAAAGGACCTGGGGATTACAGTGGATGAGAAGATGGATACAAGTCAGAAGTGTGCCCTTGTTGCCAAGAAGGCTAACGGCATATTGGGCTGCATTAGTAGGAGCATTGTCAGCAGATTGAGGGAAGTGATTACTCCCCTCTATTCGGCACTGCTGAGGCCATATCTGGAGTATTGTGTCCAGTTTTGCTCCCCACTTCCCCCCAAATAGCATGTGGACAAATTGGAGAGAAAGTCCAGTGGAGGGCAACAAAAATGATTACAGGGTAGGATGCGTGACTTATGAGGAGAGGCTGACGAAACTGGGCTTGTTTTGTCTGCAGAAGAGAAAGTGGGGGGGGGAGCAGCCTTCAACTACCTGAAGGGGGGTTCCAAAGATGATGGAGCTAGGCTGTTCTCAGCGGTGTCAGATGACAGAACAAGAAGCAATGGTCTCAAGTTGCAGTGGGAGAGGTCTAGGTTAGATATTAAGAAAAATTATTTCACTAGGAGGGTGGTGAAGCACTGGAATGGGTTACCCAGGGAGATGGTGGAATCTCCTTCCTTGGAGGTTTTTAAGGCCTGGCTTCACAAAGCCCTGGCTGGAATGATTTAGTTGGTGTTGGTCCTGCTTTGAGCAGGGAGTTGGACTAGCTGACCTCCTGAGGTCTCTTCCAACTCTAATCTTCTATGATTCTATGCTCTGCCCAACCAGTGCTCCATCCAGAGAGCGGGTTTAGGGCACTGGGGCCTTCCCCGCTCCACCCATCCGTCCAGTGCTCCTGCAGGGAAGTGGGGCAAGCCCTAGCACCCTGACCCCATTCCCCGGATAGAGCACCGGGTGGGCAGAGCGGGGCAATCCCCCGTGCCCCAACCCCACTGCCTGGATGGAGTGCCAGGTGGGTGGGTGAAGTCCCCACACCCTGACTCTGCTCCCTGGCAGGAGTGGTGGGCGAGCAGAGTGGGTCAGGGCATGGGGGTGCCCATTTTTCCAGGGTACCCCAATTGGCCAGGGCCCCTGGGCACAGGCCCCAGTGGCCAATCCGCCACTGCTGGTCATGGACCAAGACCCTACTGTGCTAGGCACATTTCATTATTAGTTTCATACCAGTGCCATATACACAGAGATAAAATCACCTTATTAGTCCCTTGTTTATATATCCAAGGGTCACATCTGCCCTTTTTCTCACACTTTTGCACTAGGAGCATGTGTTCAGTTGCTTATCCATTCTGACCCTCTAAATCCTGTAAGTATGGCCTATGTTCCTTGTTCTATATGTAAAAATTTACATTTAGCTGTGTTAAAACATATTTTGTTTGAATGGACTTAGATTACCACGTGATCTAGATTGCCCTAAATAACTGCTCTGTCCTCATCAGTATTTAGCACTCTGCCAATCTTTATATCTTCTGCAAATTTAATCAGCAGTAATTTTACATTTACTTCAAGATCATTGAAAAAAATGTTGAATTCCTGAAGAACCCCACTAGAAATACCTCCATTTGATGATGATTGTTCACTGACAACTACATTTTGAGTTTAGCCAGTTCTTAATCCATTTAGCTAATGTTTTACTGATGCTGTATATGCTTTACTGATATCACATAGTCCTAATTTTTAAATCATAATGTTGTGTTGTAGTAAATCAAACATCTTAGAAAAGTTTAAGTAAATTTTACCTATGATGTTACCTTTATCAACCAAACTTTTCTCTCTCTTTTACTTTTATCCTATGCATATGTGTGAATGGCTTTGTAATGAACTATGGATTATATTATATTATTTTATACCCAACACACTCCTAACCCTTTTCCATGATAGACCAATCTGGGCAAATTAGAAACAAAAGTGTGACAGGTGCCTGTTCCCATACAATTACAATGACAGAGAGTGAGGTAGATTCAGAAAGAAGAAAAAAGAACAAAAAAGATGCATGAAAAAAGTAATAAGCTGCAGCTGGAGACACAACAACAATGGAATGAGAACAGAGACTATCCAAAAACTTCCCCCCCATAAACCTAAAAATCATTCAAGAATTCACATCTACCAGGTTCCATCCTTTTTTTCTATATAGTGTTTTCACTTCTATGGCTTTCTTCTAATTTTGCTGTGCTTCTCTTGTCTTCTCTCTCTATTTTTTTTGTTCCTTTTCCTGCATTCCTATTCTCCTCTAGCTTTTTTACTGCTCTTTTCTTCTTTGTTTTTACTTTCACTCTGCTTCTGTTCATTTCAGCTTGCGTGCATCCCCTTTTCCTTCCTATCTGCTTTCACTGAACACATGAATGAGTGCAAGCATCAGAAAATTAGTTATATCTGATGCTGGTATTCCTTCCTTCCAGGTTCATTTACTGCACTACATTGTCAGCATTAAATCACCATCCTGCCTGTATTTAGCAGCCCTGTTGCAATTTTGAGGTTAAAGCCTGAAACTGTTTCTCACTCACAGAACTGATCTCTGTGTAGGAAAGGGGGTGAACATCTTTATGGGAAAATTTCCACTAGCACTTTGCTCTTGCTGAAGGGGAGACCACTGTCATCAACATGGCATGTTTCATAAGATCTTCCAACATATTTTCCTTAGTGTAGATATTCCCATTACATTTGCCTACCTCCATTCACTTTAAGTTAATGAAAAATAATTTATGAAGGGGTTTTTTTTATTTCTTGGTTTCTCAATTTCTGTTTTTAATTCATTGAGATAGCATAGATAAACAGAGAACAGGATTTCCAAGTCTGGCATAATATTACCTACTAATAGTATATTAGAAACAGATAAGCTTCTTGATTTGCAGTTTATTCAAAAGGTTAAGTAAATGTTTTAGCCAACAGAGAACATAGAACATTGACAAAAATCTTAGAATTGGACAAGTTGGACATATTTTTCTAAAACATATTGCTCAATATGCCAGATAGCTGCGATTACAGCTCTGTCCATTATACATGATTTTTCTAGGATGAATGATAACAATATGTCAAATAGCTAATATTATTCTGTGTTACAGAATAGGTCTGAGAAACAGATTGCCTTGAGGTATCAGGGCATACCACCTGTTCAGCTACTAAACGCACAAGGCACTTATCTCTAAACATGTTGACTCTTCATGTCAAAACATCTGGAGCCTCTAGTTTCTCAGATCCTCTGAACAGCTGTGATATATATAAATGTGTTAGAAAGCTAATTTTAATTTAGCCTCAGACTTCACTTCGGTCACTTCATGCTATCTTAAACAGAGATTAAATGAATCTGAATAAATTTAAAGAAACTGAGTTCTCAAGACAGTGGTGCTGGTTAAATCCCTTCCTTCATTATCTGAATTCCAACTGTTTTATGTTGTTATAGGAGGAGATAGTAGTGCTGCCCATAGTTCATGTCATTCACACTTGCCATTATAAGACTATTTTCATCTGTGTATAACTTGGACACACTATAACCATTCGGGCTGAAATTTTCCATGTCAGGTATCGGCCTCAGGCTGAATTTTGTGTGCGTTTCAGCCAAAATGGTTCAGCAGTTTCCACAAATGTTATCAGGGCAAAAGTAAATTTTCCTTTTTACCTGGGAATTTTCTTTAATACCCTCCATGTCCAACAGTCTGTACTGTGGGCATTCCCCCTCTCCCTGCTAGTTGGAGGCAGAGAACAGACTGGCAGTCAGCCTGGAGCCAGGATCACTCCTCAGTTGATAACCAAAAACGATAGCTTCCAAAACCGAAAAATACTAACTGAATATATTGCAATAAGGATTTGTCCACACCAACATTTAGCTGGGGAGTGAATCTACTGTGCACTAGTCTGCCGACGCTAATTGTCCTGTAGACCCTCCTAATGTGAACAGTTCCTTGGCGTGCTCTGATTACCCTGTTTGAAACAGGAATAGGTCAAAGTACACTCAGGAACTGTTAGGGCACATCAGCATGTCCACAAGGACAGTTAGATCTTAGCAGGCTAGCTTCAGATAGATTCATCCGCCAGCTTGCTGCGGACTAAATGGCCATGTAGCCAAACCCTTAGTCACCTAAGTTTAACATGTGAACCTTGTAACAGAGTCTTAGGAACAAACAAATATTCCTTTACACAAGCACGTATTTTCCATTCTCATCCGTGAAAACAGAGGGAAAAAACCTATAATTCTAAGAAAAAATAATTCTCCAGGTGGGCCAGACCATCTGAGGGTATTGGAAAGAAAATTCAAAGATAAGTAGCCTATACTGCAGGATGTGCAAAGCAGTACTCGTCCCCAGGGAAGGGGTTGAGGAGCGAGGATTCAAATAATGTACATGGGGACTGACTCCGGATAAATGCTGTGGCAGAATATTCTGAAGTACAAATATAAACAAACAACACAGGTTTGTAGGGACAAAATAGAAAGACCATGGCACAAAATGAGATCAAACTAGCTAGAGACATAAAGGTTAAGAAAACATTCTACAAATACGTTAGAAGCAAGAGGAAGAACAAGGACAGGGTAGGCCCATTACTCAGTGAGGGGAAGGGGGGAAATAACAGAAAATATGTTAATGGCAGAGGTACTTAATGACTTCTTTGTTTCGGTTTTCACCTAGAAAGTTGGTGGTGATTGGACATCTAACATAGTGAATGTCAGTGAAAATGAGGTAGGATCAAAGGCTAAAATAGGAAAAAAACAAGTTAAAAATTACTTAGAAATGTTAGATATCTTCAAGTCACCAGGCCCTGATGAAATTCATCCTAGAATACTCAAGGAGCTGACTGAGGAGATATCTGAGCCACTAGCGATTATCTTTGAAAAGTCATGGAAGACAGGAGAGAAAAGGGCAAATATAGTGCTCATCTATAAAAACGGAAATAAGGACAAGTCAGGAAATTACAGACCAGTCAGCTTAACTTCTGTGTCTGGAAAGATATTGGAGCAAATAATTTGCAAACATCTCTAATTTAATAAGATAAGTAACAGTCAGCACGGATTTGTCAAGAACAAATTGTGCCAAACCAACCTGAAAGCTTTCTTTGACAGGGTAACAAGTCTTGTGGATGAGGGGAGGAAGCAGTAGACATGGTATATCTTGACTTTAGTAAAGCTTTTGATACTGTCTCACATGATCTTCTCATAAACAAACTAGGGAAATGCAACCTAGATGGAGCTACTATAAGGTGAGTGCAAAACTTGTTGGAAAACTGTTCTCAGAGAGTAGTTATCGGTGGTTCACAGTCATGCTGGAAAGGTACAACTAATGGGGTCTTGCTGTCATCAGTTTTGGTTCTGGTTCTAGTTTGTGGATGATACCAGGCTGGGAGGAGTTGCAAGTGCTTGGAAGGATAGAATTAAAATTCAAAATGATCTGGACAAACTGGAGAAATGGTCTGAAGTAAACAGGATCAAATTCAATACGGACAAATGCAAAGTACTCCACTTAGGAAGAAACAATCAGCTGCACACATACAAAATGGGAAATGACTGCCTAGGAAGGAATACTGCGGAAAGAGATCTGGGGGTCATAGTGGACCACAAGCTAAATATGAGTCAACAGTGTAACGCTGTTGCAAAAGAAACGGACATCATTCTGGGATATATTAGCAGGAGTGTTGTAAGCAAGTAGTAATTCTCCCACTCTACTCTGTGCTGATTAGGCCTCAACTGGAGTACTGTGTACAGATCTGGGCATCCCATTTCAGGAAAGATGTGGACAAATTACAGAAAGTCCAGAGAAGCACAACAAAAATGATTAAAGGTCTAGAAAACATGACCTATGAAGGAAGATTGAAAAAAATTGGGATTGTTCAGTCTGGAGAAGAGAAGACTGAGGGGACATGATACCAGTTTTCAAGTACATAAAAGGTTGTTACAAGGAGGAGAGAGAAAAATTGTTCTTCTTAATCTCTGAGGATAGAACAAGAAGCAATGGGCTTAAATTGCAGCAAGGGAGGTTTAAGCTGGACATTAGGAAAAAATTCCTGACTGTCAGGGTGGTTAAGCGCTGGAATAAATTTCCTAGGAAGGTTGTGGAATCTCCATCATTCGAGATTTTTAAGAGCAGGTTAGACAAACACTTGTCAGGGATGGTCTGAATAATACTTAGTCCTGCTATGAGTGCAGGCGACTGGACTAGATGACCTCTTGAGGTCCCTGCCAGTCCGATGATTCTATGATTCTCCCCAAAGCTGAATCTGAAGAAGAAAGGAAATCCACTCTGTAGTGCTTTGTAAGTGTGTTCACTGATGTCCACGTTGCTTCCTTACAGATTGATATGAAGCGCAAGAGCTTTCTGTCCAAGAGGTTGCTGAACCCCTCAGGGAGTGGGCTATAACATTATGTGGTGAATTCACTCCAAATGCTCTATAGGTTTCAGCAACCACTGCTTTAATCTACCTTGTAGAGGATTTAGAGGCTTTCTTCCCTTTAACTGGAGAGTGATATAAAATGAAAAGAACTGTGTTCTTGAGATAGATTTAAGTACTTTTCTGACACCTAATTGATGACATTCAATCTCCTTGGGATGCTTAGATTAGGGGAAAAGAAATGTGGAAAATGTATTTATTTTTGGAATAAATGACAGGTCCAGACAAAGAATTTATCATTATGAAAAATACATAGATGAGGCTCCATAGAAAATGTTCCAACTTCCAATACCCTCCTAGCCAAGGTGACTGTTACTAAAAAAGAAACTTAGAGAGAGTAATTAGGCTGAAAAAAATGTAGTTGTTCAAATGGTTGTTTTGTTAAGGTTCCTAGCACCCAATTCACGCTCCAAGAAGGGAACCTATATATCACAAGAGGACTGAGTGAGACTGCTCTAAGAATCTTTTGATGTGGTAATAGTTACCTGTAATGTAACTGTTGTTCTTTGAGATGGGATGCAGACATGTATTCCATGTAGGTGTGTGAGTGCCCAGTGCACCAAAGCTGGAGAAGTTTGCCTCGGGTAGCACAAGGGTAGCACCTGCACCCTGTGGCCCTAGCCCCACCCCTGGCTATATAAAAGTGGTGCTGCTCCAACCACCCTTAGTTCCTTTGCACTCAACATCCAGAGCACAGTCTCTGATGCATAGTGGATGAAGTGGGTTGTGGAATTCACATTGTCATTACATTTCAAAGAACAAGTTACAGTAAAAGTAAGTAACCATTCTTTCCTCTTTGAATAGATGCAGCCGTGTATTTCATGTATGTGACTCACAAACAATATTTGCAGGAGGTGTGCTATTTAAGCAAGGACTGCAGGATTACCTTCCCAAAGTTCACATCTGATCTGGATGCAACAGTGATTTGTAATGTCTATAGAGGACCAAGTGGTAGCTCTGCAGATACCAGAATAGGAGCTTCACTTTAGAAATGCCACTGATGTTGCCTGGGCGCTCATGCATTGAGCTTGCAGCCTATGAGGAGGTACAGTCTGAGGTACTTTGTATGCTGTCATGATATAGGAAGGTATCCACTTGGAGATTGTCTGTGGTGAGACTACTTGCCCCTTCATTCGATCTGCATATGAAACAAACAGACAAGATGAAGAATGGAAAGATTTAGTTCTACCCAGGGAAAAAGCTAAACATTGCCTGATAGCTAATGTGTGAAGACACTGCTCATCTTGCGTTGAAGGTGACTTAGGGAAAAACTCTGGTAGACATAACTTGGTTCAAGAGAAACAACTTCATATAAAAAATTTAGGGTGTGGCCGCAGCGTTACAGTCTTTGGAAAATTGTGTGTAAGGAGGCTCTGCCATCCAAGCTTGCCACTCGCACACACTCCTTGCAGATGTGATCACAATAAGGAAAGCAGTTTTCTGACACAGAGGGAGAAAGAAGTTGACAGAGGCTTGAACAAGGTCCCATAAGAGCTGCTAAGACAGCAGTAAGGTCCCACAGCACTAAGGTCTTTTACCAGTGGATGGTTACAAGTGACTCATTTCAAGAACCTCACAAGCATGGAGTTAAAAAAACACTGATTTCTCATGGATGGGTGGATGAAATGCAGAAATTGCTCAACAAACCAAGTGCAATATCAGAAGACTGAAGGTGCATCAGGTACTCCAAGATGTCCTGAATTCAAGGCATCTCTACTGAGTGGCCCGGAGGCCCGTACAGCATACTGGTTAGGTGGTTCTCAGCCCCCTACTTGGTTGTGGGCCCTCAGTCTTTAAGGTAAGGTGGGTAGACAGGGGAACCTGGCCCATCCCGCTTCATCAGGTCCAAACCCTGGGCTACTTCCTACCAATCTGTTCTGTTAGGAGCACGACCACTCTAGTCCACTTAATTGGGTGGCCTGCTACCCACAGGGTCCTCTTGTGGGGGCTTGAACAGAACCTCGTCACAATCCCAGGCTGCTTCAAGCAGTCGGCTGTACGTTGGGGAGGCTAAAACCCACGAAGTCCCTAGGCTTTGCCCTTCAGTTTCCTTTAGTGCTGGACTCCTTCAGCGTCTCCTGTGGCTGAGGAGACAGTGCTTCTTCTCAGATGGCGGTCTTGGCAGACAGGTTAGTGATCCTTCCCCTCAGTTACAGAGGCGGATAGCTCCTGCCCCTTTGCCAGTCAGCCCCAAACTGAGCCAAGCTTTCTTTTTCTCCTCCCTCCAGAACTGGCATTAGCTAGAGGTATAACAGGTTGGGGCTAGCTCGGCCCAGAGGGTCTCTTTAATCTCTGGTGTGCTGGCCAGCTGTTACTTTGCTTCATCACAGCATCTTTGACTGAACTCCCTGGGCTAGCAACCACATTGAGAACCACTTCCATTTGGCCAAATAGGCCACTCTGGTGAAGGGCTTTCTACTATTAAGCAAGGTTTGCTGGACAGTCTCCAAACATCATTCCTCCTCATCGAACCATGAAGCATCCATGCCATGAGACACAGGGAGCTGAGCACTGGATGCAAAATTTCACCGAGATGCTGAGTCAGGAGGTTGGGATGAAGAGGAAGAGATCTAGGAGGCTGTCAGGGATTTTGGGGTCTCAATCTGGCAGCATGGAGCAGCCAATCCAGGATAGAAGCAGAGCAGAGAACTTCAGTTGCTGCGTGGGGTTTGAGGAGTGAAGACTGGGTGACTGGCTGGCTGGAAGAGCAGCAGTACCACAGAGAGCTCACTCCAGATGGGATTGAAGCTCAGGGAAGGCTGCTGAAGTCCAGGTGCTTGGCTGGCAAGAAGAGCAGCAGGACCAGTGGAAGGTCAGTGCAGGCAGGCTGAAGCCCAAGGAGACCGAACACAGAACCTGGCCAGGCCAGCGAGGGTTCCAAGGTGGGCCCCGCTAGTCTGGTTGAAGACTGAGCCCAGGGAGACCTGCTGAAACACCATCAGCTGCGGGTACCAAGATGGGCCCTGGCTAGGTGCTTGAAGAAGTAAGTGTCTCTGGCAGCAGCCTTAGAACTATGGCCCCATACCAGGGCCAAGATAAGAACTTGTACTGTATACCCTGGAGTGGGGGGGCAACGTATGTGGCTCGGACAGAGGACTGTGTCACTGAAGACCCGCCAAGAGAACTATCAGCTGGGGAGGGGAGGTACATGCAAGAGGCAGTTGCCACCTCAATATAAGAACTAAAACCAAAATCAGACTCACACCTGTCACAGAGCCCCTGGGCGATACTCCGGAACTGCTCCCCACAAAGCCAATCAGGACTTTGGGGAGCCTCCTCTCCCTTGGAGCAGACTGTCTTCAGTGCAAGAAACTCACACGGCTTCACCTTCCTGGGTCTGACCTTGGAGCATTCAGCATATGCCCCTCTGTGCGCTTCCCACAGTGAGTCTGCCCAGGTGGGGTCCTGGGAAGCCATAGGGTCCTGCATGCAGCCTCACTTTGCAGTCAGATGTGACTGTTAGCCAGTTAGTAAAACAGAGGTTTATTAGATGACAGGAACATGGTTTAAAACAGAGCTTGTAGGTTCAGAGAACAGGACCCCTTAGCTGGGTCCATTCTGGGGCTCAGCGAGCCAGACAACCCCATCTGCACTCACTTCCCATCCCCAGCCAGCTCCCAACTGAAACCCCCTCCAGCCCCTCCTTTCCGGCCTTTCCCAGGCCAGGAGGCCATCTGATCTCTTTGTTCACCTTTAGCCATCCCCTTGCAGTGGGGAAGCGCCCTGGCGATCTGTTGCCAGGAGACAGAGTGTCCGTCATTTATGCACACTGGAGACTTAAGAAATGCATAGGGGAAACTGAGGCACCCACACAGGATTCAGAGAAAACATTAAGAATAGTCACACTTTGTCACAACACCCAATCAACCAACCAAAGAGGGGGCCACCTGCGAGAGGGGGGTGCTGCCCCATGAAAGAGACTGATTGCAGGCATACTGGTGAGACAAAAGGAGGCACCAATGAGAGGTGGGTGCCAACCCCGTTACATTATGGTATCAGAAGTGGGATCTTCAGACTATTCTTGTCTAAAGGAGGCTAGGTTGGAATTAACTGTTTTATTGTGTGAGGCCAGAGGCAGAGGCTGAGACAGAAAGCAGTAAGACAACAGAGCCAGAGCCAATAGCCGAGGCAGAAAGCAGTAGAACAACAAAGCCAAAGGCAGAGGCTGAAGGGAACCAGAAAACAGGCAAGATTTTAAGTATTTATTGGGCAGAACCAGAGCCAGACCCTGAGGCCAAAGAGGGCCAGATCCAGAGGCAGAGGTAGCCCAAGAGCCAGAGGTTGAAGACAGCCAGAGGCAACCCAGAGTGCCCCTTGACTGTTGGGGGCAAGAACCACTGCTACAAGCCTGTCTGAAGGGGGAAGCAAGTGGCAGGGTGGACTAGGTCCAGAGGCCCACTGATGGAGGCCTCATGGCCCTACATCACCCTTCCCCAGAGTAAAGGAGAGAGAAATCCTCCAGACAGCGTAAAGTGGCTGCAGAGGTGCAGCCAATCAGAGGGGCTGATGGAGTATGCTCCTCCTGACTGTTCCCACAGAATGGGTCAATTCCATTGAATCAGCATTTTCCAGTGGAAAACTGTCCCTTCTGAACATTTTCAGCCAGCTCTTGTCCATCTACACTCTAAGCTGGGTAGAGAGTAATGTCGGTTCCAGAGGGAGAGTAAAACCCACTCCCACTCCTCATTTCTTTCCAGGCCCTCTGATTATTCTGTTTGGAGAGGCCTGGGAGTTCTCCCATTGACTAGATTTTCATAACATTTGTGAAATCAACTCCTTGGGAAAAGACCACATACAGCTGGTCCTCAGACTTCCTTTATCTCAGGAAAACCTAGCCACTTTTCCTAATTTCTAAATGGATGAATCATCTGTAGCCTGAGCTTTTCTTCTCTAATGTAAGCCCCACTGCTCTTCCTTCCTATTCTGGGTGGGATGTAGGTCACACAACTGTGGGACTCAATTCTTTCCAGGCCTACAGAGAGAGTCCCCTCTGCAAAAGTGGCCAAGCCCTCTGCACCTTCTTCTTTTCCTTCGCTGCTGGTTCCTTTCCTGATTATTACCTCTAGGCTTGATACTTCTTGCATGTGTTGCAGATCTGCAGGTCAAGCCATTAATCCCTTCTTATTTTAGCTCAGCATAGAGCTTTTACACACCATCGCATCCTCTCAGTGATTTCCTTACTTGCAGAATGATCCTGATCTCTGAAAGTCAGGTTTCATTCTTTCCTACTTGCAAATCAAAACAGAGACCCCCAGAGCTTCCTGTGCCTAACAAGTCAGCACAGGTGTAACTGATTGGAAATTTTAGATAATTCTGATGATCACTGAAAAGCCAGAATAGAACCCACCTTACCGTCTACAATGCTGTCTTTGTAATTTTAACAATACTAATATCAGTAACCTATTTTAGTCACTGAAGTAAACAGACTTAACAGTTTAATCAGCTCTCTTAAGATAGAGAGTACTATTTTTACCCAGTGATTTTTGAGAGTATAAATCACACTTGAAAAATATTTTTGGAACTGAGTTTAGGTGTGGTGAAAGGTACTAGACAGTTCTGAAGTTAAACGTCTTCATTTTTCAATAAAACACGTGGAGAATGGGCAGTAGAGTATATTAGGTTTCCCATAGTGCCTCACTATTGTTCTTCAAGTTCTCTAGTGTGTGAAGTGAGTTTAGTCTTCATGATAATTTATTTTTTACCTCTTTTTGAGATTGCCAACAAAAGGTTTCAGTTAATGCCAGTTGTGGTGCTGTGTTTCTGAAGTGGATACTTGTCCACTGATAATTGGACTGAGACCAAACTAACTTCCACTAAGTCGCCAAAAAGCCATCAAACAATAATGATTTCAGTCATTGTCAGCCCTGAGACAGATTCAAATCAATCATCAAGAGATCAAAAGTTCCATGTTCCAACTCCAAACCAAGTAGTCTCTAAACAAATGGATGTATTTTTTCCTCTGACTGGAAATAGTAGAGTATCGAAGCAATAAAATAAAAGAAATCATGTATGTTAAACAATTCTCAGCATGACAGCATAGCAAAAAGATCGAAATATTAACAGGAAGAGATCAAGCACTTACTTGACACCTGCAGAGAAGCTCACCACAGGAAAGAAAAGTCCATCGACATTGAAGTTCTCAAACATTCCCTGTACAGGTTGTCCATTAATGCGGAATGAAATACTGGGCACCCCTAAATCCAAGCAGCAGCTAACTACATCATCAGATGCCAACAAATGCTGATTGACAGATGCTACAGCTCGGGGTACTCGACCTGATGAGAAAGAAGTTAGGGGACAAAGGCTTTGAACAATTTCCTATATTTAAGGAGTTAGCAACAGAATAGCAACTATACTGACACAAACAAACATTTTGACAGTCTCACAAGCTATTTCAAATTTATTTTCATTCAAACATGAAGACATAACCTTGTCTTCATCTGCTTTGTGACTGTTTTTACTTAAGAGACAAACAATGAGCTACATTCTCCAGACTGATAAGTGGCAGAACAGTGCATGAACTGAGCAAATCACTTCAGACCTTTGAAGCTGTTAGCAAAAATAATATGCTCAGCTCAGGCAATGTGTGCTCATACCTGACCTAACACAAGAGCATTTGGCAGATAATTTTAATACCTACTGCCCAAGTACTTATGTCTTATTTCAGTTATTCATGAAATATCAGAGTTCCCAATGCATTATAATTAACTTCACTCATGGAAGGGATTAGATATTCATAGGGATAATGAGAGCATCCACAGTTAGAGGATTACATAAAATTAGAGGGGATATAAACTCTGATACTTCCGAGTAACCACAAAAAAAAGTTATTTATCTTCACAATAACTTATGTTCTTAAAGATGCGTTGCACACACATATACTCCATTTCAGGTGTGGGCACATCCACTGCACTTGAGTTGGAGATGTTAGCTGGAAGTAACTCTTGGGGAAGTGCATGTGCTCTGTGTATCTATGCCCTCAGCTAGAGGCACTAAAAGAGCAAAGTCACCTGACCCCCTCTCATTTCCTTTAAACTAGTATCTTGGTGATGTCAGACACCAAAGGTGGGTTCATGGAAAATATATGTGCACAACACATCTTGAAGAATAAAACATTACTGTACAGGTAAGATATCGTTTTTTTTCTCCTTCAGCGGTTTGTGCACATACATATTCTACTTCAGGTGATCCCGAGCAGTAATTCTTTAGGTAGTGGAAATTTGAAGTCTTCTTAAATAAAGACAGAAGGACAGATATTACAAAGTCAGCCACAGGTCTGTCAGCTGCGGTCATAGCATAATGTTTGGTGGCATAATGAATACCGCGTGGCAGCTCTATAAGTTTCCATGATTGGGATGTTAATTAAAAATGCCACAAGGTAGCCAGATCATAACAAGTCGTGGTGCCAAGAGTTATCAATTTCTGGGTCCTCTGCGCAGAAACTGCCTTACCTCTCACTCTGTTCTGTTTATGATATAAACAGTTTTGGAGATGATCACAGTACTATCAACATAGAAAGAGTCACATATCTAGTGTGTGAAGTGTCTTCAACCTTATGGTTTTGAGGCTTTGGAAAGAATTTCTGTAGATCAATCAACTGATTGAAATGTAATCCCAATACCACTTTTGTTAGGAAGTTAGGGTGAGGTCTTAAAGGAAATTTATGTTTATAAAAGACCATATATGGAGGTCCCGCCATCGAAGCCTTCAGTTCTCCCACTCTTCTAGCATATATTAGCACTAAAAAGAACATTGTCTTTGCAGACAGCTGAAAGAGAGAACAGGAGGCCAGTATCTTAAACAGTGGTCCTATGCATCTTATCAATACCAAGTTAAGATCCCAGGGAGGTGTTAACAAATAGGAGGATAAACCCCCAGGTAAACCTGTTAAAAATCTTCCAGCCTTGGGATGCAAAAAGAGCAAACATCCTTTATGAGAAGGTGCAATGTAAAGATGTCTGCCAAATGAACATTTATGGAGCTCACACAGAGGCCTGACTCCTTCAAATGCAATGCGTATTCCAAGATACTGTGAACCTGTGTTTTTGATGATGGAGCCAAGTGGTCCAGACAGAAAATCTCTTCCATATTGCAAGATAAGTTACTCTAGGGGAAAATTATCGGCTACTGATGAGAATATTTTGAACCTGTTGAGAGCAGCCCCTCTCCAATGGGTTTAGCCATTCAACATCCATGCTGTAAGGTGGAGACTAAGAGAGATAAGGTGGAGAACTTGGCAACAATTCAGTGGTAGTAGATTGTGTACAAGGGGTAAGGTCACTGTAGGCTGGATCAAGAGCGTCTGGAGGTCTGAGAACCAGAGCTGTCTTGGCCACACTGGGGCTAAAAGAATCATCCTTGCATATTTCCATTTCATCATTTTTTAAAATCCTCATTTTATTTTAAGATTTAACACAACAAAAAGGCAAACTGGTACATCTGAAGGACTAAAAATAATACATTTTTTCAGCGATACTAACTTGTGTGTCCTAAGTTGCCAAGAAAAGACGGTTACTCACCGTTGTAACTGTTGTTCTTCGAGATGTGTTGCTCATATCCATTCCAGTTAGGTGTGTGCGCGCCGCGTGCACGTTCGTCGGAAGATTTTTACCCTAGCAACACTCGGTGGGTCGGCAGGGCGCCCCCTGGAGTGGCGCCGCTATGGTGC
>NC_133772.1:94985944-94993099 GCF_003597395.2 Chelonoidis abingdonii
TCCCCACTCTCACATCCACAATTGTACTGGCAAGTAACCTACTTGATGAGCAAACCACACAGATTGGCATGTTGCAGGGATCTTAGCTTAGGTAAAAAAGCATTGCTGTTAGAATAAATGGGGGAAGCTAATAACATAAAGAGTAAAGTTTCAGCAAGATGAGAGAAGAAGCAACCCGCTTAACCATACAAGTTATTTGTTAACTATAGGAGATCACTAGCACAAGGAGCCTAAACCAACTATAACATACTAAATAAAGGGAGTTAATATCGTAGGGGAGGACAGAGGAGAGAATGAGAGGAGAGAAGGGGATCTCACGGCTCACCTGAAGCTTGAACTGGATGGAGGTTCCCAGGCGAGCCCCAGCACGATCAGATCAGGAGATGGGGTCCCATGGAACTGTGCAGAGCTTGGTCCTATGCATCGAACACTTGTGGGGGTGGGTAGGGGTTTTTGTTGTAGAAATACATGATCAAGGGAGAAAACTAGATGTTTGTTTCTTAGGTAACTTGATGATTCAAGCGGTTTTCTTCATGGGCTAGACCAGGGGTAGGCAACAGTATGGCATGAGTGCCAAAGGCAGCAAGATGAGGTCTGACTTTCAGTGGCACTCCAGTGCCCAATGTCCTGGCCATCTGTCAGGGGCTCTGCATTTTAATTTTATTTTAAATTGAAGTTCTTAAACATTTTCATTTTTAAAAACCTTATTACTTTCATACAAACAATCATTTAGTTATATATATAGATTATGGAAAGAGACTTTCTTTAAAAAATGTAAGGGGTATTTACTGGCATGCAAATTCTTAAATTAGCGTGAATAAATGAGACGTAAATACCACTTCTAACAGGTTGCCAACCCCTAGGTAGACATAGAGTGATCACTCTTGGTATGGTGATGTTTTCTTCCAGGGAGCTCCACAAGCAACTAGGGCTGCTTCAGTATTTTGACAATCAGTCAAGGATTCTCTTACTAGATTTGGTCTGATGACTGCTGAGTGGGTGTGGGCAGGCATGTTCATTAACATTCTGGAGCAGCATTCCCATGACTGGCAGTGCTTCGCCTGCGTTTCTGGTCAGAAGTCAGTGCTGTTCTCTGTTCGTCCAAATCTCCATCGCAAATTGAGATGTCTCCCTGTCCATCTTTCATGCAGATGAGGCTAGGGGAGCTGTCTTGTTCTTCATTCTGTAAGCTCATGGAGATGTCTTAATCTTGTCACCTTTTGTCAGGAGGGGCTCTAGGTGTGTCTCCCATCTGCCCTTCACTGCTCTCTGCAAGTATTTTCTCTCTGATGCGGGTTTGGTTTAAGCATAGAGGCTGAGTGGAACAGGTTGTGTGTGTCTTTGATGAGTCAGCTGATACTGCACCCTGTCCCCATATTTAACACAGAGATGACTTGGTATCTATCCCCCCATTATGGGGTGCTCTTGCACGAGTCGAGTATCCCCATTCACAGCCTTACGCCGTCCCAGCGTACCGGCTTATCTTCCATCCGCTGCTACTCCTGCATCAGTTGTTGTATCAAATAATCAGTCAGAACCAGACCAATCGCTTTGCTATCGTTTGGAAACCGAGGTGATCACACTGGGGTGAAGCAGAGATTTCAAAGACCTGTTGCACTGTGGCTCCACCAAGGCAAGTCTCCCACCAGGCAGTGATGGCTGTGTTTTACCTTCATGCAATGTGCCCGTTCCAGTGAAGCTGGAGGGAACCTCCTGAGACTTCAGGATCGGCTTTAATGTTGTAAGTTCCATATATGACAGTAAACTTAATATCACAAACTAACAATGGGGTTACATACAGAAACAGCAATTAACGTTAAGGACTGTGGGCTGGATTCAAATGTCCATTAATCAACACAATTTTACATTCTTGTCCTTACACACACACATGCTTTACCAACATGACCAATAACAGACCCTCTTCCTGGATAACATCAAAGGACGTGAGACTTATCCCAGGTTATCCATTCATCCCAACCCTTTGGTAGTTCAATCAAGGGAGTGCTTTAGAGTTTCAATGTGAGAGATATTCATGCCCTCTATGAGAATTTGATGAACTCCTTGGAGAAGTCTGAGGTTGAAGAACCAATGTTGTTGATCGGAATTTCAACACACGGGTCCTGAAACTGGGCATCCTCTTAATATCGATAGGACGCAGTTTGTAATCAGTAGGGTCGGAATTTAAAGCTGTTTATTTTTGTTATTGGCCCATTCCACTCTTGTTACAATGGCCTCATCGAAATCCCCCCAACAGCAATCGCCCATAGCTATTAAGCCAAATTGCTGGCACAGCTTGTCACAGATGTGTGCCCCTTAATGGAATACCCCGTCTGGGGGACCTTTGCTCGAATCAAGTCATGTCCGCTTAAAGTCCCAGATTCAGCGGTTCCCAGTTATTCCGAGGAACGTGTGCATATTTGTTGCTGGCTGGTTGATCAAGTAGCTGCAGTTCATCTCGGATAGAAGTGTTCTGGTTCCAAGACAATGATGTCAAGGCTCGTGTACGGGACTGTGAGGAGGCAGAGAAGAGAGAGCAACTTTCCAGCAATCCCCGTTATATACGGGTAGAATCTGGGAACCAATTATTGCGGGTGAAGGACTTTTTCGTGCCTTTTCTCTGTCTTCACTGAGCCAGCCCACTGATTGCATATTTTCAATGGTTCAAGCCTGGTCTTCTTGCTGGCCAGAAGGGTTGGCCACAGGATGGAGGGAAAACAGTCTGAGGTCAGGCTGTTTTATTTTCCAGTCTTTGAGCCATGAAGAATTGAAACCACGTTTCGGCCAGGGTTTTTCATTTTTCCGTTTAGGATTTCTACCTGACAACACTGGGGCTGGCCAGATTCACAATAGAGCAGTGGCCATCCAGGGCGTGTGTGTAAGAGCTGTCGTGCATGTGACAGAGGCGTGTTGATTTTTTAGTAGGGATGGCTGTCCACCCTGCATCTTTTAAAATAATTGTGGATTTATACATAGTTGAGAACTTGGCACTAGAAAACTGAACCAATTTCAGCACCTTACACTGTGCTATTGCTACAGAGAATCATGACTCTTTCTGAGGTAACTTAGGATAACTATTTTCACACCTCTTCAACTGCAGCAAACTGCTTGGAAAGTGTCGGTAGCATGAGGTTTTTCTTCAGGGGCACTTTAGGCAACAATTCATTTTCCCCGAAATGTGTTGTCCTTTCCTTTTAAGTTAGGGGTTGCTCTACAGATATCTTTCTGGTTTCATTTGAGTCCAGAACGACTTCTGAGCAACTGACATATCCTTAATCAGATAAGCCGAGAGGCACTCTGTCTGCTCCTAGACAGAAGAGATGGGACTCCCAACAGAAAAACTGCCAATCTTAACATTCACAGCGGTTCTGAATTTCCTCCCTTTGTCCCAGACAAATGTTGGAGATGTGGAGTAGCTCCCCTCCCTGTAGGCAAGTCATTACCCCAACCAGCACAGGCTCTTAGAAACACTTCTTCCTGGGTTTTGTTGAGTCCCAGAACTCACAGTCTGGCACAACCTGCAATCCTCATCAGCATAAACTGAAGGTCCTGTTCTGCCTGCCCACAGACGAACGATTGGATATTTTCTCCCCCAGCAGTTAAAAACTGCTTTTCTGACTTAGCCAAACAGTTGACCTTCCTTCCCTTGCTCACAGACACATGACTGTTACAGAAACACTGGGAGCTTGGGATGGCTTGTTCTAACAGGGAATCCCAGTCCAAGGACAAACCATGGGGAGACACTATTCTCCCTCATACCTTTTTGAGCTGAACGCTGTTTAGGGTGGCTTCCCTTTCACATGACCTGAGGACAAAGCATATCAGAGTGCTGGAGCCGCGATACATATTTTCCAGATGCTCCCCTAAATTCACCTGCTCTTCAATCGGTGTTCCTAAGGGTCTCTTGGGTCACCGCTGCCAGGGTTGGTTGGAGATAGGGATATTAAGATGAGGGTTGCCTAGAGAGTGAGGACCATTATTTGGTAATATGATGGCCTTGCATGGCTCTGAAGGTAGTCTTTTTATCCTTATTTGTATGCAGTGTACCATTTTTGTATTCAAAGTTATGAATTGTATGTTGGCAAACTTGCCGGTTACTGTTCCGCTGGGTCTCGCGGCTTCTCTTCTTGCGATAGGTTTTCAGGGCATTATTGCTTGCCTCTGAACCAGTTGCTTAATTTTCACTATGTCCTTCAAGGAGGGAGTGGAGGGAAGGGAGACCCTGGGCCCACCCATCCAGGTCCCAACCCAGGGGCCTGAGGGTTGTGTGAACCACCTGAACTAGCGGTGTCCTTCCCCCACTGGTTACTTCCTCTCCTTACCCTTTCAGCTTGTGAAGGGCTTCTTGCCTCCTTCTACACAAAGCCTGGTCCCCTTACCTAGTCGGTTTCTTCTGGACTTCACAATCCACCCACCGCAGCACTCCTTCCCAAACTTTCTTATTTCTTCTTATGCAACTCTTCTCTTCTCCAACTTCTGCACTGCACTCTGCTCCATCAAACCTTCTCCTCAACTCCCACACTGTCTACTGAAGCAGGGGTTTTATCAGACTGAAGTCAGGATGCTCTAATTGGAGTACAGGTGCCTAATTGGAGTCAGTGCCCTAAAATGGCTACAGGTTTCTAGTTATCTAAGTAACCTTCTCCCAATTGGCAGGATAAGCCCTGCTAACACTCTCATGGCTGCCCTCTGTTCCATGCTGTATCACAGTTATGAATATTGGCTGCTGTAATGGCTAGATTTCTAAATACCGTTAAGATAGAGCATTTGGTCAGTTCTGTGAGAAAGGATATTGAAATTAAGTACCCAATCAAGAAACACTTAAAGGACAATGGATCTTGGAATGCTCCAAGCACATAAGAAGTCTACTAGGACGGTTTCAAGGTAGCCTAAAAGTGACCATGGATCTACCTGTAAAACTGGTGAGTCATCATGCTGTGACTTGCCCTACGAGGTGACACCAACATCCATCTTGGAGCTGATTTGCACTAGGAGTTGAGGAAGGGGATCTCCACCCAAAAGAGAAAGTTAATTTAAACCCCTAGAGAGACCCCTCATTTTGTCTTCAGCTGGCTAAGAGGAGGCCTCTCCACTCCCAAGTAATCTGAACAGACACTGGAACAAGGACAGTGTGAAAGGGGTGTGAGTAATTTGTGGACCAGGTGAAAAGGGATTAGTTCTTGTAAAAGGGAGCATTCTGGAACTGCTGAGGATCTTATCTGTATTCAGTTGTTTGACATAGATTTGCCATTTATTCTGCTTGGTGACTTACTTGCTGTTCTGTTACTCTTCGAACCACTAAATCCTACTTTTGTGCTGACCGACTCGGAATATGTGTGGGGGCCTAGGTCTCCTGAAATGCTTGGTATATTCATAGATATAACGTGTCGAGACTAGATGGTAGCTCGGCCCTTGGGCAGTGGTGAAAATGGGTAGCCGTGTAGAGCAAGAGACGCCTCGTAAATGGTTCTCTCAGCTCCCTGGTAGGTCGGTGGTAGGTGCGCGTCGGCGTAGGTCTGGAAATGTGCCCTGGTGGAGCATAGGAATATGGATAGGTAGGGGCAAACAATTTTATGGTTTACCGCTGTATTAGGAGCTTATACAGCGGTAAAACGGATTTATTGGTGGTTTGGACCTCCGTTGGAAGCTGGGCATCTGGTGTTAAAGTACAGGAAAACTTCTGTGAGGCTGTCTTCAGGTAAAGCTGGCCAGCTTTTGGAGTATGCCAGTAACCTGGTCTTGTTGACAGAGCAAGGGAGATGGGATCCGTAGGCAGGACTGGTCTGCTCAGGCAAGACAGGGTGCTGGGTCTGATGCTGGCGAGAAAGCGGGGGGGGCTGAGAGGAGTCTGGCACATTCAGGTGGCACATCCCAGTGGGGCTTCCTGTGATCAAAACTACCGTCACACCTATGTAATGCACAGACCCCCTATCGCACACACATACACATACACAAAACCCCAGCAGCTTTATAAACCCACCAAACCAAGTTTGCAACCAAATACTTTTAAAAAACCCACACCTATGTCTTGCACAGACCCCTCTCTCACACACAAAAACAGCAGCTTTATAAACACACCAAACCAAGTTTGCAACCAAATGCTTTTTAATAAACCCACATGCGTTTAAAAGGCACATGGTTGTTCTGCTTCCCCTCATGTTTGTTTGGGCCTTCAGGTTAACTAACAAGCAAAAATGTTAGTTAGTATTACCTCCAAATCCCTATACAACCTGTGTAATACCTGAAGTGGTTTTTCTGTTTGTTTGTTTGTTTGTTTGTTTTTGTTTTTTAACTTAACAGTATTAAGCATAACTATAGTGAAAAATGTTTTTTTTACCTTGGCCTAGTTGTGAAATGCAGCTTCAAGTTACTGGTTCCATGCTAAACAGATCACACTGCAATAAAGATAGGCACCTTTAGTAAGACAGCATGGCCAAAGAGTGCCATTATATAATATATATTTTCAGAGTTAAAAACAGGGAACAAAGCTCCTCCTCTTACAGTCCAGCAGCAATTCAAGAGAGTTTCTGTTGAAAAAGACAGTCTCCAAAATACCTGAGGTTTTTATACCGTCCTAACTTTTTGTTTCAAACACATTTCAAAATAGTAGTTAGCAGGTTAATTTAATCACCACAGCTCTGAAATAATAGATACTTAAGGACTTTAGGCAGCCCTCCCCTCGCATTCCCTTTTGCGATCGGTGGGGGCAGACTCAAGTTGTCTGCACAACTGAGCTTTTTTTCCTTTTAGTTAAAATATGTTTTTCTGTAGGGTCTTCTTACAGAATTAAACATTTCCAAGTGGGGGACCTTTGCAGATATCAATGAATGTCTTGGAGCTTGTTTTTTTTAAACACGTTTCTTTCATGCTTAAGGTTTGGGGTGGGGGGGTTTCTAGAAAGAATGACCCATAACATTCCACCAGCTCCTGGGCCATATTTAAACTGTCCAATAGCGTTCTACCAACTCCAGGGGTTATATTTAAACTGTCCAATAGCGTTCTACCAACTCCAGGGGTTATATTTAAACTGTCCAATAGTGTTCTACCAACTCCAGGGGTTATATTTAAACTGTCTAATAGCGTTCTACCAACTCCAGGGGTTATATTTAAACTGTCCAATAGCGTTCTACCAACTCCAGGGGTTATATTTAAACTGTC
>NC_133772.1:94998154-95056353 GCF_003597395.2 Chelonoidis abingdonii
AAAAGAGAGCAGATGGGCTCCGCACTGGTTGCGGGGAAGGGGCTACTCCCGAACCCGCTAACTATTATAAACTAACAATGCTAGTAAAGAAAAAAACGCATAAGTATATGCAAATAAAAGGATTATAACTAATATACACAAGAAACTACGAGTAGCTAGGGAACAGGAGGTCAGCTAAGCTGCGCTCCACTGTTCCAACGACCGACACGGGCGGTAAGAAGGAACTGAAGGGCGGCTGGGGCGGCAGGGGTATATATCCCGGGCACCAATAGCGGCGCACTTCCATGGGGCGCCCCCACTGCCTGACCAGGCGTGCCGACCCACCGAGTGTTGCTAGGGTAAAAATCTTCCGACGAACGTGCACGCGGCGCGCACACACCTAACTGGAATGGATATGAGCAAGCACTCGAAGAAGAAGCTTGGTTTAATATACATTTGGCATTAAGGCAGTTAACTAAGATCTTTAGTTAAATGCATCCAAAGCACTAACCACTCCCAAAAGCATCTCTCCCAGTTTATTCCAAGAGTCTTGTGTAAAATCTGAAACCGCTTTCACAAGAGGAGTATC
The DNA here is from genome assembly GCF_003597395.2 of Chelonoidis abingdonii. Lineage (NCBI taxonomy): Eukaryota > Metazoa > Chordata > Testudines > Testudinidae > Chelonoidis > Chelonoidis abingdonii. The sequence continues at coordinate 94,998,723 of NC_133772.1, forward strand.
TACTGCAGTTCTTGCCCTCTACAACATTCTGGACCAAGATTTTATATCTTTCCAGAATATAAATGGAAACACGTCTCATAATTTACATTAAGTATAACTCAGGACAGTTAAGTAGGGATAAAGGTCATTTAACAGTACTTACTAAATATGCTATTTGGTATTTTTTGCCATTTTTTCCATGGAATAATTGATTCAACATGTTTTTCTTGTAGTATTCTAAAGATGGGCAACCCCACCCTAAAATTCCTCACCATTATTTCCACCATCTGAGATAAGTGCATATGACAGAAGCATTAAAAGTAAAGTGGATATGGAAGCATGTGTGTATGTATTTTATATCATATAGCACCCAAAAACATACATTAATAAAACATTAAGCTTGCAAAGTCAAGCATACAGAAGGTCAGAAATGTCTGAATTAAGGTTATACAGGCAAACCTATTTCAGCCCACTTGTGAGTTTGCATTATGATACAATCTTTTATTACATGATCACATATTATTTTTCCCCACTTTGCATTCCAAGAGTCCTTAGCATTATATAACACTTTTATCTGGAAAAAAGGTAAACAGTGAGGCGGCAAAATTTACAGATGATACAAAACAACTCGAGATAGATCCAAAGCAGATTGCGAAGAACTACAAAGGGATCTCAGAAAACTAGATGACTGGGCAAAAAAATGGCAGATGAATTTCAGTGTTGATAAATGCAAAGTAATTATATTGGAAAACATAATCCCAGCTATACATATAAAATGACAGAGTCTAAATTAGTTGGTACCACTCAAGAGAGAGATCTTGGCATCACTGTGGACAGTTCTCTGAAAACATCCACTCAATCTGCAGCAGCAGTCAAAAAAACCAACAGAATGTTGGGAATCATTATGAAAAGGACAGACAATGAGACAGAAAATATTATATTGCTTCTATATAAATCCATGATACTGCCACATCTTGAATACCGCGTGCAGATGTGGTTGCCCCATATCAAAAAAAGATCTTTTGGAATTGGAAAAGGTTCAGAAAAGGGCAATAAAAATTATTAGGAGTATGGAACAGCTTCCATAGGAGGAGAGATTAATAAGATTGGGACTTTTCAGCTTGGAAAAGAGACGACTAAGGGGGATATGATAGAGTTCTATGAAATCATGACTGGTGTGGAGAAAGTAAACAAGGCAGTGTTATTTATTCCTCCTCATAACACAAAAACTAGGGGTCACCAAATGAAATTAATAAATAGCAGATTTAAAACAAACAAAAGGAAGTATTTCTTCACAAAATGCACAATCTGTAGAGCTCCTTGCCAGAAGTTTTTGTGAAGGCCAAGACAATAACAGGGTTCAAAAAATAACTAGGTACATTCATGGATGATAGGTCCATCAACGGATATTTGCCAGGATGGGCAGCGAGAGTGACCCTAGCCTCTGTCTGCCAGATGCTGGGAATGGGTAACGGGATGGATCACTTGATGATGATAGAAAAGCCCATGTGGAAATTAATAATCCTAACTTCTGAGCAGTGTTTGAATAGTGTGCAATAAATAAGGCATGACCCACACACTGAACAAGGAGAACACAAAAGATTTTATAGATGCTCATTAAGTGAGCAGGGTCCATCTTGTATACTGGATGAGGCAGGAGTCCTGTGCAAATGAAATGTGTGATCATGCCATTAAAGACTTTATCACAATGTGCACATACAAGTGGGCCAATTAAGCCTGTACAGGAAACCTTAATTCTGGCATTTTCTAACTTCTGAGTGCTTGACTTTGCAAATTGAATATAGTTCTTTTAACATTGCTTTTTTATATCCTAGAAAATTGTGCTTAAAAACTCTAACTGAATAAAACAGAAATTCCACCATGTGGCATCATAATGAAATACTGTATTACACAGTAACGTAACATTCATTGATCTTGAATGTTATTAATTTGTGTTGTTTGTTATCCCACACATGATATAATTCAATAATCTGCTACTCTCAGGCACACTAAAGGCCCTATATTCCTGTAGATTTGCATGTCAATGGGAGTTCCATGCATGGATCCAGTGCACTACATGTCCCCATGCAGATAGAAAACTGACTAGGTTAGATAATGACAAGTTGATAAAAACAATGGCTTAGAAATTTGATTCCATTTATAGAGGTAGAATTCCAGAAAAATCCAACCTGTGCATTGGAGAGTGGACTCTGGCTCATTGCAAAATAGCATGCAATGGAGTAATGATGACCTGGGAATAATGTTTAGGGATATATTATTCCTGAATACTCATTTTTTGAAGGTTATTGGTAGGAATAATTGAAAAATATGCCTAAAGAGTACTTACCAGACCACAAATGCAGGCCATCAAAACCATAGGAGTAGAGGTCATCACCAACACCATTGCCACCCCATCCTTCTCCACCTCCAGGATAAGGAGCATAACCTGATGTAGAGGCCCAGCCAACCCGTAGATGAGTGGGTTCTGCCGTCAAAAATGCGTCTACCTGATCGATTATTAGTTCAAAGTACCACTTCTTATACTGTGCAGAGCCCTCAGCAACCCCCAAAAATATGTTTGGCCTTATGCTAGAATAGAAGAGATACATTAGATTGTACATTTTATACTATGTATTCCTGGCTTGTTGCAATACTGGAATCTGACAGTACACTGTGCAATTATGACACCCGAGTTCAGATGTGGAGACCGATCATAGAATCAGTCTCGACACAAGTTTACATATGCTTTATGACTTTCTATGTCTGCATAATAAATACTATTACTAATAAATAAAAGATAGAGAAAAGTTGTGCCAAATTCTTAGCTGAACTGAATAACAAACAAATCCAGGGTGCTATGCATGGAGGAAAAACATATCCTATAAAAAGAAAAAAAAATATTGTTTCTATTTTCCTGACACCAAAAGATGGGGGTTGAGACATGAAGAAATAAAATCCTTGATAAAACAGAAATTATTTTGCAATATGCTTACATACTGTATATTCTTAGGCTGATCCAGGAGTGCCCTGCTTTGGAACAGCCTAAAAGAAGCTAGTTTCACTCTCTCTCATGAAAGAGTGATGTTCTCACTCATCATGCACATCGGTGTCCACTCCACAGATAACTGGAATGGGAATGAATAATATTACTGAGGAGATGTCGGCTAGAAGTGCCAAAACAGTGGAGAGACCTGGATATGAAACCCTCAAGTGCTGACTCCAAAAATCTCAGAAATTTAGGCCAGCTATCATAAGTATGCTCAGTTAATGTCTATCAACGTTTTAATATTAATTTCTTAATTTGAAAATAGTGCACTATTAGCTAGTGTGCATGGAGAATGAAAAAAACATTGATTACTTTTATGTAATACACAATTTTTGTACTATATTATGGTATAATTGTATTGGACTTATTTTTTGCCTTGATCCTTTCTCCCTAAGGGACCTGTTCTTTATTTGCAAACTTCATCAATGCGCATACTTGTGACAGGGTGCTGAGCAGGAACTACTGAGCCAGCCCTCTATCACTCCAGCTCCAATTAAGGGAGGCGAATTGGAGCTGGTTAGACCACCTGGCCCTCATTGGGGAAGCAGACACAGCTGCGGCCTAATTAGGCTGGGGTTGTATAAAAGCCTCAGGGGAAGGAAGCCACTGGGGAGAAGGAAGAAAGGAAAAAGGAAGGGAGAGGAAGCAGGGAGGTAGCTCTCCCCTCACTCTAGATGGTAAAGGGCTACTTGTGTGATGAAAAGGTAGTGGGAGCATGACCTGTAAATAAACTGCACCAGTGGTTACTGAACCCAGGGTCTCTGAGTGACGTTATCAGCCCAACAGGGGCAGGAGCCAAGAGGGCCCTGCAGCAACCTTGTTATAATACAGCATTGTATTTTGTGTACTTATGGTATTATATAAATAGTCCATTTTCATTCCTTTCAAGTGGGAATTCAACAAGCAATTTCTTTTCCAAGACAGTTTCCAGAACATTTCCTATATTGTTAGTAACGTGAAACTTTTAAAAAACAGTTAACATCTAAAAGTTTCCTAAAGAGTATGTCTTTAAGTGATTGCTAAAAAAGACTGAAACAATTTTCCATCACCAGAACAAAACAGAGTATTTTCTTAATTTAAAGTCATACTAAATACTAAAAGCAGCAAAGAGTCCTGTGGCACCTTATAGACTAACAGACGTACTGGAGCATGAGCTTTCATGGTGAATACCCACTTTGTTGGATGCATGTCACATTCACCCAGAAAGCTCATGCTCCAATACATTTGTTAGTCTATAAGGTGCCACAGGACTCTTTGCTGCTTTTACAGATCCAGACTAACACGGCTACCCCTCTGATACTAAATACTAATGCTCCGTTTATCTGCAAATACAGCAACAAAATAAACACTGCACTATACCTTGTAACATCATTAATCAAACGGGTTTGCAAGAGCAAATCTCTTCGAGGGAGCAGATTGTCGCATATATAGTTCTGATTGGCACGCACGGCAACTCCATTACAGAGACACAGAGAGCAAAGCACATCAAGAACCTAAAACAGATCAGGGTACAGTCAAGTAAATGTAACTGTTTACAATACAATCCTGATCTCAATTTAAATTTCCTTTCAAAATATGCAGGAGACAGCAGAAATATAACATGAAAACTTTGGTGATTTTTCTAATAATAGCTTGTAATAGTGACAGTTGACATTAAATAAGTTAAAACAAGCACCCATACAATTTTATACCTATATAAAACACTTTAGGTCTGCAAAGATGGAATATGACATAAATCTCACAAGAATAGGTTTTCCTGATTCTACCTGGCCACTGATGTTTACATTCACTTTAAGTTCCCTTTATGCTGCCAGAGAAATGTAAAGGGCCTTTAATGTAGGGATATGTCTACGCTGCAAAAACGGCATATTCTTAACTTGGATTAAAATAGTAGTGAAGACACACCAACTCTTCTTTTAACTCTGCTACATGGCAGCCTAGGGTTGAATTGAGCTGTTAACCCAAGTTAAAAGCTGAGTTGGTGTGTCTTCACTGCTATTTTAATTCAGGTTATGTAATGAAGGTTAGCTAACAATTTACGAACACACATTTTTTGCAAGGTACACATACTCTAAATGAGAATGAGGTACTAAATATTTACAGGATGTGTATATTGCTTACATCCTGTTCATGCAATTGATGACCAAATTCCAGGGTGGATTAAAAAAACAATATTTTCTTTGAAATCAATCATTTTTAGAAAATTTACATCAGATTTTTTAATTAATACATTTTTATTTTAAAAAATAAACCTGTTTAAAAGTAAAATTAAGATTATGATAACCTATGTTAAGTTCTACATTTATTATAATCTATTAAAATCATTCAAAATAAAAGCAAAAATATAGTGCATCAAAAAGACCTACTCAAATTTTAATGAGTTAGGGTGCTTCTCTTTTAATTGCATACAGAAGGGGGAGAAGCTTCTGAGGTCAACTCAAGCTTTGTAAATAAGTCATGCATTATATTAAATCAGTATTTCTATTTATCTTCAGTCTTTACAATGGATAAATTTGTTTAATTTTACATTTTTCCAAATGTAAGTACTTTGTGTTTCTGTTGTGTAGTAAAGCTTTTGGCTTAATTACTTTGCTTTCAGTTTAACTTGCAGGTACAGAGAAAACATTTTCTTAATTTGGGCAAGTTGAGAAATGGATTGGGAGTTGAAAAAACAGGAAAGCTTGTTTTCTTCTTTCAATTAGTGAAGAGGAAAACCAGGTGGGACAGGATGAAATCTACAATCTGAAAATCTCAAAGGACACAGGGCCAGATTTTCGTAAGTGTTTAGGCACCTAAAGATACAGAGAGATGCTAGAGGGATTTTCAAAAGTTCATATACAAATTAGGAACCTAACACCCATTGATTTAAATCAATCCATGCTGCATAATTCTCTGACTGCTTGTCAGAGCTCACCCCTAAATATCAATATTACTCCAGCCAAACAAAAAATGTTTTATTTATAGGGAGGTATACCTATCTCATAGAACTGGAAGGGACCCTGAAGGGTCATTGAGTCCTGCCCCTTGCTTTCACTAGCAGGACCACATACTGATTTTGCCTCAGATCCCTAAGTAGCCTCCTCAAGGACTGCACTCACAACCTTGAGTTGAGCAGGCCAAGGCTCAAACCACTGAGCTATCCCCTGCCACCCCATATTTGGATCCAATTAGTTAATGAGATTTCTTGTTTGATATTTCTTAGTACAAGACAGAGTTTCAAATCTAGCAGGCAATTGAAACATTGTTCCCAGAGTAACAAAAATAAATAAATTAATTAAAATGTTTCATCAGCCTATGATGCAGAATCATAGTCATTATAGATGGAAAGTCCATCTAGCCCCTTTTCCCGCCAATGCAGAATTGTTCCCTTTTGTATTTTTAATACTCATTATGATGTTTACATTTAAATGTTCTAACTGAAGGGATTTCTTAAGAGACAATTTCACATTACAGATCTTTCTGACATGGTGTATTTCCTGATAATCAGCTAAATTTTTCCTTTTCTTAATTTTAACTGCATACTTCTAGTTATGTCACCTTGTATTGGTCTAAACATATCCTAAATGGAGTTTATAACCTCCTGATATTTTTAGACTATATACTATAATGTAGAAAGCTATACCATATTTAATTCTTATAATCTTTCTCTGTAAAAAGTTCCAGCCCACTAAATATTGTGGTTCCTCTTCTCTAATCATCCTCCAACTTGACAATGTCATCCATATATTAAAGTTCCCAGAACTGCCTGTAATATTCCAACTGCAGTCACACCAGAGAATTATTCTCTGCTGTGTAATGTGATGCCATTCTTGATACAGCTACAAATTGTGTTGGCCTTTTTTGCTGCCACAGTACATTTCATACCCCTATCTACTTTGCATCCCACTATTTCTTCAATAATTTCTGGAGTATTATTGCTTTCCAGCTTTCTCTCGCCTACTTCATATCGGTGTTTTAAAATTTTCCCTTCAAATATAGATTTTCCAACTTGAATTTTGTTGTGTTCTGCTCCTATTTCTAATATCTCTAGGTCATTTTGGATTATTTATCTGTCTTCACTGGTGCTCAAAACTCTTCCAAATTTAGCATTATCTACCAATTTCATTAACATGCTGTACACACTCTGTTGTAGATAATTAAGATATTAAATAAAACCTGATCTACCAAAGATCTCTGTGGTACTTCACTAAACACTTTGTTTACAATCCATGGGACAGTATTAATCTGCAAGACCAATTCAATAATTTTAAAAGTTAGATTTTAGGTGACAGTAAGAACCTTTTAAATGATGTGTATATTTTTTAAAAGGAGCTTTTATTAAATATTCATTTACTTTTTCAGGATAAATTAGTTATGTAGTTGGAAGAAACTTTTCTTAAAATATATTATCTTAATATTCTGATTTCTGCTTTTGTATATTTGAATGTATAAATCATAATATATCATTCCTCATTCTGGGTGGACTTTGCCCGTGTCAATCCAGAATAATTTATTGAATTCTATGGATTTACACTAGTATAAATGAGATCAGATTATGGCCTTCTGTATCATGTGATCCCTGGTCATGGTAAAAAATTAATTACAAAAGTCTCAGAGCCCAATCCTTGCTCACATGAATAGTCACATGAAAAAGACAATGGAACTTCTTATCTGAGTAAGGGCTTGTAGGATTGAGCTCTGTCTTGTTAGATGTACGAAAACAGTAGAGCAAGTCCTTCAGCAGTGAACTTGGACCCCAAGGCTGCAAGTTACTCCACACAGCTGGACTCATGAACCCATATGGAGTAATTTACAGTCTCAAGGTCCTAGATTACATTTACATGTAGCTTTTTACTTATCCTGACATATTATTTGGTTGCCTATCAATATTTATAACAGACACAAATATGCTGGTCATGCATAGAAATGATGTTTTGAAGACCCAGTCTCCTACACACACTGATTTATTTTACACAGAAAAGCAATTATAGATCTCACATATTTCATTTTGTTCTTTGCAAAGCAATTTAATATGTATTCTTCACTATGGATTTTTAAAATATATTTAACGATACTATGTATCACATAGGTAACATTATAGAGACATTCACTTTTTTCTGTAACTTATTCTTGATATTACAAATATGTCATATTTCTCAAACCATACCTTATGATTGCGTCCGTGCTTATCCAACAATGAAATAATAGACTTGATATGTTCCTCTGCTATCAAATTTAAAGCCTCTGGACTTTCAATCAAGATGCAATGTAATACTTCCAAAATACCTATATGAATGCCACAAAAATCATTTAGACATTAAACAATCTGCAGAACTGATTACAATTTAAGAACTTGGGAAAGAAAAAAGAACATCCTAAGGGGAAAATAATCATATCTTCTCTTACCCAGTCTATTCAATATTTCCAGACTAAAAAGAATGAACTCAGCTGGTCCTTAAAGCTTGCTGAAGATATGATATGATTTACTTTTAAATTTAATTCTCTGATTAAAAATTTTTTTTGTCTATGACAGGAAGTTAAAATGCACCTTGAAACTATAATTTCTGATTTTCTTGACATAAATCTTGGTAAAAACACAGAGAAAAAACAAAGTTCGCTTCAGCTAGTCACTGAAGTAAATAAGTCTTCCTAACAAACTGTATTTTATTGTAAACTTTTTTAAAACTGATTTTTATGTATACAATTTTCTTGGTGTTATTTGCTGGGACTGAGCAACAAACAGCACCTAAGCTAACTGCAATTATTTTGGTAGCTGTGGAGTAGTACCACTGTGCAGTACTATGAATCATATGATATCATTAATTAATTTCAGGATTCTTTGACTGTGATGCTACTAGGAAAATTAAGAAAAAGAAAATTCAAAGGAAAAAGTGGAGGAGGGCTGGAACATAAGCACAGCCATACCGGGTCAGACCAAGTATCATCTCTTCCAACAGGGGCCAGTGCCAGGTGCCCCAGAGGGAATGATCAGAACAGGTAGCCATCAGTGATCCATCTCATTGCTCATTCCCAGCTTCTGTCAAACAGAGGCTAAGGACACCATCCCTGTCCACCCTGGCTAATAGCCATTGATGGACCTATCCTCCATGAACTTATCCATTCCTTTTTAGAACCCTGTTACAGTCTTGGCCTTCACAACATCCTCTGGCAAGGAGAATGAAAATGATAGGCTAAAAAGGAACAGAGTGTTAATCTGAGAGATTTACTTAAAAAAATAACAGTTTGTTAATTTGAGAGATGGGCTTTAATTTTATTTTCATGCACGAAAGCCTGTTTTCTGATGCTTACTATTTTTTCAAGCAAAACTTTTCCTTTTTATGGAATGTAATAGAATGATCAATAGCAACACCTTATTTTTATAAAATGAGTCTTACCTGAGGAAGACTCTAGTCTATCCAATTTACTGATTAGCCAATCGAGGTTATTGGAAAACTGGGTGCAGTTATTTCTGTTACCACGAATGAGGGCAGCTGGAAAAAAAACATTTTGATAATATAAGGGTTCAGCTAGCATTAGTGTTAACAACCAGTGCTGAATACAAATATGTTAATATAATCTCTAGGATAAACCAAACAAAATCACAATTCTCCATCCTTTGTCCTGTGAACCAAATATATTTTAATTTTTTTATTAGTAAGATAACCATCCAGATTTTGTTTGAACCACTTGGCTCAGGAAACTGGTAATGGAATCTAGTTTACTAATCTAAATTCCACCCAGGTCAGTAGGAAATTGTTACCATTTGATAGCTGTTTAGTAGCCTATCTGAAATTAAATTTGATGGTGTCAGTCTAGTTGATTAAGACATCACAGCTGACACTAAAGAACCTTTCCCTCCCATCCTGCTTCTATTTTGTCAGGGGATGTACATACCCAACTGAAATGTTTGAAACATGACATCTTTTAAATGATGAATACACTCTTAAAACAATTTATCTCAGACCCTTAATGTTGTACATTAGCTGAGGTTTGTTAGTAGTCTATTTGATAAAGCAGAATTCTGGTAATAGTTGTACTTAGAAAACAATATTTGCTATATCTGAATACACTACTAGTCCATCAACTGAAGTATCTTTATCTCAAACCCTATATAACCCTCTTCCGTAATCCCGCTGTATAATGGGACCCATGGGAGAGGTTCCATGGAAAAGAGATTATGCCTGGGCTATACAATCTTCTCCAGAGAAACTATCTGGGGCCAGACATTAGACACTGTGCATACCCACATCCAGCCTACTCAATCCTCCCCATGACCCACCTGGTTTCCCTCTGCCCCAGTACAGACCCCATACTTGTGAGAAGCCCATGTAGGGTCCAGATGCGAGGGCATTTAAAATATCATGGAGGCATTTCACCTATCCTTCCACTTGGGAAGGTGGAAATCTGCACATCACGGTCTACTCCATTATTAGTTATACAAACTACCACCTTCCTTAAATTCAGCTATTAACTACAGCACATGATCAAGGGGCCTGTACACTTCTAAAGTTGTCCCCAAATATCTCCAGGAGGGAAAAGACCATGCAACTGTAGGACAGGATCAAGTCCAGGTGAAATAAGTGACTTTTAGCTCCACCTCCTGAGCTAAAGGTGCTATAGAATGGATAATTATAGTTCAGCAGCACAGAACATGCATTGTTTTCTGAATGTAACCGAAATTAACTAACTCCCTCATAGAACAGCTCACTAATCTGCAAACACACCATCAAGCAAAGATAAAAATAGCCATACTAATTATTAGTCCACTGAAGCCAAGTATCAAAGATTTTTATTATAAGGTGGATAATTGATATACATTTTTGTTACTTATTACAATAGAATAGATGAAGACTGCAAGTATTCTTTTTTTAAGAAATAAAACTTCATACTAGTTTTCGGGGGGAGAGGCAGATGTACAGCAGTCCCACAGAACTACAAAGAATAAAGAATTTGGGGTAGCTCTTTTCTTCTCGGATTTCTTCCTATTTTCTTTTCTAATCTGTGATATTATGGCTGAATGAAAAGTATGAAAATCCTTACCCTACTGAAGTCAATAGGAAGTTTGCCACTGACTTCATTGGGATCCATACACTTCCACTCCAGCATGAATTTTCTCTTCCCCCAAACTCCATCTGTTCTTTGTTTTCCTGTGCTCTAAATCTTTGGCACAAGCTTACTCATCATTCTGCACCAGAGCTAGCTTTGTTTGTAAAAATGAAATAAAAATGCATCTAAAAGTACACTATACAACTAGTCCTTCTTCTAAAATTCCTTTGTATTTCACTTTCATGTGTCTTAATAGCAAAGTTTATTCTTGTTCCCTCTGATAGCACCCTGTATAGTATGTCCTTGGGTATGCATCCGTCTTCCAACCTACTCAGATAGTCCAGTCAGTGCAGTCATCTTTGCTTGAGCAGACATTGTAAACAAGAAGTTGGCAGCATAATCTCCTGCAAATTTTAACTAAACTTGTTTGTCTGAGTGATTGGCTGAAGTAAGACTGAATGAACTTGTAGGTGCGAAAGTTTTACATTGTTTTAGTTTTGAATTCAGTTATTTTTTGTATATAATTCTACATAAGTTCAACTTTCATGACAGAGATTGCACTACAATACCTGTATAGGGTGAATTGAAAAATACTATTTCTTTTGTTTTTACAGTGCAAATATTTGTAATAAAAATAAATATAAAGTGAGCACTGTATACTTTGCAGTCTGTGTTGTAATAGAAATCAATATATTGCTTAACAGTGTGATTAATGGTGCAATTAATCACATTTTTTTTATTTGCTTGACAACCCTAGAAAAAACTAAACACCACACCTAGAAAAGTAGAAAAACTTGCGATGCAACACTCAGTGCTTGTGTGGTTTATTTATAAAATGTGTTTATGGTGTCCATGTAGGAGTGAATTATTCTTTTCTCTTCAGGAAAATAAGAGAGAATATTCTCATATGTAAGATAAAGATGGGCCTATACCAATATCCAGCATCTAAAAACCATTGCACTTTGAGGAAGTGTGTTTCTGGTTCCAAACCTTATGGTTTAACCCAACCTTTAGCAAACAGACCACAGCAACATGAGTCTGTATATGCTTCCAGAACTAAACCACTCCTGTTTGCCAACAAGTCAGATCTCTCTCTCTCTCTCCAGAATATTAGCTTGCCCACTAGTTAACAAACTCTTATAAAAGGGATTGTGCTGGCATCCTTTCATCTGTGCAAGATGGTGGGAATTTCAGCCAATAATGTAGATTAATTGCAATGTCCCATGTGACTGAATAGTCTGATCCAAGATTTGCATGATCTTTGGCAGTTGCTGCAAACGTACGTATCTTGGTTGGGAGTTGATTGCTTCCTATGTACTCTTCTCTCTTCAGGCTAGACGGCGTAGCAAGAAATTTACGTGACAGATGCTCTAACGATTCATATGTCCCTTCATGCTTCAACCACCATTCTAGAGGACATGTGTCCATGCTGATGATAGTTTCTGCCTGATAACAATCCAAAGCAGTGCAGACCGACGCATGTTCATTTTCATTATCTGAGTCAGATGCCACCAGCAGAAGGTTGATTTTCTTTTTTGGTGGTTCGGGTTCTGTAGTTTCTGCAACTGAGTGTTGCTCTGTTAAGACTTCTGAAAGCATGCTCCACATCTCGTCCCTCTCAGATTTTGGATAGCACTTCAGATTCTTAAACCTTAGGTTGAGTGCATTAGCTATTTTTAAAAATCTAACACTGGTACCTTCTCTGCATTTTGTCAAATCTGCTGTGAAAGTGTTCTTTAAATGAACATGTGCTGGGTCATCACCCGAAACTGCTATAACATGAAATATAGGGCAGAATGCAGGTAAAACAAATAATGTAGTTCACATGGCAGCATATATCCAACATAAAAGTCTTTTTTCAAGGGATGGGAAAAACGTTCTTACAGTACAATGGACTGCTTGAGAACTCACCTAGCAATTTGTAAAGGAGATTCAGAATTTCCTTCCATGCTGTTCCACTTTCCTCCCTTGCAACTCCCGCAAAATGAGCTGCACTGTTGTAGACATTTAAGCGATCGATGCAGTTCAAAACTAGTGCCAGCATTCCCTAAAAAAGGACATAATATGGAGGAAAATATTTGCATATGCCAAAAAATATTCCTTTACATTTTGACACATTTTCTGAGCCACATGCTTAAAAGCCAATATTGTTTTAAACAAATAGGGAACTATTGTGCTTGAAATTAAAGTTTATTGAAAATGTATTTTTCTGTAAATATCTCTTTTGAGGATAATTCAGCTTTTTTTTGTTGGTTTGCCCATTAGAGTTTAATCTGAATGCTGTACACATTAAGGAATAAAGAGAACGACAATATTACAAAAGTCTTCTTTACATTTTCTGTTAATAGAATACGACTCCCAAAGAAACTGCTCTAGAAGCAGAATTTTCCTTTTTTATAAATGAAATCAACTAATTCAAGTCAGTAACATAGCTAGCAGGGTGCAGGGGAAGCAGCCGCTTCCCCTCAGCACATTTTCAAAGAGTGGCGCCTGCTGGGCCAGCGCTGGCGGTAGCACGGCCGGAGGAGCCATGGGTGGGGGCACAGCAGGCGTGGCTGGAGGAGCGAGGGGGTCGTCTCCTCGGCCATCGCACTCCACGCTCAGCATGGCCCCAACATCGCTGCAGCCACCTCCTGTGGTGGCTCAGAGCTCGGCGGCCAAGCGCTCCCCGTCCCTTGCTAATGCGGTGGGAGGCAAAAGGGCCCCTGCACCTTTAAGGCCGCCTGGCTGGTGAGCCCCACATGGAGCGCACCGAGCACCGGGGGCAGGCCGGGGACAGGCAGTGGTGCAGGACGGAACGTGAGCGGTGGGGGTCTGGTGCCTTGCACTGGGGGGTCCAGGCAAGGGGCTCCCCGGGGCCAGGCCCACAGGGCAAGGGCGCAGGCCGCGCTGTCTGGACGGGGGACTCTGGCGCAGCGCAGAAACCTGGAGCCCAGAGTGGGGGGGGACCTCGTGGGTGGGGCCAGGTGGTGCAGCCGGCGGGGGACCACTGCAGAGCGTGCTGGGCAGAAGAGACTCTCCCAGGACTGTGGGGGGCCGGCCCCTGGGGTTAATCTGGGGGGGAAATGGAATGTGTCAAAAGCTTTACAGAAAAGTCAAAATACATTACATCTACTGCTTCCCCCTTTCCCACTAGACCAGTTACGTTGTCAAAGGAGGAAATTAGGTTGGTTTAGCATGATTTGTTCTTGACAAATCCATGTTGGCTATTACTTACCAGCTTTTTATCCTTTAGCTTTGAATAAATTGATCATTGAATAATTTATTCAAATATGTTTCTGAATATGGAAGTTAGGCTGACTGGTCAATAACTCCCTAACATAGGTGCTGGAACCATGGGTGCTGGGGTTGCAGCCGTACCCTCAGGCTTAAAGTAGTAATAACAACCCAAATACATGGTTTCTGCCTTCAACACCTTCACTATAAAAATTGTTCCAGCACCACTACACCTTACTTCCTCCTTGCCCCCCGTTTTGAAGATTAGTACTCTGTTTCCTCTTCTCCCGTCATTAGGGACCTCAACTGTCCTCCATGAGTTCTTGAAATTAATCACTGAAAGTTAAGATACTGCTTCAGCTAGTAACTTGGGTGAATTTCATCAGACCCCATCTATATGAATATATCTAACTTATCCAAATATTGTTTAACCTGTCCATTCCTTATTTTGTAATGAGGTCCTTCCCGCTTGTTAATATTAACTGTGTTAAGCATCTGGTCACAATTAATCTTTTTTAATGAAGACTAAAGCAATAAAAAGCATTAAACACGTCAGCCGCCTCTGTCTCATCTGTTTTTTTGCTCTCCTTCCCCATTAAGTACAAAACCTATACTTTCTTTCATCTTTCTCTTGCTTATAAAGTATTATAGAGACTCTTTTTATTGCCTTTTATGTCCCTTGTAGTTGTAACTCATTTTCATTACTTTATAATAATCATAGAATCACAGAATATCAGGGTTGGAAGGAACCTCAGAAGGTCATTTAGTCTAACCTCCTGCTCAAAGCAGGACCAATCCCCAACTAAATCATCCCAGACAGGGCTTTGTCAAGCATGACCTTAAAAACCTCTAAAGAAGGAGAGTCCATTGCAACTTGAGACCATTACTCCTTCTTCTGTCATCTGGTACCACTGAGCACAGTCTAGATCAGGCTCCCGCTGGCTGCGGTTCACCATTCTAGGCCAATGGGGGCTGCGGGAAGTGGCATGGGCTGGGGGATGTGCTGGCTGCCCCCTCCCACTGCTACCATTGGCCTGGAGTGGCGAACCGCAGCAAGCGGCAGCCACGATTGGCCGAATCTGTGGATGTGGCAGGTAAACAGACTGGCCTCGCCTGTCAGGGTGCTTACCCCATCAAGCCACATGCCAAAGGTTGCCGATCCCTCGTCTAGATCCATCCTCTTTGGAACCCCTTTTCAGGTAGTTGAAATCCCCCCTCATTCTTCTCTTCTGCAGACTAAACAATCCCAGTTCCCTCAGCCTCTCCTCATAAGTCATGCTGACGGTGCAGTCCACACCATCCTCTAGATCATTAATGAAGATATTGAACAAAACCAGCCCCAGGACCGACCCTTGGGGCACTCCGCTTGATACTGGCTGCCAACTAGACATGGAGCCATTGATCACTACCCATTGAGTCCGATGATCTAGCCAGCTTTCTATCCACCTTATAGTCCATTCATCCAGCCCATACTTCTTTAACTTGCTGGCAAGAATACAGTGGGAGACTAGTATCAGAGGGGTAGCCGTGTTAGTCTGGATCTGTAAAAAGCAACAAAAGAGTCCTGTGGCACCTTATAGACTATCAGATGTATTGGTACATAAGCTTTTGTATTCCCACTTTCGTATTCACCCACAAAAGCTTATGTACCAATACATCTGATAGTCTATAAGGTGCCACAGGACTTTTGTAGGAGACTGTATCAAAATCTTTGCTAAAGTCAAGGAATAACATGCTCACTGCTTTCCCCTCATCCACAGAGCCAGTTATCTCGTCAGAGAATACAATTAGGTTAGTCTGGCATGACTTGCCCTTGGTGAAACCGTGCTGACTGTTCCTGACCACTTTCCTCTCCTCTTAGTGCTTCAGAATTGATTCCTTGAGGACTCGCTCCATGATTTTTCCAGGGACTGAGGTGAGGCTGACTGGTCTGTAGTTCCCCGGATCCTCCTCCTTCCCTTTTTTAAAGATGGACCTAACAAAGCTAGAATTAAGTCATGTATCCCCTTTCGTAAAACTGGGATTCCTCTGCAGTATAAAGCTCATCTTTCTAACCCTTGGGGGTTGGCAAGCTATCAGACCTTAAACTCATTATTGGTCTGAGACTTAACATATGCCATCTTGGGCCTCTAGTGTAATTGAGAGGGTAGGGGGGAGAGAATAAGTCACTTTTTTGTGTCTGTATGATTTCGTTAATAATGACACTTGTTTGAAGATGCTCAGAAGAGTGAAATATTAGACTAAATACAATTGGACATGGATTAGTAGACAGCAACCAGGTGAGGCAGTCAAAGGTGTATGCTAACACCAATGTAGCATATGATTTTACAATTTACTGCATATACCCACACCAAATACATACATACAAATCCCAGTGTTCATGCCCCTGGAAGACTAACATTTTGCTTTCCTATTAATGCTAGTTATAGGATATGCTGATGCAATCTAATAATCCCCCCTCACCTCTTCTTTGAACAAATTTTGTCTGTTTTTGAGTGAGCGAAGTTTGTTTTGCTTATCTTCATGTTCTAGTTCTTCTTCTGGAGGCTGGAAATAAGTAATCAGGTCTTGCAGGGTCTCAAGTACCTCCTCAATAGGCAGGGCGATGGGTGCTGCTGTTCTGTTTCCACTAATAATTGAGAAAGAGAAATTGACAGTATTAACCTCGTTAGACAATTTAAGTACAATATTAATATAGCAACCTATTGGCCTTTTGATATCTAAAGCAGTTCCTTTTATACATATGACCAGGAATGGCTAGAAGTAAAATACTTGCTACATGTGCCCCAAGTGTAACATTAGGCAGCAATTAACCTGATTTGTCAGTAACTCATACAACTGTTTATTCAGTGAACAAACAAGCCTGCCTGAAGCTGGATCATGATATTCAGGGAAGTTCTAAGGCCTGTGGTATACAGGAGGTGAGAGTAAATGATCACAATGATCTTTTCCGGCCTTAAAATCTATGAATGTTAGTTCCTACATATGTGTAACACGAAGGAGAAGAAAAAAAATGAAAAAGAGAACAGACAAAGAGAGTAAATAAGATGATGTGGGAAAGCAACAATATAAAGAAACTGCTGTTTATTAATTTTGTAATGGATTCTCTACTAGATCAATAATGGTACAAGGATAGCTGCATATTGCCATATAGTTTCATATTTTTGCAAAAAAATTAAAGAAACATATCTTTCGAAGAGTGTGGAGAAGGGATCAAGTTATATGCAATGTTATATGCGGGGGCTGGGGGCAAGAAGAAGGAAAGAAAATAAAAAACACTGACACTCAGTCTCTTCTCACTCAAATTTGAGTCAACATCACATTTTCCAAGGAGATGATTGTTTCAATTACAATCAGGCAGATACAATGATTGGAAAGAAAATTCCTCTTCACAGAAAATTTTAATGAAAATGCAAACCATTTCTTTTTCATCAAAACTGACAAAAAACACACACATAGACTCTCCATGACAACGTTCAGTTAAAAGAAAAAATCCTCACTTTTTTATCAAACAGTTTTGATAGAAAATTGTTGACCAGACCTACTATACACATCGTAAAGCAGCTGTGGCTATTTTTACAACATCTCTTAGAAAAAGAGAAGCAGGAGAAAGAGACAGCAGTATTTTCAGTAATGTTGTTTAGGTCAGAGAGATTGATATTTTCCAGCTCTATTACTATGATTTTCCCCTCCTTTTGCTGTACAGTTCCCTTGTAAAACTGAATATACTGAACCAGGAGCAAAGGAAATATGCTGTTCCAAATAAATGAAATATGTTTTTCCAAATGTGCTTTGGTTATTGTCAGAGATGGGCCTGAATAAAAATCCAATAACTTAACATGCCCCAAGCTGAGAGAAGTTCAGATCTGGCTATAGATCCAAACGTGAAAGCTTTGAGACCATCTCTAGGAATGTTTGCATTGTCAATTTCCATCTTTGCATTACTTCTTTATGCTACCTCCAGATTTTTCAAAATAGCATACCAAGATTCTTAATTTCACTCTATTCTTACACATTTCCCCACAGTCATTAGAAATCAAGTCTGAACTTCCCTTTCACCCTAGAAATCACCTCGACAGAACACATGAGACACAGAAGTAGATCAGCAAAAGTAAGACTGTATTTTCACTTCCTTTAAGATATACATGTTACTGGTTATTAAAGCATGTTATGCTGGAAGGCTGGTAATACAACAATCAATTTACTCAAAGGAGGGACAAAGAACAAGAGAAAAAGCAGAAGTAGCATACTGAATTCACTATGCAACACATCAGAAATATGCCTCCTGATTTTAAAAATATTTAGATATATGGCATAGCTGAAAACGTTATAGTAATTTCTATCTTCCAAAAGGGTAACTTCATCTATGCACATACTCCGCTTCTGTATCTGAACTCCAAACTATGATTGGAACAGACAGTTCAGAATTATTCCATTTAAAGTCTCAACCTTTATTGGGCAACTAAAGTCTTATAATACTAATCTAACTTGATAACTGACAGTAATGATTCTAAACAATACTGTAGGCCATAATAAAGCAGCTAGCTACACCATAGTTGATCAGATCCTTTTTGGCAATATATACTTTTTTTTAAAACCTGATCTAAGACAGCTGAAAAACTTAGACTAAGTATTCATTTGCATGAATAATGTAAAGGTAAGTTAAACGTTTTTCATTGAGAAAAGTATCTACTTTGTAGCTACAGTTGATTAAATACCAGCTTAAATAGTTATCTCTGAGATAGCAAAATTGGAGAATGTGACAAATCTGACATCTACTCTGGCTGAATTTGCCAGTTTTGTTCACCGAGGCCCAAGATTTTTATTTATTTATTTATTTTTGGTATGGTGGAGACCCTGTCTGCAACCTACAAATTTAGATGCTTGGTCTTCATGACTGGTAATCTAGCAGAAGGGAATTTTGTTCTAATGTTGGCTGAGATTAATCTCTCTTTGGGAAAGGAAAATATTACTTTCTCTCACATGTGTGGTACAGCAGTTAGGCCAACTACTGCCCTTTTTTTAAACGACCCTTCATGAAGAAAGTTATGGAGAAGGTTGTGATAGGAACATTCTGGTGTTATGTGAAGATCTCCAGTTTCCTTGAGTGCTTTCACATGGGTTTTCAATACAGTCATGGTGCACAGACAACACAACCTCCTCAGTTGGTGCTTTCTTAAAACTGTCATCAACCACTGAAGCTACAAGGTTTTGTAGATTTTCTAATGTCATGACAAGGTTAGATGGGGGCAAAACTTTAGTGGCTTCATTCTTTCTCTCAGAGAGAATCAAATGGTAGCGATGACTCATCTACCCAGAGGGCAGTTGTGTTGTCCTGGTGTCTAGACAAGATCAGAACACAGATGAGACTCAATCCTAAAATGGAGGGATGCTGGCAGGGTAGGAGAAGCATCTTGACACCATGTCAGAGATGCTGTTAACAGTATTACTTTGATAGCAATACATTAGGTTTTATTAGTTAGTTGCACAGTTTTGGGATGAATGTGGATCCCTGTCCATTCCTCAATTCACAGCTAATATCAGTATCAGCCTGATGTGCTTACCCCCCCCCTCTCCTACACCACCACCACCAATTTCCTGTTGGTTAAATTGCTACACGTGCTTCTCTCTGAAGGAGACATAAATAAAATTATCAACACATACTTGAGATATCCAGGCTGAAATGATCTGTACATAGGAGACACTTGAAGAAAAAATGGTTACCTACCTTTTTGTAGCTGTTGTTCTTGAAGTGTTGCTCATGTTCATTCTATTCTAGGTGTGTGCATGCCCACATGCAGAGTCGTCAGAGATTTTTGCCTTAGTGGTATCTGTAGGGTCAGCTGTGCTGTCCTCTTGAGTGCCGTGCTCGTGTACTGGTATATTAGGTGCTGCCGGCCCTATGCCCTCTTAGTTCTTTCTTGCCAGCAACTCCAACAGAGGAGCAGGAGGGTGGGCAATGGAATGGACATGAGCAACACCTCTCGAAGAACAAGTTATGAAAAGGTAGGTAACCATTTTTTTCTCAGAGTGCTTGCTCATGTTGATTCCATTCTAGGTGATTCACAAGCAGTACCCTTGGAGTGGGCTCGGAGTTCATGGTCTTGTGGCTTGCAACACTGCTCTACCAAAGCCAGCATCATCCCAAGCCCGCTGGGTACATGCATAATGGGATATGAACATGTGGATGGATGACCTAATGGCTGTCCTGCAGATATGCTGGATCAGCACTTGGACTAGGAAAGCTGCCAAAGAGGCTTGCACCCTGGTTGAATGGGCAGTTCCAATTGCTGGAGGGGGTAACTTTTGCCTGATCGTAGCAGCAGCAAATACAGGAAGTGATCCAAGAAGAAATTCTTTGAGCAGACACTAGATAACCTTTCATTCTGTTGGACAACGTGATGAACAATTGTGTTGACTTGTGGAATGGCTTAGTCCTTTCAATGTAGAAGACTAGAGTCCTCTTAACATCTAGAGAATACAACCTATGCTCCTCCTCCAATTTATGTGGCTTTGGAAAAAAGACAAGTAAGTATATGTCCTGGCCCATATGAAACTGTGTGACCACCTTGGGCAGGAACACCGGGTGCGGCTGCAGCTGGACTTTGTCATTGTAGAAGACCATATAGGGCAGTTCCAAGAGAAGTGCCATAATCTCAGAGACCCTGCGGTCAGATGTTATTGCAACCAAGAACGCGACTTTCCAGGAGAGGAGAAGGAGGGAGCAGGAAGCTAGAGCTCGGAGGGGGACCCATGAGTTGCGACAGCACTAGATTCAGATCCCACGGAGAGATGGGATGCCGGACTTGAGGGTAGAGACATTCCAGGCCTTTGAGGAACCTGACCATCACTGCCTGAGCGAAAACCAACCTGCCCTGACACAGAGGATGGAAGGCTGAAATAGCAGCCAAGTGGACCTTAATAGATGAAAGGAACAGGCCTTGGAGCTTGAGATGCGTAAGGTAGTCTAGGATTAACTGCAGAGGGGCCTGCTCAGGCTGTATACCTCTATTTGAGGTCCAACATGTGAACTGCTTCCATTTGACCAGGTAGGTTACTCTGGTGGAGAGTGTTCTACTGTTGAACAGGACCTGTTGGACATTGGCCGAGCACTCCTGCTCCTCCCCATTTAACCATGAGGCAGCCAAGTTGCGAGATGCAGAGTCGCCAGCTTTGGAAGTGGAAGACTGCTGTGATTTTAGGACAGCAGGTCTGGCTGGAGCAGTAGCTGTAATGGAGCAGCCACCAAGAGGTCCTCCAGCAGCATGTCAATCCAGTGCTGGCATGGCCAAGCTGGCACTATGAGGATAACCTTTGCCCCATCCTGCTTGATCTTCATGAGGACTCTGTAAATTAATGGCACTGGAGGGAAGGTATACAGAAGGACCCAAAACCATGGAAGAAGAAAAGCATCCAAAAAGGGGCCTTTGTCAATCTCCAGAATCAAGCAGAAAACATGGCATTTCCTATTCTGCCTGGACACAAATAGGTCCATACAGAGAGTCCCCTACCCCTGGAGGATAATGCTGACCACTTCTGGGTGGAGTGACCACTCGTGGCGAGATGAGAGGGTCCTGCAGAGGTGATCTGCCAAAGTGTTCCTAGTCCCAGGGAGGTGTGTGGCTACGAGGTGCATAGCCCGCTGAACGGAGAAGTCTTCACAGAGGGCTGACAATCTGGCTCTGCCTTGCTTGTTGATATAGAAAACAGCTGCCATATTGTCCATCAGGGCCTGGACCATCCTGTTCTTCATGTGAGGCAGGAAGGCTTGGCAGGCCAAGCGTACCACTCTGAGTAGGGAGCGATCGTGACTTGACCAACCACACTGCGTGCTGAGATCGAGATGCCACCACACATGATCCCCATACCGGACTTTTATTAGCTAGTCATTGAGGTACTGGTAAATTTGAACACCTTAACGCCGCAGGTAAGTGGCCACTGGCACTACGCACTTTGTGAACACCCTTGGGGCTGACGAGAGACCAAAGGGCAGTGCGATGAATTGGAAATGACACTGGCCCAACACAAAAGGAGGAATCGTTGTGTTCTGGAAAAACTGAAATATGGAAATATGCATCCTTCAAGTTAAGGGTGGCCAGGGAAACCATGTGGAACTTCAACTTTCTGAGGTGTTTGTTGAAGTGTCTCAGATCCAAGACGGGTCTGAGGCCCCCTTTCACTCTCAGAATTAGAAAAAAAACACAGCAGTAGAATCCTTTCCCCCTCTTCTCCAGTGGGACGTTCTTTACTGCCCTCATTCAGAGGAGGTTATCTACTTCTGGGATGAGAAGCTGCTTGTGAAAAGGGTCCCTGAAGAGGGACGGGGAAGGTGGGGTGGAGGGAGAGTCGGCCAAGAACTGCAGGGTGTAGCCAGAAGATATTATGTCACACACTCAACGGTCTGAGGTCAGCCACAACCAGGCTGACCGGAAGGGGCACAGGCAGTTGAGAAAAGAGCAGGAAGGTGGATCCTGGGATGTTACTGGAGGACCATCCTTGAGCATGCCCTCAAAATGTCTGCTTCTGCCTTCCTTGGTTCCTGGAAGGGCCAGGCTGAGCAGATGACTGGGAAGACGAAGGGTATCATCATTTAAATCCCTTGTCTCTGTCCTTTTTCCTATAGGACTCCCCTAGGACCTGGACGGAGGAGGCAGAGGAGGCAGAACCTAAGAACTATATACAAAGGAGGAGGTAACAAAAACGGCTAACACTCTTGCAGTTCAAGGTGAGGCACTCTGACTAACTATCGCAGGCAGTAAGAAGGAACTCGGAAGGCATAGGGTCGGCAGCACCTAATATACCAGCACATGAGCATGACACTCAAGAGGGTGTCACAGCCAACTCTACAGATACCCCTAAGGCAAAAATCTCTGATGACTGTGCATGTGGGCGTGCACACACCTAGAATGGAATCTACATGAGCAACCACTCAAAGAACAGTCTGATGTATTAGGATACAGAATGTGACCCCACCTACTTAATGGAGTTTGACCACTGGGAACATAAAACACCTATTCTTCAAACTTTGTAAACGGATGCAGTTCACTTCTGAATAGAATTCAAAGGGTTGATTTTGAGCTACAAAGTCATAAATGGTCCGAGTCCTAGCTACTTAAGGGAATTGCTCTTCCCCACATGTAGCTGGGACGAATTCAGATCAGTAAAATGGTTCTGTTAACACTCTCTAAAATATGAGCAGTTTGGGGTCTGAGTTAAAGCATTTTTTTGTGGAAAAGCCTTGACTCTGGAATTCAATTCTCATTGATCCAACAGAGCCTGAAACTTTCCAGACATAGTGCAAAGCTCATCCATTCTCTCAGGGCTCTGTTTCTTGGTGGGAAACAGTCTGCTACATCTGGAAACAACCTATTAAGGGCAGATGATGGTAAACATACCTTTTGAGAAAATTTACAAAATTAATAAAAAGTATATGATGGGGACATGCTATCAGTAAACATAGGGCCAAGTGAAAATTGGAATTGGACCCAAAAGTTAACTTGTAGCACCCTATGGTGTCTGGGTTCATTGCTCAAGTTCGGCTGATTGTAGAGACAGGCCTTACTGGCAAAGATAGGTCCCAGATCTAATTATAAATCTAAAAATAATTAAATTCAAACATTTCAATATATTTGAAAAGAAGTACATGAAACCCATTATAGATAACGCTGTGCCATATACCTTATGAACTGGCTAAATAAACTGGAAGTATTGCGAATGATTCGAGCAGCCTGGGATTCTTCGTGTTGACATCTTTGTAATGTTAGACCATCATCCATATGTCCTTCTTGGTGTAATATAACCTATGGAATGTAAAAATAATATCATGTTTGGAGGAAAATGTGCAACTGAAAATGCAAATAAATTGCATTTGGTAGAAACAATATTTCAAATGTAATTTTAATACTTTGCACCTCTTGCTTCAATATTGTGCTAAAATCTGCTACCTAATTTTGAATTATATATAGTACTTGTATAATAGCTGAAATCCACTTGTCCAGGCAATTCTAATACTGATAATTTGCCTATAGCAATAATGCCTAATTAATTGCTCAGTCTCTTCTAGCAAGATCACTTAGAAAAGGGTAAGAGAGATTATTAGTAAACCTTTGAGATTCTTTAAACTTCTTTTTAAAGATAACATAACAAAATTTCAATGTAAAGACAAAAATCTTTCCTTTCTAAGCTCTACCTTGCAGGAAAAGGAGGACTTAATTTACTATTTTAAGAATCACCAGTCTACAGGACTCCTGCCTAGAAAAACTACAAACAGGAAAACCAGTTACAGTGATAAACATCTTTAAGACATACTACCCATCAAGGGGAATGATGTTTTGAAAGCACCAGCATGTACCAAAAACTTCTTCTGATTCATCTCATCATTCTTACGTTGACCTGGGTTCCTGATGGATCACCAAACTAATCATGGTCAGTCCAGGCCTTTCTAAATGGAAGACCTCAAAGAAACACTTAGGAGCTTCAAGAAGTGGTACTGATGTTTTAGTGAGTCTTACCTCTGCCCTTCAACTATTCGCCCACCGTAATAACACAAGATGAGAGAACGCCATGCTGACTTTTGAAGAAGATATAAAACCCAGGTTCATTTGAAGTCATTCAATTCCATTGCACTTTTTGCCAGAGTAGAATGATTTACCGTCCCAGCTAAATTTTAGCCTCAGTAATTACATTCAAACAATCTGAATACCCCTTTCATTTTAAGGATGGCTGAAATGATTAATATCAGTTTGTTGAGTTTGTAAAGCGATAAAGGATCCTTGAGGGTGTTAAATATATATTTAATGCTCCTGTAAACATAACCATTGATGGGTGATCACAATGCATCAGTCACTACTTGCTGTAAATCATAATTTTACTCAACAATTGCTAGTATCCACTGAAATAATTTTGCTTTCAGATATTGAATACCTTGCAAAAAGAATGACACATGGAGGTTACTTAATTCTTTTGGCACCAGTTCCATATCATTAGTCCTTAACACAATATTTTCATTTTCTCATTAGCACAATGTGTTCCAATTGTACAATCTACCATAACAGCTCGATCAATAACTTGGGAAAATGCTGTAGATAAACTATGTTAATTCTAACTCCATTACTCTTAACAAAATGTACATGGACTTTGAAAAAAAAAAAGGGGGGGTCATGTGCCTCAGACTAAAGAAATCACTTAAACACATCTCTCCCTTATAATGGAAGGTCAAGAGTGAAATCTTCTACACTTTTGGGGAATTAGAGAGAATGCCTCAGTACAAGGATTGCCCTTTCTTTTCATCAGCTCAGATTTGAGTATTTCAGTCTGTATTTTAAGTGATATCAGTATTATCTGGATCCCTACCTCTTCACTACACACTTCCTAGTAAACGGAATCATAAAATGGGAATAGTTTCTACAACCATTATAAGAAGTTTCTAGAACGGCTCCTTGAAAGTAAAATGCCAACAGATTTCCTGATCTATGAACTAAGTAAATCTTGTACTAATCTGCGCTTGTGTTTCTCCAGTGGCAGGTAGGATGCAACGCAAAAAGAAAGCACCACAGACAGATGCAGCATGTTCTATCTTTCATATTTGTTTCTTTCCCCTTTTATGTGTGTTTTCTTCATTTTGTATAAAAGGAAACAGGATCAGACTTCAAACAACAAGAGCAAAAACAGCTCAATAGCTGGTGGAGGGGACTTGAACACAAATAAAGAGCGTGGTGTTGCACCAGCCTTAAGTGTTCCTGAGTCTCTGAGAAGAGGGGGAGAAGGGCCGAATTGCAGGGGCATGGCATGCACCCCATTAGACTCCTACTATGTTCAATGTGGGTTTTTAAGGCACTCAACACCTCAACATTATCAGTATGAAAGGCAATATGACCCAATCAATCTCTTACATCTTTAATTTCTATGATTATAGCTTATATTTTTATTTTTTTAAAACGCTTACCTTTCTTTTCAAGGGTCCTAAACGTGGTGCTTTAGCATCCTGTGCTTGATAAGTCAGCCACAATGCACTGGTTACATGCTGGACAAAACAAATGGAATCACCATACTTTATTTCGGCGACTCCCATACCTTCTATGTCCCGTTTATGAACAGATTCCAGTTTTTCCTTTAGTTTAAAAAAAACAAAAAAAAAAAGCAAAAGTATTAGTTTAATCTCAATAGTGCAAAGGCAAACGCCAAAGTCACTAATGTTGATTAAAGCCTATACTAGCCACTTTGCTAACAGACGTAGCTAAAAGTACACCTTTACATAATTTATGCCTTGATGTAACCAAATCAACGGGTTACATTCTATCCTCAGAAAAAATGTTTATTTTAACTCGTTTCATTATAATAATAATTTTTCAGCACAACAACCAAACAATTAAATAAATAAGCCCATAAATTCAACTTTTGTGAGGATTTCCACAAAGCTAGCATTACATGTATGTTAAGAGCCCCCCCTGCCCCAAATAGAGAACAATTCTAGTTCACTTTTTATTCAAAGTGAATAAAGCAATGCCCCATCTACTCTGTAGCAGACACTGGTTTCTGAAGTGTTCCTCTGATATTAAGTTCAATTAATTTTCAATGTAATTTTTTAATTTAAAATTGTATATGTAGAGAAAGTTGCTTGAGATTGTGGGATAAGCAAATTAGCTGGTTATTTCCTCTACAATGATCAGCAATTAATTAGTTCATAATGACAAATTTAGAGTTAGCACCCATGTGAGATTAATGGGAATTATTCACATCTTTCCAACTATTGTATAGTGCTTTTTGGAAACTCAGGCTACCACTAGCCCACTTTACATTCAGTTCACAACTGAAAGGTTTTCTTCCCAACCACCACAGTGGGAAAAAAGGGGTTTTTTTTGTGTTTGTTTGTTTTTTAAATGAAAGTTTGAATGCTAGTGTACAATTCTGGAGCAAGAAGTAGATTCTGCAGCAAATTCTATGACTGCAGATCTCATAGGACCCTGACAGTAAATTACATAAGAAAATAGAATATTTGGAATGTATTATTTCAGTATGGGCTTTTCTATATGGCAATTTAAGGCACAGAAACCAGGGTGTGAATGTAAAGAGCAGCAACATGCTGCACACTAACTGGCTGTGTGGATCCTCCTGTTGTACACTAAAAATTTGAAACACTAGTATGTCAAAAGTGCAATACAGAACTTTTAATGATCAGTAGCAGGGTCCACACAGCAACTTAGTGCATGGGAAGTCAGGGTGTGAATGTTCAATGCACTAGCCTGCTGCATACTAAGTCCCTGAGTAGACAAGCCCTATGATTCCAAATATTTCAGAGCATTGTAAAAAATAGATATAGGTACTATGTATCTAAATAAGTGCTATAGAAGAAATCTATACTCTCTCTATAATATTGTTTAACAGTATTATATTTATATGCATTTTGCTTATTTTATTATCATTCAGTAAATGTTTTAACATTTGTTATGGAGGAATATTAACTTTCCTCTAGTTACAGATAACATTTATAGTTCAGTTAAGTGGTTGATTCAATGTCATGTGGAAGCCCAACGTGGAAAGAGGGGGTTCTAAAAGTTCAACAACCCAAACATACAAGGGAGTTCAATAATCAGTTGCTGCATTGACCCAAATCCATATATATGGTATACAAACTAAGGAAAGAGAGTTATGAAGAGACTGATAGCATGAATTAAGAAAATTGCTGTTGTTATTATAGACTGAGCTTATTCGTCAACATGATTTATGGTATAGTTCTTAAAATAGAATTTTTTTTACATTTGGACTAAACAGATTTAAGATTAAATGTCCAAGTTGCTGATGTTATCTGCAAGATTGCCCCCCACACTTACTGTATTTCACTAAAAGCATTTCACTCTTTATTAAAAAAGTATTAATACTTCTGTGAATGCAACTGCAGCAAAGCAGATAGTGTTGCTGCAGATAGATTAAGCCAGCAATTCCATCATGCTGCATATTCAGATCTAAAGGCAGAGAGCATGTATTTCTAAAGTCACACTTAGACTCATTGGCACATCAATCACTATGCTAATTATAAACAATTTTTCATCAATGTTTATTTATTTATTTATGAGGACCTCACCCCAATCAGAAAATATAGATCTGATTTCTGGTGTCAGGCAAAATGGATCCTATTGATCTAACTCAGTAAGAGTGGGGGGCAATCTTGCAGATGACATCAGCAACTTGGACATTTAATTTTATGACTTTTAAAAAAATAATACATGGACTCAGCATTTCTGATATTTACAGTCTTTCTAATGTTACCAGGGTTAGGCCAGTCAATACTTCAGGTACAGACAGACCCACCAATGTTACTATGATTATGTTTAGTATTAATGTTCCAGTGATGCAATGATGAAGCACAAGGTATTTGTCCTCTCTAAAATTCTGTGACAATACCAACTTAGGCCCCAGGAAATCAAGATGAGTCCTTTACAAAGGCCTAGCTCAGGGTTTCCACATGTTCCCCCTACAGTTAGGCAATAGGCAACCTTCATTCACTATCTCTCCTAATTCTTTTCACAAAGCAGGTCCTTAACAAACATGAGCTCTACCTAATATCCGGATAGGTATTTATATCTTTTGGGTACATTGATAAGCCTGACTCATTCTTCTCTGTGCACCAGAAGTCAGAGCAGAGAAGTTAAGGATGGTGGCAGGCTGGGAAGAGGACTTCACACTGAATTAGAGGTTTCAGAGTTGAGTAAATCAACTGAATGGTTTTGTAAGGGTCCCTGATTTGCTCAAACTCACAATGAGAAAGACAAAGTAAGAACTGCCACACTGGACAATATCAATAGACCATATAGTCTAGTATCACCTCACTGATAATGGTCAACGTTGGAAACTTTGGGGGAAGACCGAGCCCTCTGTCTGCCTCCAAATTCATGCAATACACATTGCTTAATATATAGCAATGTGTTATATCCATTGCATGATTACTTAGTCCAGGCCAGGACATCAGCTGACCCTTTTGCGGTAATACTGTACAGCATAGGCTATTTTTCTCAATCTGGGAGCTAGAAACTCAGGAAGACCTATAGTAACTGTGTTTGTGATTTTTAAAAAAAAATCCCTTCGTGTTTACTGAAGTTAAATCCTGTCTCTTTCCTTTTGTAACATAAATCATGTCTGTGGTTGGAAGGTTTATTCTGATCCCAGTGGCCAAACAGCCTATGTCCTTGAGTATAACAACAGCACTTGAATTTTTTTTTATCTTACTTCTTTGAAGTCAAGATATTGAGATATTAAAAACAGCTATTAAACATGAAGTGCATTTAAAAATGTTTTGCCATAACTATGTTAATTCTCTTTTCACTTGCATGGAGCTGCCACATTTCAATGTCAATTTAAGCCTGAATAGACAGCATTGCAATGTCAAGATTAAATGAAATTACTATGTACTCCTTGGGGATGCCATTACAATGTCAAAACCACGGGAAAATGTCAGATCAAGTTTATGGAGATTGTACTATGATGTCCAAATGAGATGAAATTTCATCTCATTTCACTGCATATTTATGGTGAGGACATTATAACGTTATGAACTTCTAAAGAGAGTATAATACAATGTCACAAATGAAATAAAATAACTGTGGTGGCAATTATTAATGTTAGTTGATCAATTGCTTAATGTTTGCACAGCACTTTGAACAGGCGAAGGACTATAGTAACAACTCTGTGAAGCTTATGCCAAAGGAAACAAAACTCCTTCAGTACAAGCTTAAAGGGAACATGTTATGATGTTGAAATCAAGCTATGATAATACAACATTTGCTATCAAAATAAAATATTAAATTAAGTTATACTGAACCTCTAACTGTCCCCTTGTTAATGATATTAAGCCACAAAACAAAGTTTTTCTACCTCATAATTACACAACTTGAATTTTGGCTTTTTTAGATCAGTTCCTATTTTAACAGTTGTGACACTACATAATGCCCCCAGCTGTTTTGTTCCTTGGAGGCTGGCCAGTTTCCCTATGATTTCAGGTAAGCCACTTGGTTCCACTCTCAAGGGAAGAGGGATATTTTCTAAAAGCTGAAATGGTAGACAGGTCAGGATTCATGGCAAAAGCCTGGTCTCTCTTTAAGTAGTTATACAGACCCCATCAGATGGTAGTGTCTAAGCACTTCTCCCTACAAGGAACACCTTTCTCTTCCCTCCTCATAACCTGTGCTCAAGTTGCTTCCCTCAGGACAGGAACCAGTCAGGCTGAGGAAAACAAGCCCAACCAGGAGGTCTGGCTGGTGGCAAAGAAAAAAATCAGCAGTTAACCAAATGGAAGGGTAGGGAGGGAAGGCTGACAGAATGGAGGAGGGTAAGCTGTATGATGCAATCAGTAAACTGGGAGGAGGGGCAAATTCTGTCAAAAATCTGGGGAATAGACCAAAGGAAAGTTGGGTATTCTCACTTCCCAGAGAGGAGCAGGACCATGAGTAGTGACAGAGGAGAGGCTTGTGTTATGAAGGGAGGGACAGGAATGTGATTGGAGCTATATTGAGTCATAGAATCATAGAATATTAGGGATGGAAGGAACCGCAGGAGGTCATCTAGTCCAACCCCCTGCTCAAAGCAGGACTCACCTGTAGTCCTACTGTAAAGAGCAGTAAGGAAAGGTCCTTAGGGTTAAGTTCACCCATCCCTAAAAATGATTAGGTAGATTAAGCAATAATTAAAATGGTATCGTCACCTGCTCCATTTCTCCCTTTATTAACAGTACTTGGTAAAAGTTAAAGTGACTTGACAAAAACAGAGGCCTGCAGTCCAGGATTATAAAAAGAATAGCCTGATCAAGCCAGCTCAGTGCCTTGTCAATGCCTATTTATTGCTGCTGATGAATACTTCAGTCCTATAGCTCCATGTCCCTGAAGTCAGAAAATACAAAGCTTGAAATCTACTTTCTAATTTCTCTTCTACATTAATATAAAGGAAAAAGGAAAACATTCCTTCCATTTTAATTCTGCATTTGAAATGCAGTCTTTAGTTGGTGACAAATATAAAATATGTAATTAATAATGAATATTTGAACATTTGGAAACTATCATATAAAAAGAAATCTAAAATACCTATTTCATTATCTTCTACCAAAAATGAATTAAGCTTTACGATAACTGTTAAACTATTACAGCATCCTAATGCCATTTTAATTCCCAAAGATAGCTACACCCTGGCAGATATGTAGAAACGAAGCCAAATTGTACTGTATGAGTCATCTGTTACTTTTAAATGCATTAGAATGTTATTTGCTTTGACTCTGATGTTAATAATTTACTTTTATCTTTATATACTGTTAAGAAAACAAAACCTGAAATATAAAATATGAACTCTGAAATATAAAAAATAAAAAGAAACAAAAATATTATTTCCAAATTAATGCTAGTTATTCTATAGTTGTTCTCAGAAAGTCTTATAAATGGCAGCTGAATATGCCAAGTATTGTGCTAGAATGGGAACATCCCATCTCAAAGCAGGATTCCACCCACCAGCTGTAGGGAAACTGTTGCCTCTCCAATGACAATAGAATATTTCCCTTAAAACATATAGGCTGACATTTTAAAACTTAAGTGCTCAAAAGTAGGCCCTAAATCCATATTCAGAACTTAAATAATAGTCTGATTTTAAAACTGCTGGGCACCTGTCGTTCCCATTAACTTCAGTGGGAGTTATGGGTACTCAATACCTCAGAAAAAAATTAGAATCAAGTAGGGCTGCAGGAAATGATACGTTTGAAAATGTTATTCATAATGGCCACAGAAAACAGATAAACTTGTTGGTGTTTCTGTCATTAACATCTTTTCAGTCACCTTCACTTAAAGCAGTACAGTTGCCTACGAAATTCTCTCACAACATTTATACATTCATTTAATTTTTCTATAAGGCCCAGACTTCTTCACCGCTGCTCTATTTCTATATGGAGACATGAAGAAAGAATCCAATATGAATTCAAATTTTTAAAAAATTATTCCTAGTATTAGAGATGCTTGTGCAAAAGCAATTGAGTTAGTGGAAATAAGTGCATTGTGAATGTGCAAAGCAGGGAGAGAAGAAAAGTGCTAAACAGGCTCCCAGACCAGGAGGAATGCAGTTCAGAGGACAGAAGACTAAATAATAACAGTGATGTGAGGCAAGGTTAAGAGAAATGGGCTTATTTATTCAGAAAAAAATAAACCTGAAGGGAAGACATGATACTTGTCTACAAAGAACACAAAGGGGTATTTATAAGGAGCTCAGAAATAATTATTCTTACTTGTCAACAAGTACAGAATAAGAACTAATAGGTAAGGTTACCTCAATATCTGCAACATTCCCTTGAGCTTCCCCATACTTACTATAGGAAAGACTGTGGATATGGAGACTAACTTCAAGTATTTACTTATCTAAGGTGATTGTCAAGTGTTCAAAATGCCTCTATCATAGTATTAAAGAATATATGTGGGAAAATACAGGTTAAAAGATAGCAGAAACCTCAAGGAGTTATGCAGTGGGTGAAGCTGCCACAGTAAATTGCAGTGTTGTCAGTACCGGAAATACCTGAGGCTAGACCACATCTCCTCTCCCCCTCACATCGGTACTGTTTTTCTCAACTGGAAATGAGGAAAAATGCTAGCACCACATGATTAGTTAGCAGCTCACTACAGGTCACAGTTTGAGAACTTGTGGTTTAGAGATTGACCAACTAAGTACTTGGGTTGAAATGCTTCACTTGCGATGCCACTGCTATCTATATGACTACCTAAAGTGAGAACCAGGGCAGAATTTGTTCCAGTGAAATTAATCCTACCATGATAAACAGTAAGAATGACTCTCTTAACGAGGTTCCTTCCAACAAAAATGGTTCTATGATCATATCATATCTAGAATAATTATATCTAAATATAGTATGTCATCTATTTTGCCTGTTAATAATTTTTTCCAGCATACAATAATCTCAGTTTGTTCAACATAGTAGCAAATTTTTAAGATTCAAAGAACACACTACCATCTTCAACCAGAGTTACTTATTCCTGTATTTGTATTCAAAATCACTCTCAACTGCTTCTTCCTTTAAATAATTCTCTAAGATGCTGGAATCTATTTTGATCTAGCATTTGAGAGCTTTATAATTATTTACCTTTGATGCTCTAAAACAAAAGGAAGTAGATTTTGTGTCTGATTTCCCTCTGTCTAAAAGTGAAAGACCTTGCTCTTCAGTAAGTGCCAAGTACTGTCCTGTTGTAATGTGTCGAAGGCGGAAAGGTTGTCCCCACTTGATGTAACTGCCACTCCAACTAAACAAACAGATAGCAAAGATTAATCTCCAAATTACATGGAAAGAACATTTCCACTTTGAGCTTTAAAAGACCTGCTGAAAAGTCTAAAAGAAAATCAAATTCACAAACAATTCTGCCTAGATATCGTATGTTCAGTATTTCTCTGCACCTTTGTATTATTACAGATTTCTTTTTATTAATATTAACGGATGGACCAAAATAAGTCAAGTAGCAGGGAAAAATATTTAAATCAAGCTATACCTCTGGATAATCCATAGCAGAAGATCCTATCAAACTCCTAGTAATTTAATGGGAGCTACAAACAACACTAGCCCAAAATTACAGTACCTTATACGAAGGGGTTCCACTCTCCACAAGGATCTTGCACGAACACCAGCTCCTCCTGTTTCATACAATACTCTCCTGCAGACAGATTGAAAAGATCATCTCCTTGCGGTTACTTATAATACAAGGATTTTATAACTTATTACAGGTTTCAGACTAGCAGCCATGTTAGTCTGTATCCGCAAAAAGAACAGGAGTACTTGTGGCACCTTAGAGTCTAACAAATTTATTTCAGCATGAGCTTTTGTGAGCTACAGTTCACTTTGGATGAATCCAAAGAAGTGAGCTGTAGCTCACGAAAGCTCATGTTGAAATAAATTTGTTAGTCTCTAAGGTGCCACAAGTACTCCTGTTCTTATAACTTACTACGTTACTGAACACTGTTTTTCCAGCCACGTTAAGTGGAAGTGAATGGAGACCAGATTCCTACTCATCAACTGCACCATCTATGTAACAGTTTAAGTTGATCCATAACCATCTGATTTTTTTGTTGCTAAATTTGTAGTGACTATAGAACAGTAGCTCTCTTTCCTCAGCTACATCCTTCTTAGGTAAATAATGTTCTAACGTCAAAAACACCAGATCAATTGTATGTCACTTGATTGTTCACAAATATCTCTAGTTCACAGAGTTCCCCAATCACAAGTATGAATTAATAAGACTGTATGTACATAGAAGTACAATAGTAAACATAATTACAGATAACTGAACACATTCAGGAGCTGTAACTTACAGCCACCTGGGTAATCAGAATATCAATTTCAGAGTCTGAAATTAATTGCTAGACCAATATCTAAATTTCAAAGATGGTAAATATCTGTACATACTCCTAAATAAAAAGTACTGTAATGTACTGTAATTCCAATTATATGTTGCGAGACAGTTATTACAATGCTATCTGTATGAATATTGCATTTTTATTGCTAGAAAGACTCAGCCCTTGCATTTACTAAAGGGAAACACTGCCTACAAATATGAAAGAAAAATGTTGAATAAATAGCCCTCACAAAAACACTTAATTTAAGGCGTAAAGAACAATACAATAATCTTAAAAAGACAGACTACCTCAAATGAAAGATAAGCATAACACCAATAGCCCCTGTCCAACCGTTCAGGAAAAGGTATGAAGTAAACAGTTTGGCTTCATACTATCCCTTGAAGGTCAACTGATTCAGGTTCTGCCAAATCAACAGGGGCAAATGAATTCCAGAGTTAAGTCCCTCCATTCCCTGTCACCAGCCTCTAAGATCTCAAATATCAGGACTATTATCTTAAAGGCATCAGCTGTTCTCAAATGCTGTGTTGGTGCATGGGGTAAGAGGCAGTCCCTCAGGTAGGTAAAACTAGCCACACAAGGCTGAGAAGGTAAGTATCAGCACTTCGATTTGCACCTGCAAGTGAGTAGAAAAATCAGTGCACTCTTTGGGGCACTGGTGTAAAACACTTCTTTGAAGACAAGCTGCTGCATTATTCACCAGTTCCATTTTGATTTGCCTATTAAGACAGCCCCATATACATTATATTGCAGAAATTCAAACTGGAGGTTACACAAACAGTGGGGGTGGTTTACTAATGATATTATTTTTGGAATTTGATGATGGTCATTGCTAAATTTCCTTTTGCCATCAATGACTGGGCTCTCAGGCAAGATTTATGCAATTATTACTGTGTGTATACTTATGGTTTATGGAGTAACAAAGCACTGTACTCAGATAGCATTCCGCCGTGCTGGAAGATGACTTATTTAAGGCTTATGCCTTAGTCTTTATCATCTTTATTTTAACGTATATTTAGATGTTTTAAAAACATCAACAAAATAACAATCGATTAAGTATGTTAATTATGAGAGTTCTGAAAGAGGGAGTATGAGAATTAAGGGACTACTCAACATTAATGCTTGATTCATATCAAGTCCTAAGTGCGTCTATCAAAATTTCCAGTTTTGATTCTTTTGTAGCTTTCACACACTTGTGGAAGGTAATCTGTGTGGTTTGGTTTTTCTTTTGTTCTCAGCTGGGAGAAGGCAACAGGAAAGCATAAGAAATGCAAGAGTGTAGTCAGTAATTAGTATTTGTTCAAAGGAACACACTGAACTGCAGAAGTGTTTCCTTTATTAATATGAATGATTGAATCTATTCCAAAAAAATCACAGAGGGGTTAAAATTGACAGGCCTAGAATAGTGGAACAAAAGACCTCATAATGGGTCCACTTGGTTAGAATATCAAAAATATGAAAAGTTTGACAGTCATATTCAAATTTGATCCATGTAACATGATTTGGTTTCCATTTTACAAAGTATTGTTTAACAGGGCAGTTCAGACTGGTTTGTTTTAGGAATGTTTATCTTTTAAGATTACTGACTTCCAGGGTCAAGCCTGGCCTTTATGCTGCAATGATAAATATTATGACACTTCTCGTGCTTGGATGAAATGTCAGGAGTGATGACCAGAAAATTGCTTACGCAAACCAAATCTCATTCCATTTACCTTTGCAGAGGAAGACCTGCTCTGCCCTTAAGGGGGGGCTGGACTTTTTCTTTATTTACATTTACTTTTCTGTTTTACAATACAGCATGCTGCAAAGTAGTTTAACTATCCCTAAGTCTACAGAATTCCTGCTCTGACAAGCCTGTTGAAATATTATAGACTTGTGTACAAGTTACATCCCATTGAATAGATAATATCTTTTAAACTGAAGTTATATTCAGAAATGTGACTAAATTGGCATTGTGGGAACCACATAATTATTGTATCCTATAGTTTTTATATTGAATCTGTTTACTATTGTTTTTATTTGCCCAACTGTCAGGCCTGCACACTCAACTTGTGATCTTTGTATACATTTTCATTTGCAATAAAGATTCTGCAGATCCAATTCTGTCCACAGTCACAGCATTCAAATCAACTCAGATGAAATTTCCAAAAGTGCAACTGAGGACAGAACTTGACCATGCAACTGGAAACTGGTTTATATTACCATTGATTAGGTACAAGCTAGAAATCAGTCAAGCTCATTTTCTTAGAACAGTGTAGGCTCTGCAGTTCTAAACAAGATAAAAGAGTAGCAAAAACTTTTGGCCACTAATAAAAGCAGAAAGAATAGAGAACACCCACTTGGATTAAACCTGCTCAGTAAGAAAGTGCCATTTTTACATAATCACCTTTCTGAACATAACTGTTCTTTAAACAATCTTTCCATTAACAAAAAAAAAAAAAAAAAAATCAGAGATGGTAATTTCCCTGATGCTGTCTTCCCAAAGCATTCCTAATAAATCTGAGGCAAAAACCATATGCTACCATGTTAAAAATAATGTGAGCAGTGTGATGAATAGTGTGCGTCAACAGTATCTGTCCCAAGATGCACCTGTATTCTATCTAACCATACAAAGCCAAATCCCCAAAATATTACTTGAACTCTTTTGTGATTTTAACAGCAACATGAACATATTATTTATGCACTTAATTTGCTTGCATCTTAGGAAAAAGAAAAAAATCAAATTTTCTTTGCTTAATAATGATAGCATTTAACTAGTTCTAATTAGGCTGTGAAGTTCACACATTGAGGTGAATGGGATCTGAGAAGGAACAAGGATCACATTGTGCTGTTGTTTCTTGCTTACCAATGTTTTCTGCAAGATTGGATTATCAGAGAAGTAGCCCTTCTGTTATTCTTGACAATGAAAAAAACAAACAATTTTCTTTTTAAGTGAAATTTTAGAATTTGCAGAATATTGTATAATGTAGTAAAAAAATCTAAAAGATCATTTTTCCACTGATGCAATTTTTTTTCATTCCTGACGCTCAGTCAGGGGTTTGGTTGTTCCCCGTCACACCCTCACTGTTGTTTGTTTGGGGTTGGGGGAGGGGGCATTTGCTGTGCGTGTTTGAGCAAGGAACTATCAACATCACTGAGACTGTTGCTGCAACACACAGAGATGCAGCGCTCCTGCATGACAGGCCCCTATCTTCTGATCAGGCAGGAAGAATGTGCACTGGGCTGTCAAAAAGGGTCAGGGCTTCCCTAGGCTCTACTAACATAGGTTAGCAAATGCCTAGTATCAGGCTCAGAATTTGTCTTCATTCATGCATTGTTTTAAGTCCTCCACCTCAAAATAAACAAAGCTCACATTCCTCAGCGAGGAGTCAGTCTTTGCCAAATTTCAAGTTAAACACTTTGGTCACTTTTGCTTAAGACTTAGTAAAAATGGTGGTTAGACTATTTTTACAATTACTGTAACTCCAGAAAGAATGTTATTTAACCCTTCTTCCAAAAGGTTCATCTTCAGACAGAGACCAACCACAGAAAATTTTAGCCCCATAAGTAAATGTTTCAGATAATTACCAAGCATGTGAAAGCAAGATTTATAATAGCAATTGTGTTTGAACCTTTTCTATAGAAAACACAAATACCCACCCTCACCTATTTAATGAATATGTAATACACAGAATTATTTTAAAACTGAAATTGCTTTTCTATATTGCAAGACTTTTTCTTCAATAAAACATGTAAAAACATGAACGTGTTGTTTGCATATCCGGAGTGATAACAAGTATGTGTTCCAGGAATAGGGAA
Source organism: Chelonoidis abingdonii (assembly GCF_003597395.2). Classification (NCBI taxonomy): domain Eukaryota; kingdom Metazoa; phylum Chordata; order Testudines; family Testudinidae; genus Chelonoidis; species Chelonoidis abingdonii. The sequence continues at coordinate 95,037,160 of NC_133772.1, forward strand.
TGCAAATAATTTGGGTGAAATTCTCAAAATATCCACAAAGCTCTTAGTAATCAGGTCTGTAAGGAGTTGGGGTAATAAACTCCCCTTCCGCCAACATGGGGCAAGCTACAGGACCCCAGTAGAAACTCCTCACAAGGCAGTGTTTCTGTTTTGCTGAAGTAGTGACTACTGCTCCTCCATGTTCCTCAGCAGGCATCTGCATAAGCAGGATTTGCAGAGGAACTTCCTCCAGTTCTCCCCTTCATGCCATCCATCAAACTCTAAGCTGGTGCAGGGGCTCCTTGTTGGTATACAGTGATCCCAGGCCTTCTTGTCCCCTGCGGCTGCTGCTCTGCTTGTGGCAGGAGAACTGAGTCCTGCCACGAATGGGCCTTCTGTCACGTGTGAATTGCACCATTATGAACAGCTGTCTTTGTAGAAGTCTTTTAAAAATTAAATTTCTCTTCCACAAAATAAAAGACTATCAGAGATGCACATTTTAGGCAGCTCTATTAAAAGTAACACAGAAATTTCAGGTTGTCTGGAACAGGTTGAGCAAGTGGACTATAATACACAAAACCCTTTTCTACAAGCAATGTACCATGAACCAAAGTGACTTTCTGTCTCTCATGTAGTTCTTACTAATTAATTTTGCTAACTCTCTTTTTTCCTACATCTGTTCCTATTTTTCAAATGTATTTTGTTTTATAGAATCTGTGTGTGACTGTTCTGAACATAAAGCAGTTCAAACTGGATACTAATGTTTAATTTTTTCTGAAATCCTGGTGATGACAATGCAACTCCAAACCAATCTCAGTACATTACATCACTGCTGTGGGTAAACTTCAAAAACTATTCCAGATGGCATTCCTAGTCAGATGGGAATTTCTCCGGTTCTTGAAATACAAATCTGTAATGAACTGGTCTTGCTTCATTAACATAAATAATAACTTTTTCAATTGTAACACTGTATTTATACAGTGTTTTCAGAATGCATATAAAGCTGCCAGTTGAAGCAAGATCACTGGGGAGTATTAGACACTTGCCAAACATATATTTAAAAATAAAGTGAGAGAGACACACACACATAAGATAAGAGGCCTAATGACTGCATGACTCATTTTCATGTTTTTAGCTGCAACTGACTTCTAGTGAAATAGTAGCAAGCAAATTCGTCCTTGTGATTTCTCTACATACTGAACAAAATTGTGCCGTTATTTACACCAGTGCAACCTCACTAACCTCAGTGAGATTGCAAGAGTAGTTTGGAGGTCAAAGTTTTCCCCACTATCAGTACCAGGCATTCAGAAATTATATAAAAGTTCTGTGCATTCATGAGCACACACACACTTTACAGTTTTATATTTACTCACACAAAGAAAAATACTGAGAAAAAAATTTACTGATATATGAAGCTGCACTTCGATTTTCAGGGAAAAAAAGAAAGTGTATAAAAATCCATGCTCACTCACTTCTGCTGTGAATCACTCTGGTCTGTAGATGGGATTGTCAAACATTCATCATGGCCATGAAAAAAACGCACTACATGCCCACCAAGTAGATATCCTGGAGAAGAATCATATTACCTAATTAACTTGTGGAGACATTGATAAAAGCAATAATATTTGTGAAGTCCACAGTTAAAATACTGACTAAATCCAGGTTTTACATCAGTGAAATTAAATAAGTACATACAATAATTTGTATGACATCAAATGTATTACTTTAGTACGACAGTGTTTTCAACAAAAAAAAGTCTGCACTGAAACTGAAGATGAAAAAAGAAAATAAGTATCCCAGACATTTAAGAGCTAAATTAGGATTCAGAGATAGGCAAGTGGAAATTAAAGCTTCCATAATTACTATTGTTTTGAGAGTGGCATTTTGAAGCAAAAGCATAGTCAAATGCATATTATTATAGTTTTGAGACAAGTGAGTTTTCTAAATTATTGAAATTTAATGTCTACTGTACAAAATGTCTTGTTAAGTGAAGCTATCAGCCCATTTTGACATTTATAATGTATGTCAAAATCAAAACTGCATAGCAATAGAAGGTGATTGAGGCAGAGAAAAACGCTTAGCTATTCTGCAGATTTAGATTTTAATGGAGGCTATCTTTCCAACCCATTTAACACAAAGACTGCAGGTCAAATGTAGGCAGTTTGCTGCACAGCACAAAAGAAGAAACATGATTAATCAACATCTTACTGTGAAGTGTTCTAACGTCACCAGTCAAATCTGTGCTTTTTAGTTTTTTTTAAAAAATAACACACCTCTAAAGTGGGGGAAAGGTTAGAGCAGCAGTTCTCAAACTGTGGGTCGGGATCCCAAAGTGGGTTGTGACTCTGTTTTAATGGAGTTGTCATGGCTTGTGTAAGACTTGCTGAGGCCCAGGCTCAGGACCGAAGCCAGAGCTCCACCACCCAGGGCTGAAGCCCTCACTGGTGGGGCTCAGATTACAGGTCCCCCGCCTGGGTCTGTTTGCCAGTGAATCATTGATGTCTACTCTGAAAATGATCTTTTAACCAGTTTTGCACCCACCTTCCAGTAATTTCATCTTGTTTGCTTATGAGAGTTTCATTTGGGGCTGTGTCAAAAGCCTTACTAAAATCAAGCTATATCACATCTACTGCTTCCCCCCCATCCACTAGGCCACTCGCCCTGCCTGAAAAGGAAATTAGGTTGATTTGGCATGTTCTTGACAAATTCAAGCTGGTTATTCCTTATAAATCTATTGCTTAATAATTTGTTTCAGTATCTTTCCAGGTAACAATGTTAGGTTGACTCATCTTTTTGTTCCCCTTTTTAACCACAGGTACAGTTTGCCCTTCTCCAGTCCTCTCAGGCCGCATGAGCTTTCAGATAATTGTGAATGGTTCCAAGATTGTTTCAGCTAGTTCCTTAATCACCCTAGGGTGAATTTCATCAGGCCCTGCTGACGTGAATACATTTTACTTATTTAAATATTCTTTAACCTGTTTTCCTCTATTTTGCCTATGTTCCTTCCTCCTTGTTAATACTCTGTTGAGTATCTGGTCAACATTGACATTTTTAGTGAACCCTGAAGCAAAATAGGCATTAAACACCTCAGCCTTCTTGATGTCATTATTAGCTCTCCTTCCCCACTATGCAGAATATCTATAATTTCCTTCATCTTCCTCTTGCTCCTAACATATTAAAGAACATCTACTTCTTGACTTTTATGTCCTTCGCTAAGTATAACTTATTCTGTACCTTAGCTTTTCTGATTTTGTCCCTACATGATTGTGCTATTCTTCTGTACTCATCCTTAGCCATTCATCCTTGTTTCCACATTTTGTAGGATTCTTTTTTGATTTTCAGGTCATTAAAATGATCCTGATGGAGCCACACTGGCCCTCTTATTATTCTTCCTATGTTTTCTTTGCATCGGGATAGTTTGCATTTTTGCCTTTAATACCACCTCCTTAAGAAACTGCCAGCATTCCTGAACTCTTTTCATCTCTTAGATTTTCTTCCTATGGGACCTTACCTACTAGTTCTCTGAGTTTGTTAAAGTCTGCTTTTGTGAAATCCATTCTCCTTATTTTGCTGCTTTCATTCCTTCCTTTTTTTTTTTGGAATCATGAAATCTATCATTGCATGATCATGTTTACTCAAATGGCCTTCAACCTTCCGATTTCCAACCAATTCTACCCTGCTGGTCAGATTCAAGTCTAAATAGGCTCGCTCACTGGTTTCTTCCTTCATTTTGCAAAACAAAAAGTTGTTCCCAATACATTCCAAGAACTTATTGGACATTTTGTGTTTTGCCATTTTGTAACAGATATCTGGGTAGTTTAAGTCTCCCAATTACTAGTAGGTCTTGTGTTTTCAATATTTCTGTGTTCCAGAAATGCCTAATCCACCTTCTACTCCTTAGTTGGTAGTCTCTATAGTAGACCTCTTCTATGACACCATTCTTATTTTTCCCCCTCTTTTATCGGTATTCAGAAAATTTCAGTTGGTCTGCCCCTCATCTCCTTCTGGACCTCCGAATAAGTGTATACATTCTTGATGTATAATGCAACACCTCTTCCCTTCTTCCTGCCTGTCCTTCTTGGACAAGCTATACTCCTTATAGCAATCATGATATTTATCCCACCAAGTCTATGTCACACCAATCAAGTCACAATTTAGCTTATATACTAATAGTTCCAGTTCGTCCAGTATATCCCCATACTCCTTATGGCACTCTCCACAGTGTCTGCACCAGGGGAGTTCTTCCCAGACAGATAAGAGACTTTTATGGCTCCTATGAGCAGCTCTAGACTTTTTACCCAACATAAAAAAGACAGAGACCCCTCATATTTTTGCATTTAAGATGAGGAGGCATTTGCAGATCCCTGTTGCATCAGGATTTGAAAGGATATCTTTGTAAGAAGAATCAATAAGAAAACTCTGGAAGACCAGAAAGAAAGCCTTGAATAACTTGATAGTACTGATCCAAAGACAGATTGATGCTACATATGATATATTGATTTCCATACGTAAATGGCCAAGTTTTAAAAATGTGATCTCCGTTTAAGTAGGTGCACCTGCGTGCATGTATATTTTTCTAACACTACCGATAGACAGGTGCTATAGGCTTGCTGTGTATATGCACTCTCATATGCAAACGACAAATGCAAATTTTCAAACAGGTGAGTGTAAAAGTGGATACATCGGAGGTTTACACAAACATACAGATGTTTGCATGCGTAATCCAGATATCCGTAACACACTAAGGTATTAGCAAGTCTGATTTATGCTCATACAGAAATGTATGTACACTTTTGTGAACAAAAGATAAACCTAGGACCAGAATTACACTTAGAGATGCAGGTGATTATGCTTGAAAAACTAATGGGCAAAGATGCATACAGAAATAATTGAAGCCATTTTTGAAAATCTGGCCCACATATTCTGATATCAAGTATACTCTTTTCCAAAATACTGGAAAATAACTTTTTTGACAGAAAACTTTTTGCTATAAAAATTAACAGTAGTAATAATATAACAATACTAATAAAGCATTAACTGAGCCACTGAAAGTTAATGGCATATTTTATAATTAGTCCACAACATTCTGTGACAAGGCACCTTCTCAGGCTCACCAGCCTCGTCTGATTTTTGCCTTGGTGAGACAGGCTTGGGTAAAATAGTCCCTCTTGGTGGCACAGTGGAACTCCGTTCCTTCTCTCCACCAGTCTTTTTAGCTTGTTTTTCTCCCTTAAGGGAGGGAATGCAGCTTCCCCTCCTGGTGAGGCTCATTGTCTTGCTGCTCCCGACCTACTGGTAGCAGGACAGGGACAGGGACAGGGACAGACACTCACACTCACACTCCCCTTTTCCCTCCTCCCCACAGGGGAGGGTTTAAAAAGGTGTCAGGCAGCGCTTAGTTGGAATCAGCTGATCCTAACTGATCTCAGGTAACTCACTCTCAGCTGTTCCTAATTGATTCTCTGGTAGCCCCTTCTCAGCTGAACCTGATTGACCTATGGTTATCCCTCCTCAGTTGATAGGGAGGAGGGTCTTTTAATCCTCTGAGACTGTTTTCTACCCCACTCCCTTGCAGCTGTCTGTCCTGAGTTTATCACAATCCTTATACATAAAGCATAATTTTATGAGATTATTTCCATTCATCTTTTTTTTTAGTACATGCTCTGCCTGCAAAACAGACTCTCTCTAATATGTGTTAAAACATTCACAAGTTAGTCATAGTTCTTCTTGCATTATTACAAATAGACAAAACTCTATCAAAATATTTTTGATGTTTAAGAGTAATGCACAGTTCATCCTCTTGGACTATTAATTGCTTAATTTATTTTAAAATTAGTATATTCAGTGTTCATCATCTTAATGACAACAGAAGAAAGTTGTGTCCCATTGTGAGTCTCATCTCTAGTAATTAGATATCTTATATTTTAAATATATTCTGCATACACAGAATTTTGATAAGAGATTTGGAGTTACAATTTTTTTACATAATTATAGCAATATTCTGAACATAAGGGTAGTCTTGCCAAAAAGCACTCGTGTTTGAAGGTTTTATTCTAGTTAAAAAATTTGGCCTCAAAAGGTGATACAGAATGTAACAACTTGAGGACATTTGGTACCCATGAAAGTGAAGACCTAATAGCACTGGCTTGAACAAAGCATAATACAGATAGGGACGCTGCTCAAAATTCTCCCGTCAACCTAGCTACCACCTCTCAGGAAGGTAGAGTACCTATCTCAACAGGAGAATGCCTCCCATCAGTGTAGTCAGCATCTTCACTGAAGGGCTACTGTGGTACAGTTGCACTGCTGCAGCATTTTAAGTGTAGATATGCGCAATATCTTCTTACATTTCCTGTCACTTCTTTAAACTAAAGAACATAAAAATGAAGTCATCTTTCCTGAAATTTCTATGCTGTCCATTTCCTACTTTTCTTCTTCACCTTTGTCTAAGTTTGTTGAAAAGTTCACTTTTCTCTGTGTTTATCTTTCATTCCCCCAATTCCTTTTCCTGTCATATCCAGGCTCTCCAAAACATGCTGCTGCTTCTTTTAATGTTTCTATCATACCTCTTCCTCTTCCCTTACTGCCAAAAACATAGTTCACTTGGTGCTTCTTTCTTACCTACACTATCCTAACATCTTTCCATCCAGTTTCCTGGATTCTTTTCTTTCCAATATGTTTTTCTGCATAATTAAGGTTAATTACCTGTAACAGGTGTGAAAGTAGAAAAAAAGAATAAAGGAAATTTCAGTACAGTGTAGTTTGTAAGCAAAAGTCAGATTGGCTGTAACCCTAATAAAGCAAAATTTGTAAAAGCAAAAATTGTGTAAGGCAAGTAAAAAAGAACTGTGTAAAAACTTGTGGCGACCTTGTGTTAAACAAGTAAAAAAAATGTAGACTGTAGTCTAAATAAGTAAAAAAAAAATCAGAATAACACGTATAAACAAAATGCAGCTCTCGCCCATTATTGTATGAAAAAAAGGGTATAAATGCTTGCTGTAAATGTTTACCTGTAGAGAGACCTGTTTTGTTCTCTCTCTCCAAGCAATTGCTAAAAAATAAAGTGTATCTAACTTGCTGCACCCAAACCTGAAAGTAAAAACTCTGTTTTTCTCCAACACCGGCATTCTCTGAGATGAGCCTCTGCTCAGTCCCGCTTGTTGGACCAAGGCAACTGCACCACAAGCTTTTGGAGAGCACCATCGATTGGGGGCACTTTTCCCTCCTGGAGGGTTCCAAAGGTATAAAAAAAGTTATTGGCCCCAACTGATCCTCAGTTCTTCCACTAATTCAGGAATTCCTAACCTGAGACTCCTAAAAAGTGGAGAACACAAATACCAGGGTCTCATCTCGAAGAACTCCAGTTACTTAATTTCTTCTTCAAATGGCTTCTGTATATTCCCACCCTTTTAGAAAGCAGTACAAAGCCTAGGGAGGCAGGCTGAGTTCTTCTAGATAAACAAAAACAGCAGGAATGCCAAAGAAGCATCAGCTTTGGCTGCCAAGTCAAGAGTGAATAGAGGTGAATGAACCTCTTGCTCTCCCAAAGCATGTTTTAATGTAGGGATTTCTTTTGCTGAAAATACATGTACAGCTGCAGTTTCAGTCATGCAATATGGAGTGATGAAGACAGTGTGAGGACTTGCCTTCAATGCTGCTTTGTCTTGGATGAAGACTGACATTTCCAGGACGCTGAAGCTGTCAGGTCACGATAATTGTGAAACATAGTGCATTTTACATGGACAACCTTTGGACCTCAAAGGACGGACTCGTTGTGACATACTGGGGCACAATGCAAACTAGTGGGGGTCTGTGTCACCCCTGCCCTGCAACCATGGGGGCCTTACAATGCTTTGCTGTAGTAGTTCCCAGCTGGGATGCTCACAACAGTCTTCCAGCATGTAAGCCGCACCCTGAGTGTCTGTGCGTAACTGCAGCCTGCTAGCCACCCCCTGGCTTTCACCAGCCTTGGTTATATCAGGGTGACCCCAATTCATATATTTCTGGGGAAGATCTGGGACTGGCTGTGTCCTGTATGATCCAGACCTCTACTGGACAGTCAGAGGAAGGGGTAATCACTACCAGCCAGCACGGATTTACCAAGAAACAAATCATGCCAAACTAGTTTGATTTTCTTCTTTGACAGGGTAACTGGTTTGGTGGATAGGGAGAATGCTGTGGACATAATATACCTGGACTTCAGCAAGGCTTTTGACACAGTCCTACATGACATTCTGATAAGTAAGCTGGAGAAACGCAGGCTTGGCAGAACTACCATTACATGGATACATAATTGGTCAAACAACTGCAGACAAAGAGTAACTATTAATGGAATGATATCAGATCGGATATTATACAGGGATCTGCTCTGGGTCCAGTGTTGTTTAACATATTTATTCAAGATCTGGATGTAGGAACAGAGAACTTATTAATCAAATTTGCAGATGACGCAAAGTTAAGGGGGTTGCACACCCTTTGGAAGATAGAGCTAAAATTCAGACGGATCTTGATAAATTGGAGAACTGGGCTATAGACAACAAAATGAAATTCAACAAAGACATACATAAGTGCTACACTTAGGAAGAAAAACCAAATGCACAAATACAGAATGGGGGATAACTGGCTTGGCAGCAGCACTGTTGAGAAGGATCTGGGAGTTGTGGTGGATCACAACCTCAACATGAGTCAGCAATGTGATGCTGTTTCAAAAACCCACAAAAAAAGCAATTTTAAGTTGCATTAACAGAGTCATAACATGCAAATCACGGGAGGTGATAGTACCACTCTACTTGACGCTGGTTAGGCCTCAGCTGGAGTACTGTGTCCAGTTTTGGTCACCAACACATAGAAAGGATGTTGAGAAATTGGACAGGATCCAGGGGTGAGTGACAAAAATGATCAAAGGAATGGAATGCAAGCCATATGTGCAAAGGCTGAAGGAACTGGGTATATTTTCTTTGGAAAAGCGATTAAGAGGGGACAAGATGGCTATCTTCAAATACTTGAAAGTCTGACATAAAAAGATGGAGAAAAGTTGTTCTCTCTTGCTACAGAGGGCAGGACATGAGACAATGGATTCAAACTATAGCACAGCAGATTTAGATTGAATCTCAAGAAAAACTTCCTAACTGTAAGAACAGTAGGACAATGGAACAGACTGCTTAAGGAGTTGTAGAAGATCCTTCACTGGAGGCTTTCAAAAGGAGGCTGAATAATCATCTGTCTTGGATGGTTTAGACCCAACAAATCCTGCATCTTGGCAGGGGGTTAGACTAGATGACCTTTGCGGTCCCTTCTATTCCTATGTTTCAAGAAGTCTATGATTTAATGAAATGCCAACAAATAATCTGAGTACACTGTGTGCGATACCAACACACTGTACCTTCAGTGGTTAAAAGGAACTCAGGAGAGGTTGGGGCCACTCTTCCTTTTAAACTCTTGGAACCCTCCAGGAAAGCAGAGAGAGGGAGGGGTGAGAAGCCCCAACAGACACTGCTTTCCAGAAGGTTCCAGAAGTTTGGGGTGAACAAGCTTGATCCCGCAGACAAGAATACACAGAGGCCACTGAAATAAGAAAATTAAATTTCAGCCCTACTGTCAAGGTTGAATCCCCACTCTGTCACTCCGAGTGCAGAAGTGGGAGCCCACAAGGATTTTTAAAATTAATACTTGCCACTCCAGGCTTGTATTACACTCCCAAGGTTACAGCTTTTCTCTGGCCATGGCTTAGTAAACGCTGCCTCCACCCAAATAAAAACAAAAACAAAAACAAAGCAACCTTTTGAACCCAGGAAGGAGCACTTAGAATTCCTGTCTGTGGGGTACTCTTAAGCCCTTTCATCCCCACCACTCTGGGGAAGAGCTGAGAAAGAAAACAAAGGAAATTAGCTGTGGCTACCAGCTAATCAAACAACATGCACAAACCTCTTAGGACACCAAACATCCAATTCTGTTCTTAAAAAAGGCAAATTTTATTAAAAACAAAAAGGGAAAATTAGATCTGGAATTTAGGCTTTTGCTAGATTTTAGAAGAGCAATTCCAAAAATCAAGTACCCATAATAGCTTTCTTGGGGGTTCAGCTTAAAGTTTACAAGCAAACAAAAGCATCTGGGGTTAGCACCGAGGAGACCCACAAGACAAAAAACAAAATAAACCTGATTGTGTCCAACTAAACATTCCTTATCCAAATAATTTCCTCTAGGTATGAAAGATGATTTTTCATACCTGGTTCAAGCCTTACACAGCATTGCTGCTCCATCCCTGCAGCCCAGAGAACAACAGACAAAGGGAAAGTTACTTTCCCAATTTTAAAAAGTTCTACCTGCCCACGGGCTCTTTTGGTCAGGTGCCCAGTCCTTTTCTTTTACCTGTAGGTTTGTTAACCCTTAATAGGTAAAGCAAGCAGAGAACGGACCAAGAGAGATTTTACAGCTAACTGGCTGGCTGGGTGTCCAAAGGGAGCTACTCCTGTCCGCACTTCATGTATCACACTTACTTTTAAGGCTCTACACAACTCTGCCCCTGCCTAAATCCTTCTTCAGCTCTGCCATCTTCCTAGCTAAATAACTATTTCTCAAACTTAATTCAATCCAATGTCCTCAATCCCAACTACCTTTTGCCACCTTTGACTCACTCCTCAAATCTTCCCCTTCCTCCTGCCTTCACTTCTGTCTTCTACTTTCTTGATCACCATGGACAACATTGCCATCCTGTCTGTCACTCGGGCCCATAACCCAGACATCATCTGTAATCTGACTCCCATCTAGATAATGTCTAAATCTTGCCAATTCTTGCAGCATATCGTCTCTAAAATATGGCCTTCCCTATCCATCCACAAAACTAAACCTCTCACTCCAGATGCTCATCATCTTGCAACATCCTTTTCTCTGGCCTTGATATATGCAATCATGCCCCATTCAGATCCATCCATAATGCTGCTGCAAAGATAATTTTCCTAGCCTATGCTTTCACCACATCAGCCCTCCCTTTGCATCCCTCCTTCTCTGTTGCAACAAACATAAGATTCTGGTCTCTTTTTTCAACATCTTTCCTGGCCTGTCATCTGTTATTCAGTATCAAAAAGTTGACGCCTGCCTCCAATCAGCTCATGATGCCATCCTTCATCACCTACATGTTAAATTTTCCAAAAGTCATCACCTTAATGCTTCTTTCCATGCTGCCATTCATGCTTGGGAGGAGCTCCCCATAAACATCTCAAATCTACTTCATTATCCTCCTTCAAAAAACCCTCCTTAACCCCCCCCTTTGCCATGACGCCTACAAAACACCTAGACAATGGTTAGACCACTGGTGTACTGAGTCCACAGCCTACCATGCTGACCAACATCTCATTGATTCCTTGTACTCCCCCATTGGCCTGTCTGTATCCATTTTTTGTCTCTTATTGGTTTATACTTTGATAGTAAGCTTGATAGGGTGGGGAACATCTTTTTGTTCTAGGTTTACACAGCACCTAGCACAATGTGGTCTTGGTTCATAACTAGGGCTCCTGGGCACTATGGTAATACAAATAAATAAATAAATCCATTAATAATAATAAATCTTTTCTCTCATTGATCCCTATCACACCTCCTTTGCTCTGCATATTCATCACACCTTGTTACTCCATTTGTCTTCTCTCACTCAACCCTTCATGCTTTGTACACCTACAATTACATCAACCACTTTACTTCTTACCAATGAGTTTAACTGCTGTGCTATCCGTACTTACCCTCTTGCCCGTCAGTCATCCTTCCTTTCTCTGTTATACTTATTTTCTTTGTTTGTGTAATTTAAATTATTAAGTTCATTGGGTCAGGAACTCTCTTTTTTATGTTTAGACTCTGTAAAGTGCCATGAAATGTTATATAATATTCACTTTTAACAATGTTTAACATGACAAACCTTCTTCAGTGCTACTTCCTGAGCATGTAGGATGGACGTTCCAGAGTGTTTGCATAAAGGAGGCATCCACCTGAATATTTCCATTTGACATGGAGAGATGCTGTAACAGAGAGAAAACATACCCCAGAGGGAGAAGCATTAAAAGGATTTGCTATTAAATCTATTTAAATAAGATATTCTTTTCTCAAACAGTGTTCAAAGATACATATTTTATTGAAAACTTATATCTCAGAAGTCTGTATACAATTTCTTGAAATCAGACACTTGTTTCACAACATACTATTATCAAATCTATTCAATGTTAATAGTAGTAGCAACAGCTTTTATTTCTGCTTAGAATAGGACAATCAAAAGAAGAGAATTTCTAAGATAAACACGCTTACCAGATATCTTTCAGAGGACACACTGACCAGGATAAGATCATCGCCAATTCGAACTTTTTCTCCTTCTGACCTCTGTTTAGAAGCAGGATGTATTGTCCACCAGCATGCCTCACCTACAATATACAGAGACGCTTATGCCAATTATTGAGTATATAATAAATATGTAATTCTAAGATATGTAAATATCTCATAAAGCTACCTGTACACTAACATACAGTAAAGACTTACCATTTTTATAAGGATAATATTTGTCTTATAGACCCACTGTTTTTTCTCTTTTCTGACAATTCACACCTCCCATTTCCCCCAGTATTGTCAGTCCAGCCTCAATGAACCTGATACTGTAATTGAACATCCCCGCCCCCAACCTCTGAGGGTCTTCAAACGTTCAGTTCAGAACCTGCCTCCTCTATGCTTGCTACAACCAGTGAGCTACTGGCTCATTTCCTACATCAGAGGTAACTACTATCAGCCTTTCATACCTTCCCTTGCCTGTTGTCCCACCTTCCACACACCTCTACCTTATTTTATCATTTCAACTGTGAGCTATATGCCCACTATACAATTAAATTATACTTTATTTTAAAAGGATGTCTACTATCTGACAACATTGCTATGTTACAAAAGTAGAAACTATGGACCAATTCAATGGACTCTGCTGGTAGTGCTGACCCTACCTGCCCAGGAGAGAGAAATTTAAAAATGACCACTCTAGAGCTCTTTCTCCACATACCTTGTGATATTCTGGTTTATTTTAACACAAATAAAACTCCCAGGGAAATTATACAGCTTGTCCAATGGTTTCACACCCATTATTGCCTGCTTATGGAGAGGTTGTGAGCCAATGAAAAGTGGGAATTATACACAAGTGGAAGAGTTGGCCAAAAATTAAGAGGTCAAAGGGCTGTTTCATTATCTAAGGCAATATATTCTTGAGGGTTGTTTTATTCCAAACATTTACTCCTAACCTTTAAATCAAAATTTTGACATTGCAAGGTCACGAATGAATTCTACAGAAATAATTATGGAGATTATGACATTAGATAAGAGGAGAACTACTCCAAGGAAACAAATATTTTGGGTTTGTCTGTGGTAATATTCTTAATAGGGCTGTCGATTAATCACAGGTAATTCACGTGATTAACAAAAAAATTAACTGCAATTAAAAAAATTAATCGTGATTAATCGCATTGTTAAACAACAGAATACCAATTGAAATTTATTAAATATTTCTGGATGTTTTTCTACATTTTAATATATGTTGATTTCTATTACAACACAGAATGCAAAGTGTGCAGCACTCACTTTGTATTATTTTTTATTACAAATATTTGCACTGTAAACATGATAAAAGAAATAGTATTTTTCAATTCACCTCATACAAGTACTGTAGTGCAATCTCTATTGTGAAAGTGTACCTTACAAATGTAGATTTTTTTTGTTACCTAACTGCGCTCAAAAACAAAACAATGTAAAACTTTAGAGCCTACAAGTCCACTCAGTCCTACTTCTTGTTCAGCCAATTGCTAAGATAAACAAGTTTGTTTACATTTACAGGAGATACTGCTGCCTGCTTCTTATTTACAGTGTCACCTGGAAGTGAGAACAGGCATTCGCATGGCACTTCTGTAGCTGGCATTGCAAGGTACTTACATGCCAGATGTGCTAAACATTTGTATGCTCCTTAATGCTTCAGCCACCATTCCAGAGGACATGCTTCCTTACTGATAATGTTTGTTAAAAAAAATAGTGCATTAATTAAATTTGTGACTGAACTCCTTGCGGGAGAATTCTACATCCCCTGCTCTGTTTTACCCGCATTCTGCCATATATTTCATGTTATAGCAGTCTCGGATGATGACCCCAGCACGTTTGATTTACGAACACTGTCACTGCAGATCTGACAAAATGCAAAGAAGGTTACCAGTGTGAGATTTCTACAAATAACTACAGCACTCGACCAAAGAATCTGAAGTACCATCCATAGTCTGAGAGGGACGAGGTGTGCAGTATGCTTTCAGAAGTCTTAAAAGAGCAACAATCAGATGCACAAAATACAGAACCCGAATCACCAAAAAAGAAAATCAACCTTCTGCTGGTGGCATCTGACTCAGATGATGAAAATGAACATGCATCCATCCGCTCTGCTTTGGATCATTATCAAACGGAACCTGGTATCAGCATGCACACATGTCCTCTGGAATGGTGGTTGAAGCATGAAGGGACATATGAATCTTTAGTGCATCTGGCAGGTAAATACCTTGCGACACCAGTTACAACAGTGCCATGCGAATGCCTGTTCTCACTTTCAGGTGACATTGTAAACAAGAAGCAGGCAGCATTATCCCCTGCAAATGTAACCAAACTTGTTTGTCTGAGCAACTGGCTGAAGTAGAACTGAGTGGACTTGTAGGCTCTGCAGTTTTACATTGTTTTATTTTTGAATGCAGTTTTTTGGTATATAATTTGACATTTGTATGTTTAACTTTCATGATAAAGAGATTGCACTATAGTACATATATTAGGTGAATTGAAAATACTATTTCTTTTGTTTTTTACAGTGCAAATATTTGTAAAAATAAATAAATATAAAGTGAGCACTGTACACTTTGTATTCTGTGTTGTAACTGAGATCAATATATTTAAAAATGTAGAAAACATCCAAAAATATTTAAATATGTGATATTCTATTATTGTTCAATCGTGCAATTATTTTTTTTAATCGCTTGACAGCCCTAATTCTTAATAAACAACAAAGGGAAATAAACTCAATTTATAGGAGATATATAAGCAATGGATTCCAAATAGAACGTGTTTCCATAAAGTGTCAGCCATTTGTTTTTAAATATGCAGTGGTCAGGGGGTGGCTCTAGGTATTTTGCCGCCCCAAGCATGGCAGGCAGGATGCCTTCAGCGGCTTGCCTGAGGGAGGTCCCCGGTCCCTCGGATTCGGCGGCATGCCTACGGGAGGTCCACCAAAGCTGCAGGACCAGCAGACCCTCCGTAGGCATGTCGCCGAAGGCAACCTGCCTGCCGCCCTTGCGGCGACCGGCAGAGTGCCCCCCGTGGTTTGCCGCCCCAGGCACACACTTGGCATGCTGGTGCCTGGAGCCGCCCCTGGCAGTGGTTTGAAATTTAGTACATGCAAAGTAAAAAGCCCTCCCTTCTGCTGAGATGATTCCACAGTCCAGTGCAATAGAAAAAAGGCATATTTACTCATGAAATGCAGATTTGGTGCAAAAGCACGAAGATGTTATCAAAATACTTAACACATAAAAGCTCCTGAAAAGACTTGTTTTACTTTATTTTTTTTTTTAATATGATGTGTCCATTAACAATAAGACAAACACCAAAATAAAGTTGACCCTGCAGTTAGTGAGCAATATACATTATAAAGCCCAGGGGGCACATGGGACACCATTCAAAGTAACTCTGAAAGGGACCACAAAAACACCAGGATTGATTTTCACAGGAGCTTATTATCAAAGAGATAAAAATGCACATGTTCTTTACAGCAGCATGCTAAAACAAATGGCAGCCAAACTTGTAAAGTCGCATCCATAATAGTAACTACGTAACAGACGGAAACCAACTACTAACTCCTTCCTGGAGTCTAAAAAGGAATGAAGGAAAAACACTGTAAACTTCATAGGGTTCAGAGTAGAGGTCATGATGACAGCCAGCCCAGGAGGAAATGTCAAAGATCAGACTCCATGTGAAATGGGGGTATACTATAATACATGACTGTGTCACTCCATCACTACTCCCAAACTTTACTTTTATTATTATTTTAAAGATCAAGAAATGCCATCCATCCGCATCAATGGCTTGGGGGAACTCGATGGGACTGACACTGAAATGGGGACAGTCTCAGAACAAAGGGAGGGACACAAGTGTGAAGGGACAAAAGGTAGGTCCCTCTATCTGGGACAGGGGGCCTGGTTTTTGGTTTATGGCTGGCAGCTGTTGGCCTGCTTTTTTCTTCTTTTAAAATGCCAGTATCATATTTTAGTTCTCTTTGGTCTTTGAGTCCTGGAAAGTGACTTCAAAGTGGGGGCTAGAAACAAAACAAAACAAACATTTGAACGATCACTGTTATTGGCACTACTCCCTCAACAGTAGTAATTAGGTTGACAGATTTCCATGTTGATTATTGTAAAGATGAAACTAGAAAAAAATACAATACCAAAAATCTTCTAATTAACACAATTTAGAAAAAGGAATTTAAATGAAGATGATGTAAGTCTTGATGAGATTAGTTAGGATAGTTACTGTTACAATATTTGAAGACAAATAGGTTATTTGTATGTCTATTGCTTTTAATGTCCATGCTCAAAGTCCCAGACCTTTTGATCTTTATTTTTAAATCTAAGATTTGTTTCTCTTGACTATTTTATCCTGGTTGTATTTTAATGGACTTGTATGGCAAGGTGATACTTTCTACGCCCTCCTTCCCCTCACTTTTCAAGTTTTTTTTTTTTAATTATGAGATTTTTGCAACCTTTGCCTGTTTTTGTTTACTACAGTTACATTATTGTATTATCTGAAGAATGAACTAATAATTTAATGCTAAAAGTTTTAGTGAATATTAAATATGCTAAAATAGAATTAGAAAATAAGTTCATAAAACTTTATTAATAAAATAATATAGAAATTTGTACTTAATCCATATTTGCCAGTGTTTTCCAACTTAAGATAAGTCAGTCTTATTTCTTAATGAATAAATAATGGCAGGTTCACAAGTTTGTAATACTAATAATGTCCATCACGATCCTAAATGCCTTCTTAAGACTAGTACAACTGGCAATTTTTTCTCACAAAATAACACAGAATATTGGCATACCTGCTGCATTTTCTCGTAACCCCACATCAAATGCAAGTTTATCTGTCTGGGATCTTGATGTTGACAAACACGTCAAATACTGCAAAACATGTTGAAATGATTAAAAACTCCCAAATCAGCAGAATCATTTGAGGCGTACATCTCTAATCGAAGATGATCATCAATTCACAAAGCTCAACCTTACCACTAACCTGAATTTAAATATCTCATTGACTGCAATGAGAGTTCAAAATTACCATCTTGCAGGAATTGCCACATGTAAGATAATGTTCCTCCTTCCAAGTGTAAAGGTACACACATGAACAGGGATTTTGAGACAAGCAGGCTTCCCATGACAGCACTGTTCCTGAGGAAGACATATCAAGCAGACCCAAAAGCAACAATGTCTTCTCACTTTAGGCCCTGGCACATGCTCAGACTATGAGTCCATTCAGAATTGGACCTTAGAGTGAGAGGTCAGAACAGACAGAGCTCAAATGCTATTGTTGGGAATTTCACCACAGGGCGGGAAAGGGAAGATGCTTCAAACACATCTCTCCTTCCTTCTGCACATTATTGTCCACCATCTGATAAATGCTTGTGTGAGATTCTTTCTTCTCCAGTGAAACAATGTGATCCAGAGAGGAAAAAAAACCTTAAGCTTCCTAGTTGGTAAGATGCCTTAACAAATGACACATCCAACAAAATCCATAAAAGAATGCCTCAAAATATTGTCAAAGCATATTTGTGGGTGTGCACTGTGGGAAGTTGGGGAGGGGGGAACCTACTATATAAAATACCCAAGAGAATCTATGTAACTCTGTGGCATAAACTTACTGCTATTCCTAGTGGCAGCAAGTTGCTATTGGCACCCATTGGCATGCAACATTTCAATTAACTGCTAAGCACAGAGAACCCATCGGCAAAAAATGGAGACTTGCAAATACATATCACACCGCAATATTTAATAATGCATTATTATCTAGGACCACCTCCATACCCTCAATGTTGTCATCATGCATGTAGTGGTGCACTACTGCACGACTTTAATAAAGTACCTATCCCTTTTGCCTCTCTAATGGTTGTTCCTACCCATACCAACTACTGACTTCTACAACCATTTTTGTGCTGTGACTGGATGGCATGCTGCACATTAGCTTGCACTGTGCATTTCTATAGTGTGGTGTGTTTTGTGTTTTTTGGTAGATCTTTATCCTTTCCACATATTTTTACCACAAAGGGTGAACATATGTCCCTCACATTCTCTTCTAAGTGTTAACAGCTTCATTCCTAAAATACTTTAAAACATATGCAAAACATGCAATTTTAGTAGCTCCTAGACATTGATTATTCTAATTTTACAGTTTCTCCTTCCATATGAACTTCCATAATGCTGGAATGAATAAATAATAATCCATTTCTTTTCACTCCTTTCTTTAGTTACATCATACTCAGTATATACTAGTGATTTTTGGGTGCCTTAAAGGGACACCTTAAAGGGCCCTGATTTTCAGAGTGTGGGTGATTGATACTTTGAGTCACCCAAAATTTGTGATTGCTTTTGAAGATATCGGCCTCAATGTTCTTGCGCAAAGAGGGAACACAAAATGCTTATGTTGCTTCATATATTTGTTTGTTAAATCTAAAGTGTTTATTATAACTTGAGTTTATTATCATCAGTTATGGAGAACACGTTATTTTCCAATTGTAAGTGCACTCTGTTATGGAAGTTAATAAGTCACTTACCATTTCACTGAATGAATGCCGAAGTAGTATAGCATGGCCATACAGCAGAGTTCTGTGACCACCTCCTTGAACTGCCTATAGAAATGACAAAGTGTTAACACTCAATAGCAATGCAGGAATTTTGACTGTTTCCATTCATCTGAAGTTACCAAAAATTTAAGTATTATACATAGTGTGATACAGCATGGCCAGAGGGCAGCATGAGAGTGTTAGCAGGGGGCCTTATTCCCTGCCAAGGGAGGAAGGTTTGCTTTAGATTAACTAGAGCACCTGACTCCAATTAGAGCACCTGACTTCAGTCATGTGATAAAAACCCCTGCTTCAGTCAGACAGTGTGGGAGTTGAAGGAGGAAGGTTTG
>NC_133772.1:95066016-95113207 GCF_003597395.2 Chelonoidis abingdonii
CCCTGGGTTGGGACCTGGAGTAGAGGGCGGGCCCAGGTCCCTCCCTCTCCACTCCCCTCCTCCAAGGACACTAGTGGAGTAATTAAGAACCAGTTCAGAGGCAAGCAATAGTGCCCTGAACCTACCCCAGAGAAGAGAAAGCGCGAGACCCAGCAGATCAGTACTGGCAAGTTGCCACAATAGATACTCAAATTGGATTATATACAAAAGTGCAGATATGCTACAAAAGTTTGTACATTCACAATAATGAAGTAGTTACAGCAATAACTATTTTTATGGTAAATAAATAATATATTTGACCAGACAACTGTGACCTAATTATCACTTTAGTGAGTAAAGTAAAAAAACAAAAGTTTTCTACTAATACATTCTGAAATGAAATGAAAAAGGCATTTCTTACCTTTCTTATAAACTTTTCAGAAGCATTCAGAATAAAAAAGAATATGTAATTGAAGTCTTAAAAATGATTATCCATACAAATATTTTAGACATGTACATTTTCTTATGTTCCCACATACTAAATAATGTTCAATGAGACCACATGTTGCTAATAAGAATAAGCATTTGCTAAAATTAGGCTAAATTAAATATTTATCAGAGGTGATATAATTATGGTAAGGATCATTTCATTTTATCTAAATACAATTTTAGAGTGGTCAAGACATACAGAATTGTCAACCCCAAACATTTAAAAATCATTAGTCAGACTCACTCCCCTCCAAAATTATGAGATTACCTTAAAAATAATGAGATTTTAAAAATAATAGGTTTGGGGTTCTTTATATTTGTCTTTTGGAATTGTAGCATTTACAATTCTCATTTTCAAGGTTTTCTCCACAACCAGAATGGTTTAACACTTTTTTTTTTTTTAAATGAAAGCCAAGATTCCAGAATCGGAGGGTTTAAGAAAGGCATCAAACATCATAAGAGTTGGCAACAATGGCTATAAAATATAACTAATGAACAATAACAAGCTCTACAGGACTTCCAATCATTTTTTCTCTCTCAACTTTCTTTCATACACACGCACCCACACAGTTTTTATATTTTATTGAGTTAATCAAAATATGCTGAAAGGATTAAGGCTAATTCTTGATGCATTCTGGTGTTTTCAACTGAAGTATAAAAAGCAGAATTTGACCAGTGTATTTCTTACTGTTACATACATCTAAAGAAGATGCATACATTTGGTAAAAGCTTATACTGTGAGTTTGAACATTTCACCATGGCTTATCTTCCATTTAATACTTAGATGTTGTTCAGGGACCTTCAAATAGCCTTTAATACACACAAACAAGGTGGCTCTTGGAAATATAATGGTAGAACAAGGCTCATATCTGGTTTACTTTATATTTTTCAGAAGTTAATTCTCTTAAGGCCAAATTTCACCATTGGACATGTGTAGAGGAGAGTGGGGGACTAGAGGAGTGGGGTGTTTCTATGGGCTAAAACAGCATCCACTGGCAAAATTTGGCACTAAATGAATTTGCAAGTTTATCGATTAGTCCTTTAAGTTTACATTTCATATGTAACAAAACACTAGCTCTAAAAAAGCAAAACTAAAGAAACTCCTTGGGACTTTGTAACTGGGCATCCACGTTATCTAATGTTGATTCAAAAGACTCAAGGGGAAATCATGTTCATCCAACAGACACATACTAAAAAGCCAAAGGCAATATAGTTGCGGATGATTCCTTTATTGTAGTAACAATAAAATAAGGGTGAGAACAGTTCTGATTTTCTTGCTCTACTAACAAGTCTCAAGCAGAACTCTGCTACAAAACTAACAAAAATAATCTGCACAAAAGATAACCCTTCCCTGCTCGCTAATTAAAAGGGTTTTCTCTTTATTGTATGTACACCCTTTCTTTTATGTTTTGATTGACATGGAAATGTGGGTTTTTTTTGTTTTATTATCAATGAACAAAAGCATCTCCAAATCACATCTGACTTAAAAAAAATAAAAAAAAACCTGTGCAATTCTTTTTTCATCTCTGTACCTCAAAATTTAATTTTGAAATGTAAGAGTCAACATTCTGCAATCAGTTTAAATTATGTTGGTCCAGGAACTGTTACAGTATAGTGGTCACTCTCAAAAAGGTTGGCAGTTACCTTAGGCAATCGCTTACCATTGCAGACTCATATCATAATCGCAACCTGTAGTCTGCTGATGTCAGTGTAAAACAAGGAACCTTTCTTAAATAATAGAAAGGTAACTGTTTTAAACAAAAAAAAAAAGATGCCCAACAACCTTATAGTCTTGGAGCAGTCTACCAAAGTTTGTTTTTAAAACATGAATAATAATGATTGGATGGAGCAAGATAGTACTGTGGGGAAAAATCCCACTCACAAAAAATTGTTATTGCTTTGTGTCTGGCAAAGCAATAATCCAGCAGGCCATCTTAGGCTGCAGTAACTGCCAGAGCTCATTGGCACGAGTTTTTCACAGGAAGTGCTTGATGATCTAAAGAAAAATGATACAGCAGCCCACAGAATTATTTTGCTGTTATTGCTACTTATTAGTCCAGTTATCTGACCAGAGAGATCCCCAGGGTCGACTTGGGTTAAGCCCTGAAAAGACATTCAATACTGACAGATTACATCTGGCACCTTTTAGAATCAGAGACTGAACTCACTTGTGCATTTATGTTGCTTGTTTCAACCTATAAATAACTCATTTATTTTTCCCAGTTAATAAACCTTTAGTTAGTTTATTACAGGATTGGCTACAGGCATTGTGAGATCTAAGGTACAAATTGATCTGGGGTAAATGACTGGCCTCTTGGGACTGGGAGCAACTTGAATATTGTGTGATTTTTGGTGCGACTATTCATCATTAAACCCAGCTTGCCTTGGTGGCAAGATAGACTGGAGAGCCTAAGGGGACTGTCTGATGCCATTGTAAGACTGTTTCAGTGATCTAGGAGTTCACATTTGTTATTGGGTTGGTGAAATTTACTGATAGGATATATCACCAATTTTGGGGGTCTGCCCTGCAGTCTGCCTTTAGGTTGGCACACTCAGTCATGAGCCACTCCAGATAGCATGATAGCGGATTACATGTGGTGAGGGTGGGGTGCAATGCTCAGGAAGGAGACAATGTGCAAAAACACAAGGCACAATATATGACACTGTCACTCCTACTGAAGAACAGAAGCATCAGAGGGAATATGATTACAGTTTTCAAGCACATAAAAGGTTGTTACAAGGAGAAGGGAGAAAAATTGTTCTCCTTAACCTCTAAGGATAGGACAAGGAGCAATGGACTTAAATTGCACCATGGGTGGTTTAGGTTGGACATTGGGAAAAACTTACCTAAGGTGGTTGTGGAATCTCTGTTGGAGATTTTTAAGAGCAAGTTACACAAACATCTGTCAGGGATGGTCTAGATCAGTGGTCACAATCTCCAGCGGTGTAGCATGGCTGCCGCTAAGGCAGACTCCCTGCCTATCCTGGCCCCACGCCACTCCTGGAAGTGGCTAGCACAGTCACGTGGCCAGGGGAACAGGGGAGTCCCGCCGCGTGCTGCTTCTGCCTGAAAGCACCACCCTCGCAACTCCTATTGTCTGGGAGAGCTGCAGGACCAGTGCCCAGGCCGGGGGCCAAAGGGGCACATTGGCTCCTTCTGGCAGAGGTGTGGGGCCGGGTAGGCAGGGAGCCTGCATTAGCCTTGCTGTGCCCACTGCCAACCAGGAGCCACCAGAAGTAAGTGCTGCACGGCAAGAGGCGGCACCCCAACCCCCAGCGCTGAGCCCCCTCCTAGAGCCAGCACCTCATACCCCAGCCTGCACCCCAAACCCCTGCCCCGTGAAAGTACGTGAGGATGGGAGAGAGCGAGCAACGGAGAGGTGAGGATGGAGTGAGAGGAGGGGGGCTGTGGGGAAGAGGTGGGGCATCGGGGGAGGGGGAAGGGGAAGGGGAAGGGTAGATCCTGGGTTCTCCTTAGATTCAAAAAGTTATCTTGGGTATAAAAAGGTTGGAGACCACTGGTCTAGACAGTCGTGAGCTGGAGCCGGTTCACGCTGGTTCACAAGAACTGGTGGTTAAATTTAGAAATCGGTGTAGAACTGTTTGCTAAAGGGGTGGACAAACTCCGGCCTGCAGGCCACATCCGGCCCGCGGGACCATCCTGTCTGGCCTGCCTGAGCTCTCAGATGGGGAGGCTCCCCCAGCCTCTCCCCGCCTTCGCAGAGCTGCAGCGTGCTGAGCTGCTGGCGCCAGCGCAGCTCTGCAGCTTCTGCCGCTTTGAGCAGCATGGTAAGGGGGCCAGTCTGGTCCCTCACCATGCTGCTTACCCCCACCTCCCTTCTGTCCTGGAGCCTCAGTGCGCTGCGTCCAGGAGCGGCCCTGGCCAGAGCTAAAGTGATGTGGCTCCAGCAGGACCTGAGCTCCTCCCGCTCAGAGCCATGTGGTAAGGGGGCGGGGCTGCAAGCTCCAGGCCAACTGGCAGGACCTCAGGCTCTGCTGGAGCCAAGCCGCTGCAGCACTGTCCAGGGCCACTCCTGGATACAGCGTGCTGAGACTCTGGGAAGGGAGGGTTGGATAAGGGGCAGGAAGTCCCGGGGACAGGGAGTTGGGGGGGTTGGACGGGGCAGAGGTTCTGGGGGGGTGGTCAGGGGACCGGGAATGGGGGTGGAGTAGGCGTGGGAGTTCCGGGGATCTGTCGGGGTGGTGGTGGATGGGGTCAGGGCAGCCAGGGCACAGGGAACAGGGTGAGTTGGGTAGGGGTGGGGTCCTGGGGGACAGTTAGGATGGGGGGGTCTCGGGGGGGGGTGGTCAGGGGACCGGGAATGGGGGTGGAGTAGGCGTGGGAGTTCCGGGGATCTGTCGGGGTGGTGGTGGATGGGGTCAGGGCAGCCAGGGCACAGGGAACAGGGTGAGTTGGGTAGGGGTGGGGTCCTGGGGGACAGTTAGGATGGGGGGGTCTCGGGAGGGGGTGGTCAGGGGACAAGGAGTGGGGGGTTGGTGGGTTGTGGGTTCTTAGGTGGGGCAGCCAGGGGAAGGACGTGGGTTGGGTTCAGATGGGGGCGGGGGAAGACAGGCACGTGGGGCTTGTACTCACCACGGAGTTCCCTACCGGGTCTTCAACGGCGGATCCTTCACTCGCTCCAGGTGAAGAACCTGCCACCGAAATGCCCCCATAAACCCAGAGCAAGTGAAGACCCTGTTGCTGCCGCCAAAGTGCCGCTAAGGACCCAGTAGGGAACCGGTTCTTAGGATTTGGGGAACTCATCACTGAGTCTAGACAATACTTAGTCCTGCCTTGAATGCTGGGAACTGGTCTAGAAGAACTCTCAAGGTCCCTTCCAGTCTTATGATTCTATGATGAGATGAGCTGAAGGGGGGACTTAACACATTGAGGGTAAAATTGGAGAAATCTCCAAGGAATGGGATAGGGAATGCAAACTAGTTATCTAGGTCAGGGGTTCTCAACCTTTTTCTTTCTGAGCCCCCCAACCCAACATGCTATAAAAACTCCGTGGCCCACCTGTGCCACAGTAACTGGTTTTCTGCGTATAAAAGCCAGGGCCAGCATTAAGGAGTAGCAAGTAGGGCAACTGCCCAGGGCCCCATGCCACTGGGTGCTCCCTGAAGCTAAGTTGCTCAGGCTTCTACTTCAGACCCAGGTAGCGGGGCTCAGGGCCCCGGGCTTCAGCCCTGCATGGCAGGGCTTAGGCTTTCTGCCCTGGGCCCCAGCGAGTCTAACCCTGGTGCTGCTTGGCGGACTCCCTGAAACCTGCTCACGGCCCTCCAGGGGGCCCCAGACCCCTAGCTGAGAACCACTGATTTAGGGCAACATAAGCTGACTATTAAAGCAGTTTGAGAGGAGTTTTACAGTAGGGCAATTTTTACTCCACTAACTAACCTGAACCTTGAGGTGCCCGTGGAAGTCTTAGCCAGAAAAAGCAAATCAGTTTGAAGACCCTAAGTAAGGAAATCTAGAAAGCTGGGTCCTGGAGCAGTCTTTCTCCGCCAAGCAGCTGAAGGGAAGCCGAACATATTGCTTCTGAGAGCGTGGCTGGGATGTAGAGCATGTGCAGTCTGGTTGGAAGCAGAGAAGCAGCCTTTTCTTTTTTTTTTTTAAATCTCAGCTGAGACAAGCTGTTAGCATTGACTTCCTTCCTCTGGTAACATATTCCCAACACCTCCACTTCCCATAAGACATTATCATTGCTAGGATCAGAATTATTGTATTTGCTTAATCGTAAATTGGAGAAGAGAGTATTGGGAGTATATAACCAGCACCAGTTAGGTCAGGATTCCAGATGTGCAAAGGCTGGCACTGTAAGATGGGAAGAGAGGTAGAGGAGCACTGGCTTCCCTGAGCAGACCCTGGCATAGCAAGAATGGCTGCAGTGCTTTTTATATGCCACTAGGCAATGGTGTTCCAGTGTTGGAGTAACACATAATAAGAAAAGTGGCTCCAAAACAAGGAGAAAGAATCCACTAGTCCTGGCTCAGGAAGCAGCAGGTTTCATGAGTCAGAATTCCAACTTTGGTAGAAATTATAGTATATTCATTACCATTAAAATGAAGACAAATTCACCTTTTATTATGATTTTTACACCACCACGTACATGCACAGGCCCTTGCCTAAGTAGCATGCGGTCTAAATAAAACACGACAGCACAAATGACAAACAAAAAAGTGTATGAGGATGATAGGAAGAATAAATTTGCAACAGAAAGAGATGATGAGATGAACTATTGTATACAGACGTCTTGGTATTCCCCTTTCCTTTTTCAAGCTGTTCAAATAGTTTTGAGATGCGGTGATTCATATGCCACTGTAACAACTGTGTCACAGCATGGGCTATAATCTGTGTCAGACAGTTGGCTGGTTGCATCATTTAGGCTGTGTGCTGTCTTCAAGTCTGATCTGGTTTAAGGTGGTAGAATACTAACATTCATTCAAGTGCTTCTCAATACTTCAAGGTCAGGTGCAAAACAGTTTCCCTCTCCAGCTATTACTGACAAAGCTTTGTTTACTGTTATACTATTATTTTTATCTTGAAATTGTTCAGATACCTGTGAAAGGTATTTAAAACACCCAGTCAATACAATAAAAATACTGGCTTGGTGCACATGAAGGATCAATCTGAACATCTGATGTCTGTTCAGCTTCTGTTACTAAAGGCTGTAGGTCAAGTGTGTATATAAAGCTAAAAGGTGCAAATATTTCCTTTGTCTAACCAGTGACTGACCATATGAAATATATTTTTAATCTATTAATTTACAAGGAGACTTTCAAAGTAGCTGCACTGCTGTGTTTATTAGCAAAGCCAACTATAATAGTGGATATTTTGTAGCCATTTTTTCCAATCCATAAATCACAGTTCCTTTATTAAATATGGGCTTTCTAATTAATATTCTGGTATGGATTGTCCTCCAAGTCTGTATGGTTGGTGGTCCATGTACTGAAGTATACAAACATATGAAGAACTGCTTTATTTTAGACTAAAACACCCCTAACTCTCCTTTCATTTCCCTTCCCAATACTTAGCTTTTCAGATGTCTGCGGTTCTCAATCAACTAATGGCCTAACCTCCTGCGGAGCTGAGCACCCCTAATTTCCATTGTCTTCAATGGAAATTGTAGGTTTTCAGCATCTCCAGAGGTAAGGCCTTAAACTCATAGTTGGATTTTTTGATGTTTTTAAAAATCTAAAAACTTGTTAAAAAAAAAAACATTGCTTCTCATTGCAGAACAGTGGCCTCAGCAGCATCAATCTCAAAAACAGCATCAGAATCTATTTTTCTTCTATTGTGACTACAGAAAATTAATCATTCTGGTACCATCAGGATAACTCAGAAGGCAGCAATAAACTTTATTTGCACAGAGCTCCAAGCCACAATGAATTAAAACAACTCAAGCAATAAATTAAAATGGTAAATTTAAAATTGTCAACAGCAATCTACACAAAAAGTAAATTGTGGAATAAACAAATTTATGAGCGTTATTAAAGTGTTTAGATCCCACTTGTGCTGACATTTGCCTCCTTAGAGGGACAACAACACAATAAATAAAGTAATCAGTTATTTCCCAATGGACTAGGACTCTAAAATTAACACAGTGTAACGTGTTAGTGCAGCACAGAAACCTTCATCAGATCTCTCATTGACCTGTGGGCAAAACTGCAGATTTTTCAAAATATGCATGTGAATAATGGTCAAAAAAATAGTCGAAGCTGATTTTTTTAAATAAGGCAATAGCCATATACTATTTATAATCTAAATGAGTTAGTATTATGAAACAGATACATAATGCTTTAAAGGTACATGATGTTTCACAAGACAAAGAATAGGAAGATGCTTACCCTAAAGAGCTTACTAACTCAGACACATCCTTCCCTGTGACTCTAACATCTTTACAATATTTACCTGAATGCAATCTGTATCAATGTAGCTCCACAACTGGTTAACCAGCTTGATAATAATTAAAGTATTAGGCAGAGGGTCCACACTCATATTTTAGGGAAAAGATTATTTTATACAAACATGGTTGAGACATCACCATTTCAATTTCTAAAATTAAATCCAAAGAAAGACACAAAGAGACAGGATTTATTTTTATAATCTAAAATAATGTATAAGATCAAATTTTAAATTATTACCTACCCAATACATATATTTTATTGAAAGTACTATGTTTTAAAAGTGGCCAAAATTGAGCTGCTAAATATGCATGGTCAACTTTCTGGGCATGCAGTTTGAAGCAAGAAATATTGTGAGCCCTCCAGACGTGGATTTGCATAAATACTGTTCATAGTCATAAAAATAAGCTTCTAAACCCAAACCTCCAAACCTGAAAATGTTTCCATGCAAATTCAGAGGCCATGTTTGAAAAATCTCCCTGACTGCTAAGTATCTAAGAGGAGTTAAATAAAGTAAAGCTAGGGTGGGATTAAATATTTACCCAAGTTACAATATTTGAATGGTTGGAATATATACTTCAAATGTTATCCCAAATAACTGGAAATCAGGGAAAAAATACAATAGTTCAAAGTAATAATAGTTCAATAGCTATTCAAACTTTTCAGTCCAAGGCCAAACATTATTTTAAGGAGGTCAGGAGACAACAATCAATATTTAGGGGCAAATTCTCTCTCCTATTTTGCTCACTTTATGCCACTCCAGTGGAGAAAAGAATGAAAAAAGAATCTACTAATCCCCTGCCGGAAGTATTCCAAGCTGGGACACAGGAATTCCTATGTATGAGCTCTGCAGGCTCAGAGTGTTCTAGTTATTCTCAGTGGGTGTATGGTTCTCCCGGGAACTGTTGCTAGCTGGTGCAAATCAGAACCACGCCCAAAATGTTCTAACTTGAGCTGGGGCAAAATCAGTGCCGTCTTTGGCTAGAAACTCCCCTGGGTCAAGCAAAGGCAGTTGAGCTCCTATCCTGCTCTCCCAGGGGCTCCCACAGAATGACAGATAATCAGGCAATGGAGCAACCAGATCTACTCTTCTCCTTTCCATAAGAAGCAACACATGGGGAGACCAGGTACTCAGACTGCTCCAGGATAACATCAGAGCTGCTCCTGAAGCTGCAGGCCATGACAGGCAGTTGAGATAGTGGTAGTTACCAACTTTGTTCATACACTTTCATTTGACAGTGGCATGGTCTGACTCAAGAAACACATTTTCCTTAAGAGAGCCCATGAGGTTCATGGATTGGACACCACTCTGCTACACAAAAGAACTAGCTTACATCTGCAATGCAGTATTGAAACCATTTTTAAAAATAATGGCTTTTAGGAGAACTTCAGTACATTAGGGGAAGTTCATTTCAGTAATGTTCACTTGCTTCAGAAACAGCACATTGAAAATTCTGAGGTCAATGCTGATAATGACAAAAACAAATTTCACGTGTGCCTGTCTTCAACAGGGATCTGGGACAAAATCAGCACTTGGTACGGCTAGTGAAGGCCAGGGGCTGGACTCAATGACCTTTCAGGGTCCCTTCCAGTTCTATGAGAAAGGCATACTCCGAACATTGGGCCAGACCTGAATACCTTTGCTCACATGAGTAGTTCCACTGTTTTCAGTGGGACTATTCACTGTGGTGATTTCCTGAATTAGGCCCACAATCATAGCATCATTCATATTTCAATAAATCACCACTAATAATACAGAATACATTCCAACTTAAACCACAAATCATATCTTTACTATTCTACACAAAACTGTTGAAGTCATCCTTACAACATCAATTGTGTATCAAGTTTTGTTTGCAAATTAAGACACTATGACAAGAAAAGTAATGGGGTTATATTAAAATCAAATATTAGACTTACAGATTTTATCTATTCGATGAAATGCTTAGGCACGTACTACCATATTTCAAAAGGATAATGTCTAGCCATAAGCACACCAAGTCTGGTTTGTTTTTAAGCCAGCTCTGCCATCACAATCCTATACACTTCACTATTTATATAGCAGAGAAGCAGGACAGCTTGTGAAAAAATAAAAACATAGATTTGTTACATTCAATAGAATCATCGGTGGGGGCGAGGGCGGATTTAAAACATGTTAGTGTTACTTGACTCCATCGCTTCATCTGGATAAAAACTGCAAATGGAATAAATTCAGCTTTCTAATCCACCTTGTGAAACTGGTTTGAATTCTTCTTACTGTAACAGATGCAGTTCGTTTGGCCACATTCACCTCAAGTAACCATCACTCACAAGCATTGCACAAATGATCCGTGTCTTCAATTCATAACCAAATAGAGCAAACAGGTTCAATTTTTAAAGACTGGCTAAACTCTTCAAACAACCCTTTTCATGAATACTAAAATCATGAAAAAATAAAACTCAAATAGACATGCTAAATGGAGGCAAAAATCTATATAAAATAGATTTTTGAATTTCAATATTTTTGGTGACAATGGATTTTGGTAGCTAATTGCAACCTCAAAATGCTTGAAAACAAAATGCTTTTTCTATTCAAACATTTCAAATCATAGGCTACTGCAGGCTCTTGAATACAGTTATGTATGTTAATGCAGTATTTCAAAGTATATTTTAATCACCTTACAGTTAAGTTTCTTTTCTTGAAGGCAAAGGCTATCATTATAATCAACTACTACTTCTGTATATCCACTAAAACACAAGAAAAATTCAAGTGTTTATAGACTATTAGGGTGGAAAGCAGTGGTTATTCTTGTTGCAAAACAATACTCAGACTGCATAGGAAGCATATTTAGAATTTTAAAAAAGACTAAATAATTCATCCTTAAAAGACAATTCCACAGAAACAGAAGTTCCATTTTCAGAAAAGTAGGTGGTAGAGAACAAGAGAGAGAAATATTAGTAAGTAGATTAAATGTTATATGTTCTTTCACTTGAAAATGCCTTTACTCATGAGATCGCAAAATGTAAAAAGCTAGCTTGACTTTAAAGTTTTGGGATTTTTCTTAAACAGTGTGATGAATTAGCATTCTTCACTATCATATTTCCAAAGATGCAATGCCATAGATTTGGCATGTACGGCCTGATTCTGCCAGTCTTGCTTAGTTGAGTGACACCATGCTCCGAACGTTATCCAATTGATTTGATGGGGCTATAGGTAATGTAGTATACTATTTATTTTAAATAAGGTGCAGAATTGAACCCCCAGAAAGTAGGTAATTTTTTCACTAGCTTTTTTCATTATTATGCACTCCACAGTTATATGTAACTGCAAAACTGTAACTGCATAATAGCATTTTAAGCTGTATTAGGACTTCGAAGTAACTTGGGTTAAGAGAGGCTGCACGCTCCCCTTAGATTTTAATACAACAGTTTGAAATTTTGATGATTAATTTCTGAACCCTCAGATCAAAGATCTTCAGAAATTTCTAAGATTTCAGAGGTCCTCTATTTAAAATTTTAAAATTATTATTTTAAGGGACAAATAATTCAGCTTGCCTGAGACCAATATTTTAACTGACTGATTGATCATTGGCTTGGAGGTGTGCGGGCCCCATCTAAAACCACAAGAAACAATAGGCACAAAGAATGAAACTGTTCTGATCACTTACAAGTGAAAGGTCTAATTTATTAAAAGTACAACTGAAGTCAGATACATGCAAACTATACTTATATTAAATGAAGAAAGGAAGAACATACCCATTCGGAGAGGTCACTAGGCTAGCAAAGTGAAAAACAAAATAATAAATGAAAATTTAGTTGTGCATATGATTTTGTTGTGGATGTGTTCAAATATTTTGTTTGTATTTTTTAAATACAATTTAAACATATTGCTGACCTAAAGGTTGGATCTACCATTGTCAGGAATTTTTAAATTGACCCAAATAAACAATGATATAACATTCAACATTCATTCTCTATTGACACAGTACTGATACCATCAGCAAATTGGCTAGTAAGCTGCATGTTATAAAATGAACTGCAAGAAGCTGTAACTCACTGCAGTGGTATTGCAGTAGTGTTACATCATAACATTTATAAGGATGAATTCAGCCAAAGAAAATGGTCAGGAAAAAAAATTAGCTACCCTTGCTTTTACCATTAAAAAAAGAGAGAGAAAGAGAGACACAGACAGACAGACAGACAATGGAACAGATTAGTAAACATATTTTACTACTTTTGTTTTATCAGCTTGAACAAAAACTGATTCTTTCATGCTCTTATTGTATCACATATACTTTCTCACAAAGACAGTAATTAATTTGATTGTGTTCATGAATGCTATAGCAAAACTGTTTTGATAATCAATAGGCCCAGGTCTTGCTTGTTCTGACACTAGTTTTAAATACAAACCTTTGAGTACTAATCAAAAACTATATTTTAAATTTACATTATTTTTGTTGTTGCAAACATACCTGCCCACACACATGCACACAATAAATACTATATTGTATAAGAGCTATAGTTAGAGTACACACAATGTTCCTGATTCCAACTCTCAAAAGCAAGGAAGAGTTAAACCATCTAACAGTGCACACCTTCTACACCTCCACCCAGAGAGAGACACCTCACAGCTAGTTCAACCACCATAAACCACAGACAACGTACTACAACCTTACATCTGCCTAAGGAGAGATGTCAGCCTTCTTACAACTCCTCCATACTCATCACTACAAACAGACGAGTCTGCCCCTATCCCTCTACCCATTCTGCAGAATTCCAGAATATCATACTCATTCAAGTCTTGAAGAGGGCCTTATGGAAGGCTGACATCCTTACTGCAACAGAGGTAAGATGATGGTGCATTGTTTGTGTTAGTCATTGGTGATAAGGTGATGTAGCTAGTGGTAAGGTGTCAGTTCGTGGCTGGAAGAGTAAAGGATATGTACTGTTAGATGGCTTAACTTGGATGACCTTTGAGGTTGCTGTCCTAATGTGATGTGTGCAGGAACCTTAACCAATATAAAATGTGTATGAATTACCCAGGGTCTTCAGCTTGAGAAAGGATTTCCAACCAAAAGTTTCTTGCGCACAGAACAGCATATCATTGAATGTGCCCAGTAGACATAGGGACAATACTCCTGAGTCAGCTGGTCACTTTCATGAAAACCATTTGGCAAGAGCCACAGATAACAAATGAATACATAATTTTGCATTACTAGCCAGTGAATACAACATTTGGTTCATATTTTACAGATTTTCTCTATAACCATAAAGGCTAGAAACCTTTTTTTTAAAACAATACTTAGCTTTTGGAGTATCCATTTGATGTTATAAGAATTGGCAGTAAACAATGTGACAGAAAAAGAAACAATTATGATGAATATCAATAAATGAAAACTTAGTACAATAATAGTTTTTAAAAGTTGAACTACTCTGCAGATGCTGAAAACAAAATACTACAAGTGACTCAATTTTCCAATCTCTAAACTCAATAATTAATTTTCTAATGCAGCCCAAAAAATCATAAGGCTCAAAAAGTAAACTTTTGTAAAGGGCTGATTTCTAATTCATTGTAAGTGAAACTGCTTTAACATATTTACTTGAAATATCAATCTTGACTCTCAAGGATAGTTTACACCAGCTAAGGGATCTATCATAGCTCCACTAATTTCAATGGACCTATGACAATTTGTTCTAGCTAACGATCTGCCCCACAGATTGTGTCTTATCATTTAGGGAAGAATACACTATATTCTTCATACAAAACACAGTGAATGAATCACTGCTTTAAGTAGAAAGCTGAACCCCAACTTAATTATGGGGCTCCGATGATTAGATAGAGAGACATGAATATACATACAAAATGTCTTGTACATATATACACACAAAATATCTTGTACATATATACATAAATCCTAATTCAGATATATTTGCATAAAAATATCTCCAGACACATACATTTGGATCTCCTTTTTAACATAATAAAATCCTTTCCATTATAGGTCTGATGCATAAAGAGGTCTGTCCACTTTCCACAGCTTGATAACTCCACTAGTACATTGAAATGAAGCCTACAAAATCTCAGCAAATACGTATACTTCCTCCTGAAATTTTTACAAAATCAATCCAGTCAGCTGCCTTTATAGAATCTTTGTAAAAAACTTTTAGGCTATAACATTCAATGTTTTAGGCTATAACATTCATTTTATTTAAAAGATGTTTCTCTTTGCAGGTAAAAAAAATAGAGACGGTCAGAAAACAATTCCATTTCAAAAAACATTTCCAAAGTTATTTTTGTTTTGGATTGGAAAGAAAATGAGATTTTTGAAACTGAGAGAGAGAGAGAGAGAGACTGTCTGTAGTTTGGTAGTTGGGATCCTGCTTGGGAGACCCAGGTTCAGATCCGTACATGATTTGGAATATTCTGGGGTGAAAAACTCTGCTCTGAGTTTACACTACTGTAAATGATTAACTAACTGAAAACAATTTAAAGTTACTTTTTTCTTCCTTTGAGCAATGCACAGTTGAATTTATGTTACTAAAGCAGCTTGTTTTTACAGGTGGAGAGATATCGAAAATAGTCCCAATATAAAAAGTTAAAATCTCTAAAACCCTTCTAAAATAGTATTTCTGTCAAATATGTGACACAGGTACAATACATATTGGCTTATTATGGTGCAAATACTTTATTGGCACTCCTTTTGGCTGACTTGAATAACATAGTCACATCTTCATGAGTAACGAATCCAGCCATCCCAAACTTATTCTGATGAGCCACAACACTTCATATCACATAATCATATATATTCTATATGTATGTGTATATATACATAATTTAGATCTTCACATGCACACATGTCCATCATATACACATATGAACTGCAGTATTTTGCGCTAATAGAACAGCACGAAAAATAATGTGCTTACATATATTACTGATTCTGCAAGCCCTCTGTATATGATGTCCCAGTAAAGTTATTGTGAGTTCCACACATAAAGGATGCAAGAATAGGCTTGTAGAGCGGATACTGACCTTTTTAAAATGATTATTATTAAT
This sequence comes from Chelonoidis abingdonii, assembly GCF_003597395.2. Taxonomy (NCBI): domain Eukaryota; kingdom Metazoa; phylum Chordata; order Testudines; family Testudinidae; genus Chelonoidis; species Chelonoidis abingdonii. The sequence continues at coordinate 95,081,426 of NC_133772.1, forward strand.
ATGTCCTGACTGTTGACCAAGACATTTGGATTATGAATTGTATTTAAAAATTGTTTATTTTTTTATAAAAGAACAGGAATACTTTTAGCACCTGCAAAAGGAACCAATTGGTAAGAAAGTGAATTTGAGGGTCTAAAAGTTTGTTCCAATTACAGGAATGCAAAAATTTACCAGTTTTAAATTTTTGTTTGTGTCTTTGTGACTCCCAAAATACCCTTTATTCCCCCAAAATAAAACTTTGTTGAAAAGGACTTAATGCTAAAAGCACTCTGGACATTATATCAAAATTCAACTGAAGTCAATTGGAGGTCAAAGTGAAACTCACCATCATGGTAAGGGCCAGCACTAAGTTAAATACCTGTAAGTTGCACCAAAGTGGTGGAACACAGGCTTGTGCTGACCCTTTGCAAAGGAGCAAGTTTCAGAAGCATCTGCAGAAACCGAAAAACTTTTTAAAACATGTTAATATTTTCTCTGAAACTATAAATTTTTTAAAATATGTTAATATTTTCTTTCAAACTATATAAAATTTTAATTGTTTGGGGAATATTTTAACTGTACTCATTTGCTCTGGAATGAAAATCTCACGCAAGATCTATACTCAAAAATAAATCTTTATAAATGAAATAATATTTTTGGTTATTTCTTCCATATCTCTGATGCTTCTGATTTATTTTGGGTGTCGGTGTTCTTTTTTTTTTTCCTTTGCATTGTTTGCAAATGAAAAAATGCTTGTTATCTAAAACAAAAACATTTATTTTGTTAATGGCATTTTTGGCAGCTGTTTTAAATTTCCAACCAACCCAATTATTAATTTTGAACCATGGCTATGGCACTTTAATGTGAACATTTTAATATATGAAAATCTGCTGAAACATTGCAGTGACTTCATAGATAGGAAACTTAATAAAATGACCTAAAAATGTATTTAAGGTCTGGTCCAACACACACACTGAAAGAAAGAGGAAGACTCCCATTGAGTTAATGAGCACTGGTATGGGTCCTTATGGAACAGACTACAGTGGTTCTGTTACTCACACAGTGCTTGGAAACATTTATCCTATTTGAAAAGAGAATATGGCCTCTTGACTATAGAGTGGAAACTTCAGTACACAATTACATTATAGCTAATCATTGTTAGAGTTACACATTCATTTTATTGGGAGAAATATGAATCATTGTAACATAATCAATACTTACGTAGTACTTTGATGCATCCACTTTACAAGTGGATCAAATTTAAATCTGTTTTCAAATGGTCAGTTGTTGCAGGACAATGACTGCACCACAACTAAATGTGGGGCAGAATTTGTGTGGGCTTATCCAAAGGAGGACAGCTGTGCTTTGTGGTTGGGGAAAGGGGAAGGGGGAGGAGGAGAGGAAGAAGGTAAGAAACTGCTGCAAAAGGTGCTCGATGGTCAACTTTGCAGCAATGACTCACCCCCTCAGTGCCCCCAGGAATGTACATAAAGGCAGGAAACCTGAGTGGGACAAATCTCTATGTGAAAGCAGCGAGGAAGCCAGCACCCACCCTCCTTCCCCTAGTAGCCAGCAAGTGGACGCAAATGGCAGGCTCAGTTTGGACCTACTGTGGGCATTACACTAGTTGTCCCTTTTAAAGGGGGGCTGGGAAGGAATTTTTCTCAACATCACCATAACTGGCTTCAGTGCAGTGTGTTTTTTTCACCTTCCTCACAGTGGGTGTGAGGATGGACCTTTTCTGGTAAATAGAAAAGGTGGTAGGCCATATGTCGCAACTTATTTTGTAATATTGGGTGGATGTTCAATGCAGGTACTCCATAGGGAGGGCAGCCAGTGACCAGATAAATGGCTGGTAAAGGACTTAAAAGGAGGTATTGGATAAAGAAACAAAATGGTGGAGGGGTTTCAGGAACTCCCATGACCGGTACAGCAGGGAGCCAACCCCGCCCCATTCTCATAGCCCTCTTTAAGCCTCTTACAAGGCTGGTGGATGGTAAGATTCAAGCCATGGGTTGGCTGGAGGACCTGGATGGAAAAAAAGGGGGGCTGGTGAAAGCCCCAGAGAACTGATTTGAATAAGCACGGATTTGCCTGCACTGTACACTTTATCTGCTGGGTAGACAGGTATATAATAAATTTGCGGCCTGATTAAAATCCATAATAAATTAACAAGTCTCCTGTCTTCTTGTGGTATACCCAGACAATGAACAAACCACAGTATAAAAGCCAATTTATAATTCAAAAGAGAAAATTACATTTCTAATTTTTTATTATTAGCTATTACCATTTTTAGTATATAAATACACATTTTTGAAAAAGTATACATTCAAATTTCCAAATAAACTCTGAAAATATTAAAAGGAACAATTATCCTCTACTGTGTCAAACACTCAATTGCTCTATCTCCCATAGGAGCCATTACAGTCTACCCTCCCCCATCAACCTCCTTTATTTTCCAGGATTATCCCAAGAAAAAGAAGAAGAAAGCACTACAAGTACATTTAAACTGTATTAAGTCTATAAAATCATGAAAAACTGAGTCAGAGGAGGTTTTCATTTTGAAGTAAATTTGGAATAATTCAGCATTTGTACAAACAGGATATTAGCCCAAATTATTTTTTTTAATTCCCATACACATATGCCCATATTGCGTTAATCTGAAAAACATATAGTTTTCTCCCTCACAGGTCCACTTCTCCTTCTGCCTGATTTGGCAGTGAAATCAAAATTATATGTGTAAGCCCCAGCGCTATGAGGCTTTCAGAAAATAGGAGTCTTCAGGTTCCCCCACAACAGAAAAGAGGAAAATCGAATTGTCATCTAGCTGCGCACAGCTTAATTTGATACATAGAAAGTTCTTGCCATGTAGTTATGCAAAGTATAACAGAGCAGTATCATTTTGAGTTTCTTGGTTGGCTCAGATGGGGCACTGAGCCCAAAGCAATTAAATTGAGTGTAGAGATTCAGTCTTCCTTTGCTCTAGGCTCCCAGTCCAGTGAGAGAGGTTGAAAGCTAGATTGGGAAACTGATTCAAGCATCCCATCACAGCAGACAGCAGCAGCCTGGTGATGATCTGGCTGGGCAGCAGGGCCTATAGTCTACCTCAGCAATTAAAGCAGTCTATAGCCAACCTCAGTGGCCCAAAGTAGTCCACAGCAAATAATGCTCAGTACAAGCCAAGAGGAGCCCATTTGCCTGTTTGACTACTACCAGGGCAGAACTGGAGTTGACAGTGAGGCTTAGGTAAGAGTTTTGTGGCTCTCAATATGGCAGCCCATCATACAGACTCTGCTGCAACACAGGCACATTTTAGAGTTTCTGTTTAACTCCACAGTATTAATTCATTAAATATTTGTCCTTTCTCCCAATACATTAAGAATGAATGAATGTTACTAGGCAGCCATGATTCTATGCGATCGATGAAAGTAAGGGTGACCAGGAATTTTAGTTTTAAGTTCCTAGAACCCATAAGTGTGACTAAAAATTGTAGGTGGAGACTAGAGCCAAACATTTGTTTATTTTAAAAAGGATCCTAAGCTGTAACCTTAATATCATATTATATGGAACTTGACCCTTTAGGGTTTTTAATACCTTGACAATGATTGTGCGTGTTTAGGATTAGGAATGGTTCAGAGCTGCGAAGGTGGGATTTGGATCTGAACTTTCCCAACAGGAAGTTCAGATGCAGGGCTTAGCTTTGTTCCATGGTAAAGAAAGCAGCCAGCAGTAAAGTTCAGATCAGCATACACATCACCAAAATTCAGAGTAATTGGGATATGGGCTTCAGTTTCATGCCAATTTTTACTCACACTATCACTTCTATTGCCTAAGAAAGGATTATGATGCCACAAATTCAGTATTATCACTTCACTTCCATATCACAAAAGGAGAAAAAGATAGACTGTGAAAGAGCAAATCACAGTTTTAAAACTCAAATGGCTTTTTCAGTAGTAAATAGAGCAACAGAATACATTTCTAAAGTACATTTATTAGTCTGACATCTGGAAGTTCCTTCAGTATGAAAATCCTCTTTAGCTCTTTCTTGTGCCCTGGTATTACAGTGGTCTAACGTTCCACCAGCGATGCAACATGTAAGCACAACAGAACTTGCAGCTTTTATTTTTCAAATCTCTTTCATATGTGCATTCACACCAGACTATCAACATTATTAAATATAATTTTGTGTTTTAATACATGTAGAGATGCAGAGACACACAAAAATAATCTGTAATGAAACATTTCCATAGGAGAATTCATGCTCTCTCACCATAACTAAAACAAACTCACTGAGAAACAACTCTTTAGTTATAGACATAAAACTACAAAAAGTATATTAACGTTTGAAGTCTAGAATAAATTATGTCACTTTACTTGGTTGATAGATGAATTTAAGAAGCTAACAGTTAACTTTAAAGATTATACACTCTTATTCTGATTTGTGACTGCTGATAGGTTTACAGTGCTACCATGCTGATGACCTAAATTTCAAAGCAACCTTATGAAACTCATACTCATTTGGCTGGCAGAAGCTAGGCTCATCCCAATGGTGCACTTTTGCATTGTTCAGCAGCCAGTTCTGAACTAGCAATACAGAAACTGGCCTTTGTAGAGCATGGTTCTATTTTCTTTCATCTACTAAGTACATTAAATGCACCTAGCTTCTCAGTATGAAAAACTGTCTGCATCATAAGGGTGATGGAGCAAAGGCAACACTAAATAAAAGGAATACGTAAGTTCCTGCTACCCCATTCTGAGGCACTCTCTGTTCTAAAGGTCCTTAATTGGGATAAAAAAATGAGAAACAGTTCCAAGTTGGATGCCTGGTATCCTTTTTGATGCCAAAATAAAAATAATTTACTTACCCCTTCACTGGCATTTTCCCCTGTGTTGGCCAGCATTTCCTGTAGGGCTCTGACAGAGAGAGACTGCTCCAGCACAAAATTACAGATGCAAAGATCTGGAGGCACATACTGCAAAAGCAAGAACAAGACAAAGGACAAGAATGACATAGCTGGTGAATCCAAACAAATGTAAAGCATATATGTGCATACATACACACAAAATAAAAACCATCCATTTTAAGGTGAAAGTATGTTTGTTTTCTAAGAACACAAGTTTTTATATAAAAAATTTTATTCCCTCCTTCAGAAGATTTTCTCGCTGCAATTAATTGTCCTTTTTTAGAGCACTGTGCCACTGTTAAAATAAGGGGTCATCAGGCCCACAAGCAGAAGAGTGTATCTGCAGGATACTTTTTTCTCAGTTATTAAAATATTTAGTCATGACAAATCAATAGAAAACTAAAAAGAAAGATCTGTAATCATAATTTGATATTCCAGCCCTTAAATGTACTTCACATTATAAGAAAAACCTTAACTGTAGCATCAAAAGGTCTGTAGTTATTGAATTATAATTCTTACATTCAATACAAAAGAGTGGAAATATTTTCAATCCACTAATTCTACAACAGGAAAGAGCAGTTATTTACTCTACAGTAACAGTAGGTCTTCAACATGCGTTTTCCACATGTGTACCAATAATGGAAAACATGTCCCATAAACTCATTATAGGAATGTTTTGGTCAGCAGTATCCATGGGGGCCATACCTGTGCTCTGAATGTCTTCACATCTGCCCATCCAAGGGCATATAGAGTGGAGGCAAGTCATGGAATACATACGAACAACACATCTCAAAGAACCACAATTACTGTAAGGAAAGTAACTGTTATTTCTTCAAGTGATTGCCCAGATATATAACATTCTTGGTGACTCTCAAACAGTGACCTGATGTGTTGGAAGCAGGTACTCAAAGTCTGCCCAGTGATTGTAAGACGGTTCTGCCAAAATGGGTATAAGATCTAAATGCCTCCACCAGGGAATAATGTCTTATAAAAGATGTACTGATCCCCAGGTAGTGTCCCTATGAGTTGCAGAGTCAGCCACACCTCTCAAAGAAGCCACAGTTTTCCATTCACCTCAACCACCACGTTCTGGGTCTCTGTAATCTCTGCATGATGTTTGAGAGGGACTGAATAAATATCCAGTGGATAACACACCACCTCCATAAAAAGGGGAGGGGAAGAAGAAAGAGAACACACAAGCAAGTCTCTATCCAGAACAGCTTAAAAACCTGCACAGACTAGCAACAGAACAGGCAGAGGCATGAAAACACAGACTGTCCAGAGAGAACTGCTATGGTGAGTCCAGGCTGCAACAGGGAGTGTGGCTAGAAAAATAAGGGACACTGCAACTTAAGCTAGGGCCCACAGCAATACCAAAATGATCTTAACCTCACACTAGTGACAGCCAAGAACAAAGTATTGCAAAATCAATACATAAAGACACAACAGACTCTCCTCTGGACAATTTTTGAGTAGGCACCCACTGTAGAAGCCCTACACATGGGGAGGAAAATATCTAGCATGTCTAGAAACAACACCCAACCAGATAAGTACAAGTATAAAGGGATCCAGAGATGGCTATGCTAACATTGAGTAAAGAACAAGAATACAACAGAGGATGAAAGAATCCTACGGTGTGGAAAACCACCTCACTGTAAACAGCTTTATCCAGGGAAGTACAACACAATACATACAGGAAGTGTCTAAGAAGGTGACATTACGCTGCAGTCTGCCAGTCTACGTGCACAGGGGCAGCTGTCTTTCAAATGAAGACCCAAAAGACACTGAGATTGAAGACTTTGGAACCACCATGAATCACCATAATCCCCTTGGGAAATTATAAAAAGTACTTCAAAACAAACACAGGTATTGATGTAACAGGTCATTCCAGAATCATTTTATAGGAAGTTGAGGTGTTAGTGCTTTCATGACTCAAAAATGAATTGAAAGACCCTGGAACGTCCTCATTAGATGTGAAAGGAAAATGTTAGCCACTCTAAAACTCTGAAAAGACTACATCCCAGGATGTCTATGCTATAGATAGCCTATGCACTACTCTACTTGATTTTCCAGCAATCACAACCATAAGCATGGTTATAAGGATAGAGCCAGTCATCACGAACCTAGAACCTGAGATTCCAAAGCGGTCCCAAAAAGTTCCAAGGACTGCGGAAATCAGAGGAAGAATACCACATTAAACTTACACCAAATGCTCCAATATCACCTAAGAGAATCTCCCTTCCTTTATCACGCAGAGTGAAACCAGAGGTCAACCTCATTGAGCAGAGGGGTGTCACTTCCAGAATAGAACTCCAACTGAATGTTATGCAGGCATGGTTGTGATCCCAAAACTAAATGACAAGATTTGGATGGGTGTAGACCTTACCAAGCTCAATGAGAATGTCTGTAGGGATCAAAACGTACTCCCATATTTTGGGCACACCATTTGACAATTACACAAGCAAAAGTTTCAAAATTGGATGCTCCATCTGGGTTTTGGCAGATACAACTTGTTGCAGAAGCTGTACTACAATGACCTTCATTGCATTTTTTGGAAGGTTTTGTTTCAATAGAGTACTATGTGGCATATCTTCTGCTCCGGAACACTTCCAGATAAAATTGTCATAATTCCTGCAGGGTCTGGAAGAGGCTCTCTGCCAAATGGATAATATCCTTGTCTACAGATCATCTCAAACCCAACACAACCTACGTCTCTTGAAGGATGCAATACAGCAGGCCTAACACTTAGGGAACATATACACTACCCGCCGGATTCCCCGATCACTCTGCCGTCGATTCCGGAACACCACCGCGGCAAGAGGCAGAAGCGGAGTCGACAGGGGAGCGGCAGCGGTCGACTCGCAGTGTCCTCACGACCAGGTAAATCAACCTAAGATATGCCGACTTCAGCTACGCTATTCGCGTAGCTGAAGTTGATTATCTTAGGTCAAACACCCTTCCCCCCAACCCTGGCCCCCGCAGTGTAGACCTAGCCTTAATGACAGATGTAAATTCTCAAAAACAGAATCAAGTGTTTGTCTAAGCTAGATCAAATGGAGCAGGGGTCAAACCAGATTCAGAGAAAGTACAAGTGATTACCCAGGTGAAGGCGCCTCAGTGCATCAGTGAAATATGTCAATTCATGGACATAGTAACACACCTAGGAAAATTCCTACCTACCTGGCACAGTAGTCAAAGCCACTACAACAGCTCATTAGTCCACAGAATTCCTGGAACTAAACAGAATCAGGTATTCAGAAAAATGTAGCAAGATATGAGCATTCCTCCTCAGCTGATATGTGCCCAGTGCCCCAATCTCAGACAAACCACAGCAACAGTGTGAACAGGAGGAGCTGTTTCTGGAAGATTTCACAGATGAAGTACATATTGATTTCCTCACCACAGAAAAACATCTGCAAGAAGCAGATGAATTCCTTCGTCAAGGCATGAATCACTGCAAACACTACAAAGAAGGCTGCACAAAATAGACAGAAACTTCGAGGAAATCATACTGGGTGGTTTCCAGGGATCCTGTTATAAAGCAAGGTTTATTGTTGAAGAGGTCCAGATTAGGTATCCCTAATGTAACAGGAAATTCCAGACAGACTGCATGAGGGACACCAGCGCATTATAAAATGCAGGAAGGGAGCTAAACAGACAGACAGCTTGGTGGCCTGGGCTGAGCGAACAACTACAGCAGAGAGTTGAGAAATGTGTAATTTGTGCTTGCGTGAAACATATCCACTGGAACCATTACCATCATCTGCTGTACCAGACAGGCCGCGACAGAAAGTCAGGACTGATCTTTTTTATCTGGATAATACCACTTGTCTTTTGATGACTGATTATCTCTCAAGATTCACTGAAGTTGTCAGGCCACTCAACATCACATCAAGTGCAGCTGTGCAGAGGATAAAATCCATGTTTTGCCTGTTTTAGGATTCTAGAGCAAGACATCTCTAACAATGGTGCTCAGTTTTCCTCTGAGACTTACAAGAGGTTTGCAGATACCTACAGTTTCATTCATGTCAGATCCAGCCCAGTTCCATCAGAGTAATGGTAAAGCAGAACATATAGTAAAGAAAATAAAACAGCTTCTTTCTAAATCCTCATATCCTTATCTTGCTCTGTTGCCTTCCCAGTCAACATCTCCAGCAAATGGATGCAGCCTGCAAAACTGTTGATGGAAAGGCCACTATCACAACCTTCCTTTCCCAATTCGACTCTTGCTGGCCAGACTTCCCAAGATTACAGAAGAAAGATCAATAGAAACCCCATCAGAAGGTGGTCTTTGACAAGTGCCACAGAATCAAATCCTTGGGAGTACTGAATCTAGGAGATCACATTTGCATGGAAGACTTTCAAGAAAAGGGGATGGCAACAGGAATCATCCATTGGAACCAATCTCACCTTGTGTCACCTGGGGGACCTCCAATCTACCCACATCACTACCATGAAATGGAACTTGCAAACAACACCCCGCCTACCCATATAGAAGCACATGTACCCTCTTGAGACTCTCCCTGCAAGGAGAGATCCAGCAAGAAAAAGACAGCCTCCTGCATTTCCTGGAGAATTACGTAAGATCTTGAGAATTCAAGGAAGTCAGAGGACTAGCAGTCGAATGCCTTAAAAGGAACAGAGTAAGTCACAAAGTTCAGGCAGTCTACCCTGCTCTTCAGAGGGCTGTTTGTTGTTTCATGTACAGTTACAGGATAAAGGTTACGTTTCATGTACAGCTACAGTATAAAGGTTTTATCACACTTCCCTTTTAGAAAGGGGGATGTGGTCTTAGTTGTGAATGGTTAGCATGGCCACTAGAAGTCACAGAGCAAGAAAAACAAGAAAGAAAAATCAGTCTTGCCTTCACTTCAGCCACAGTGTGCTGAGTCTCTAATCTATGCAACAAGTACCTTAATCCAGCCCTTTTTCAGCTTCTAAAACCTACTGCAAAGCAGTTAAAATCTTCATGGGGAATCCAGAATTTTGGGAGGCATTGTACTGGTTCTTTGTGTTAAGTTCCTTATGCCCCCTCACACTTACATGGGGTCCAGGGACAATTTCACCCCTCAAAATATAGTCATAAATATTTACCTTCATTAGTGTAAGGTGATGTAAAATAACATGTGGTCATATAATTAAAGACTGTCTCATCATGCATATGCAAAAGGGTGCTGAATTAAGATTACGCAGTCATTTTCTAAATTTTGAGTGCTTGACTTTGCAACCTTAATAATGTTCTTTTTAACATTTTTTTGTGTAAAGTTGTAAATATAGATGTGATTACCACCAAATATACAAGCAAATACGCAGAAGCAGTCTGATGCATTTCTTTTACAGTAACATCACAAAATGGATACTTTTATCCTGATAAAGTAACTGAAAATCAATTGAAAGTGAGATGATGAAAACAAACCCAAACTAAGCATGTGTACAGCATGATGATAGAGAGAAACCACAATCCTATTTCATTTTCTATTGGACAAGTATAATAAAAAGTATCTAGAGTGCATCCTTGACAGCAAAAGAGCTTATACACTAGAACAGAAGAGTTCACACAACAGAGCCTAGTGCTGTTGACCTTCAGGTCATGCCGTAAAGCTTGAAGCCTCAATCCTGCAAACATGCACGTGAGTAATTTTATACACGAGTCATCATCATTTATCCTGCACCATTAGGTGCATAAAGCAGAAGTCAAACAGTGCCCATTATCCTTATTCAGGATTGATTTTCCAGATCTTTTATATGGAGATGTAATAATGAGGCTTCAGCTATGGAGTATGCCTCTAAGTCAGTCTCTCCATCTCTTGCCCTACAGTCTCCAGCTAAATATTTTTTTTATTATGCACACAATGAAATTCAGTTGGACTAATAATTTTTTTTGAATTTGTATATCTGTAAGTGTGCCAGAGCATATTTCAAACCAAAACGGAAAAAACACTGAAATAAAAATAAGTAATAGATTCAAAAGCTTTAGTAGTGAAATGCAGCATTTTCTATTCCTTTCTGCATATAAACTGTTTGGTTTATTATTATTGAATTAGTTTTTAAGCTTCTTGGGCAGAGAAGTCGTCAGTCACTGTGAAAACTTACAGCGTTTATCAGTAGTAAAAACAAAACAACAACAACAACAAAAAAACCCCAAATACGTCAACCTATTCATTTTTCACCAAGGCCAGTATGAAGTCAGTGCATGTTTTAAACAGTGCATATTATGTTGCAACATAATGTGGTTTAAAAAGGAAAAACATGCATATGTCTGTGATCAATTTAAATAATCAGCTAGCGGTTCTGTTGTCAAAAACTCTTGGCAGAGAGAAGCAGGGCAGATGTTTTTAAGTTCCACAGTACAGAAATCCCTTCTGAATGTAAACAATAGTGATTAGCACAGGGGTCGGCAACCTTTCAGCAGTGGTGTGATGAGTCTTCATTTATTCACGGTGATTTAAAGTTTCACGTGCCAGTAATACATTGTAACATTTTTAGAAGGTCTCTTTCTATAAGTCTGTAATATATAACTAAACTATCGTTGTATGTAAAGTAAATAAGGTTTTTAAAATGTTTAAGAAGCTTCATTTAAAATTAAATTAAAAGGCAGAGCTGCCCAGACTGGTGGCCAGGAGCCAGGCAGTGTGAGTGCTGTTGAAAATCAGCTTGCGTTCCACCTGCGGCATCCGTGCCATACGTTACCTATTCCTGGATTAGCACTTCTCTAATAGACATCAATCCTTCTCCCAGCTGAGTTATCAAAGATCACGAAATCGCATGCCCATTCATCGCTTCAAAATGCTTCACTGTAAACCAGAATAAAATAAAAAACTCGTCTCCTGTCAACATACTTTTTGGCTGAATGACTCCTTATAGTTATCTGAACATTATGATAATTCCTCTATACCCAGCTAAATTATCAGGAAACACAAGTTATATGTGCAACTTCATACATACCGGGTCTCAAAACAACAAAATTGAGATATACAGTATGTTAGACCATTACTATCACAGAGACCATTATGTATTTTGATATTCGGGCTTAACATTTTCTTTATAAAATAAACGTTTTAGCACAAAAATGATAAAAATTAACATTTAACACCTACAAAATTACCATAAATAGCTATAAAAATAAAGGAGAAACCTGGCTTACTGTAGATTGCTTTAACAACAAAATACAAGACTTGTCAGAAGCCAGTAAGATAAATTAGTGATTTACTCTCCAGTGACATTACCTCCTTTGTTCTCCATGAACAAGAACACACACAAGAGTTTGGCAACAGATTTTTCATTACTGTACCTTAGATTTTAAACACAATAAATATAAATACTGAAATCCTGAAACTGGGATGCAATATCAAAGAAACCTTATCCTTATGAAAGGAAAAATCTGCTGTGTAAGGGAGATCAACCTTAGGGGCCCTAAAGCCTCAAATAGCAGTTTCATAAGGGCTGGCAGTGCCAGGTTCAGGTCCTAGGCAGGTGTAGGTCTTGATACCGGGGGGCATGTGTGTGTGAAGGTTCTAGCGGTACCCTTTAAGAACCTCACAGTCTTAGGGTAAGTAAAGACTGAGCAGTTCTCCACTGGAGGGTGGAACACATTAGTTGCTGCTAGGTGTACATACCGTGAGCTAATGGATAGACTCTATGGCTTTAGAGACAGAAGATAGTCCAAAATTATACAGCTATCTCAGCATTCTGTGGATGGATGAGTGATGCTGGCGCCAAAGGAAGCGCCAATTTCATTTGTTAGCATAACATTTTCTTGTAAAGATTTTCCTGCTGTTGTGAAAGATGGATTGGACCTCTTCTGAACATGATCGCTTTATATGTGTTGTCCATCCAAAAATCAGGCTGTGAGACAGAAGGAAGCTAGGTTGGGCTAGTTGGTCCAGCCTCACATACTCAGGCAGTAGGTTCAGAATGTATACAGGATGGTGGTGAACCAAAATTGTATCAACCATCAGGTGATAGCTGTGTAAACTCTCACTCTGGTTCCCGATAGCCTGGAGACCTGAAGTGAGGAATCTAGGAGCACCAATATGGTCAGTAGGTGGGAGGATATGGACATGGATGGGGTGTCCTTGGAGGGTACTGCTGGCCCCAGGTGCAGTAATATGCTGTGTAGGATTGAAAGAGTGCCTAGGAGACTCTAGAGCTCCTATCAGGATTCATTCATGCCTCTGAACTATCAGAGGCACTGCTGTCTAAGGGTATGTCTACACAGCAGTTAAAAACCCACAGCTGGCCTGTGCCAGCTGGCTCAGGCTCATGGAGCTTGAGCTAAGGGGCTGTTTAATGTAGTCCTTTGGGCTTGGGCTGCAGCCCAGGCTCTAGGACCTTGTGACGTAGGAGGGTCCCAGAGCTCAGTCTGCAGCCTGACCCCGAATGTCTACATCACAATTAAACAACCCCTTAGCCTGAGTCAGCTTGCAAAGGCCAGCCACAGGCATCTAATTGCAGTGCAGACATACCCTCAGTCTCCATCTAGTCAGAGGAATATGAATCCTCTAATTCCACATGCTAAGCCAACAGTATTGTTTGTCTTTTGATTCCAGGGCTAGTGGAAGACCAGTGAATAATGCATTGATGGTGTAGGTGCTTCTATGCCACAACTAGTAGACAGAACCAGTATGTAACACCTCATCAGTACAGGAACCTCTATGGACACTATCGATTAGAATCAGTAACTGGTATTTCCCAGCCGAAAGGATGGAGGGGAAGGCATCTGTCTCTGGGTGCAACTGACAATGCAGAGAGTATTAGTACAACTAAGTCATCTTTCTTGCGGTGTGGTATCATTGATGGAGATGATCACTGTTTTCTCTCCCTAGGCCATCTCCTTGTGGCTCATCCGGGGATTAGCTCTTGACAGATCTGACAGCTTCTCCCTTCAGTGGCTTGCTCTGTGATCTTTTTGTGAATTCAGGTTACTCTCTCTTCATAACTTGGCCTTCCAGCCAGGTCACTATACCCCTCCCGTCCTGGAGTATCAAAGTCCCACTAGACAAACTGTCTCAGGCAGTTTTCCATTTCATTGACCAGACAATGCCACTTTCCCAATGGCTGGTGGGGTGACACAGACCTGTCCACTACTACAGGTTCCAGCATATGGATCACATGCCCAGTACCCAAGGTCTGCTCAACTTCTGACCTTGTTGCTGTTTCCCTGAGCTCTTTCCTTTCTTTCTTCCCTATCTTCGGGATCAACCTGGGTTATCACTGGAGCTTCCTCTGAACCTGGTGGCTACTTCATTCCCTCTGGGGTTCTTGCCAAGGATTCCAGGGCTTACTTCCCCCTAAGACAACTCCTCCTCGTCTCTTGCCATGCCCCTCTTCTCTAGGGAGTGACTGCAGAGTTTTTCCACCAAGTGTGACTCTCCCCCAGGTGTGGCCTAAAAGGTTAATTGGCCTGTATCTGAGCAACCTGAACCCTTTCAGGCTTGTGTAGGGTGAACACCCCACCACACTGTGGTTGATGTGTTGCGAGCCAGAAGGCCCAGGGTTGGACTAGGCCTCATGGAAAGCTCCATCAAGTGTCTACAGAGCCAGAACTCAGGAGACTGTTGAATTCAAGAAGGGAAATAACAATGGACCTTACACTTAGTGGGAATGTGTGATTTCCTGAGACAATACAGACAACTCCCATGGGAATCACTAACTGGGAAAACCCAGTGTTAGGCCAGACAGGATTTAAAGTTTGGGATCTTGGGCATAGTAGGTGCCCCAAATGGTGGGGGTAACAAGGGAAAGAGAAATAACTCTATATTATACCAACTATTTTAAAACTATCTACCCAACAAAAAGTGTTACAGTAAAAACTTAAATTACAGCAGGGATGCTAGCAAAGCTTGTGGACACTGAGGGGTTCCACCTCCGATCATAAGCAGTAGAAGGAACCATGCCAACCCTTATGCCTTCAGTTTGGCACAGGAGGAAGCGCAGGTGCAGACAAATGAACGCTGCTAGAGAAAAATCTTCCAGTCTCAGGCACATGGAGTGCCAGCACACCCACAATAAAAATTCATAGGGTCCATCTCTCAAAGACAGACACAGGATCTCAGCCTCACATTAAACAGCACAACCTGTAAGGGTCACCTCTTTCTCTGGAAGACTATATAAAGGATATAAATACTGGAGGGAGTAATGGCAGCTAGAGATACAGGTCTTAGTAACGTATAGCCAACAGTTGTTTTTATAGGATTACAAAAACATACCATGAGAATTCCCCTACTTTCAATATAAACAATTAAAAGGGCCAATTTCCCTTCAAAGTATGTGCGATGGGCTGTACTCCCCACGCTGACCCTGAGAAGTAAATTAGCCCCAATTAACTCTCCAGGCTACACCTGGAGGGGGAGCCAGGGAGCAGGCATTGATTAATTAGACAGAAGGCTCAGCTGGGCAGGGATAGACAAGGCCTATAAAAGCCCGGAAGCTGGCAACAGAGGCACAGGAAGGCAGGCTGCAATCACCCCCTGGGAGGAGGGAGGTGTGTTGGGACTATAGCAGGTAGTCCACAGTTGCTCCCTGGGAGGAGGGAGTTGGAAGCCTGGCAAACCCAAAGAGAGGAAAAGCCAGGAAGGTAGAAAAAGGCTCTGGGGAATAGCAGCATGGAATAACATTGCAAACCTTGGTGCTAATCAGAGGGCCTCTGAGCTGAGACCCAGAGTAGAGGATGAGCTTAGGTTCCCCTACCAGCCACTGAAGAACATGGCACAGGCCAGGCAGAGGACAGCGGACTGCCTGGAATGATGTGTCCTGGAAAGACTTTGTTACACCATCCTGGAAGGGGAATATATATGGTGACCCAGCCAGAAGGCCAAGTCATGAAGAGAAGGCTGCAGTTCCTGAAGTAAGAAGGTTCTGCAGGATGAGACGACAATGGGGGAAAGAACAAAAGGAGGTGTGGCACTTATCTGAGTTAATCCCCAGGATGGCCAGGAGGAGGTGCCATCTGTGGTGAGTGAAACTTGTAACAGCATACATGCAACTCCTATTAATATGAAAAGATGAATAAACACATCAAAGGGAGAACAGATGCCCAGATTTAAACCTTAGTTATGTATGCTTTTTTATCTCATCAGAATATAGAGGGAGTTTTGGATTAAGTGTTAAGTAAACATATTCATATCGTGGGTGCAATTACAATTATGTACTTTTATGAACTTGTGATGTAGCTACCTGACAAATTATTTGTCCCCTTCTTTTGGCTTTTGGGGCCTGAAATGGGAATAAAGGACTGGAGAGACACCACCTATAAGCAGCAGCAATGTTGGGAAATTTCAAGTGGTACCTCTGAACTTGAAAATACATGCTATTTTATTTTAAAGAACATTTAAAAGAGGTGGCCAGAAAGCAATTTATAATAAGCATACTGTGGTAACAAACTGGATAGACTACACTGACCGAGTCTCAATATGTCAAAGAAAATTACAAAGTGGAGAGGAATCTCTCCCCAAAACCCATATGAATTGCTTGGGGTTCCATATATAAATTCAGAAATATACCTTATATATGGGGTCCTAGTTAGAGGCTAATCTAGCAAGAGAAAATTTCCATGCAAAACCAAGATGGACCGTATGGCAGGTTTGATGCAGGAAACCTATACACAGGTAACAGAGCTACCTAGAGGGAGTTATATTTTCTCCGAGACTTGAATATTAAGTTTTAACAGTATTTTCAATCAGACCTTCCAAGCAATGCAAATAGTTATCATCTCCAACACTCTGCACACTGGATACACCTTGTTTTTCTGAATGAGGTGTTAAGATAACATTGAACTGGAACTGTTCAAAACAGCTTTGGAGTCTGAGAAGAATTTTATTTATTTTCTTACCCAAAAAGAACTGACTGAATCCAGATCAAATCACTATATTTTAATTTGTCATCAGTATTTTGAAGCCAATCTGCAACACATTATGGCAGGATGCAGTGTACTAGTGAGCCAGAGCTGATATGAGAGATAGTATGATTAACCTGATGAGAGCCATACAGTAGCTAGAGTAATTGGGGACGGCGGGAGGGGAGTGGCAGTAGTTAGAGGAGGAAAGAAGATTAAATAAATAATAGCAGAAAACATTTTTTTTATTCTTAGAACTCAAAATATTTTACAAACATTGTGCAGGTGATCACATTTGTAACCACCAAGTAATGGCCACCTCTAAAGAAGAATACAGATTCCACCAGTCCTGGGCCAGTCAAGCACACAACAGCTTTAATAGGACATAGGACAAAACCACCAGAACAACTTTCAAAGGAACCCATACTTGAGTCAGAGGTGCAAGACACATTTCTTCAGTCTCATCAACACTGTGGTAAGTTATGCATGCTGCACCAAGAGTGACACTGATGGAAATAAAACCTCACAAGGGAGATTAATTTGAATAAGCTTTAGGAAAGTTTTCCCTTAATGAAAGTGTCCCAGCCAGCCAGTCAAGACTGCACTGATTGCAAAGAGGGAGAGATGGGACTGAGACAAAGTTCACATCTGGATCTGAGTTTAACAAAGTTGAAACATGTTCATACCCAGGGCTTGTTTGTTTTAGGGTTGGCCTGCTATGATTTTGTAGCCAATCATGAAGTTGAGAGCTGGATCTCAGTTTCCATCAGTTTAGGTGGTGTTTGGATCTCCATTTGTAATAAGTGGTGTGGCAAGGCACCTCCTCTGTCCTGCTGGATTTAGCACTTTCCCCTCTGGCAGTGGGGCAGGGGGTGGGGGAGGTCAGCCCCACTCTGGACAGTGTTTGTCTTCCCCCTCTGTATTTTCTTATCAGTATTTTCAAAGTAGAAGGGAGAGTTGGCCCAAGAAGTGCTGCTCCAGCAAACAAAAAGAAACCAATTTATAAACACAAAAAAGGGGGAATAAACTTTCCCTGCCCCCTCACTGGGGAGAGAGGGGGAGTGTTGTCCTGTTGTAGGCCTCGGGGTGTCAGTCCTTCCCCTAAACAGACACTCAGCTTTGGTTGTTTCCCCTGTAGAGAAGAGAGCAGCCTCTCACTCTGGAGAAGCTTATCTCCCTGCTGCCACTAGCCTTACAGCAGCTTGTGTCTCCTCCCCCTCTCTTACCAGAGGACGGATATTTAAAGGTCTCAGGCAACCCTTAATTGGAGTCAGGTATGTCTAACTGACCTGAGGTAACCCCTTTTCAGCCTATAGGAAAAAGGACCTTTATCATTCTAGGACGAACATACCTGCGTTCCACCACTCTGTTGCAGTCCCCTTCCGGTTCCCTGCTTTTCACCTTTTGACCTGCACATCTGTACCTGTTTTTAGCTTTGTTATTCCTCGTATCTATTTGAGTCCTGGGCTCAGTAGCTCCTCCCCATAGGCTGGGGGAGGGGCCATTAGCTGTGGATGGGCTCACTCCTGCCCACTTCCCGAAACCAGACAGGACCACTCTATTGCAGCTGCCCAGCCTGCCTTTGTCAAGTGCCCATCTCTACATCTTCAACAAAGAAATAAATTGTTATTTGTGATGCATATAATAGTTTCATGAAAAAGTGGTCCAAGGGAAAACAAGCTGCTAACGGTAATAAAAATAGCATCTACCACTGTTTTGCGAGCATGGAGCTAGACAGTGAGGATTGCTGAGGTACAACGAATGCTTATTGTCTGCTTCTAAATGCACTATGGGACATTTTTCAGGCTAGGAACAAACTACTGGACAGCATGGAAATGGTAGAATTTTGCATTTAAAGTATATGTCATAGACAAATAATGAGCAGAAAGACTACAATTGCCTCTAAATAAAAAAATCATTATGTGTTTCTGGTATTCCTAATATGAGTAGCAGCAGCATACTAGCAGAGATGCAAAAGGAATATTAATAGCTTGAGGGGAGGATAACTACAAAGATGCTGTAATATTTCACGGTCACGTTTCTATGTTATAAACATTTATGAACAACAGTTTCATTTATAAAATTTTGAAGTTTTAGTTTTGTATTTATCATCATAATTGTTTAATTTAATTTGTCTGAACAAATGTCTGAGCCAAGGCCAGACTGAAGCTGGATGTGGCCTGGGACAATCAAAGTCACCAGGCCAGGAGGTGCAGCTGGAAAAATATCTAGGGACTGAGAGCGTGAGGGTGGTTTGCTCAATGAAAAGTACATTCAACTGTATCTCAGTTCACCTGCCTAGAAAATACTATGTCGGAAATAGACTGAAACCAGTCCAGAAAGGACAGGGTTTAAATTATTCTTACATTCTAAGACATCACATTCTCCAACCCTCAGAATCTTGCTGTGTCTCTACACACCAAAGTAATGGACTGTTGTTTTTTTGTTGTTGTTTTTTTAACAGGTGAGCAATGATTACAGGTTGAAGCTTTTGGCCACAGCTGTCCTGTAACTATTCTCCTCAGCGGACACATTATACCACTTCATGCTCCTTTATTCTTTCATTTCTTCCTGTCTGAGTTCATATGTTAAACTTCCTTTTTTACATGAAACTGGCTTCCTGAGACTCCTTCATAAAATTATTTTCTCGTACCTCCTGTCTTAACTTGTGGCAGAAATAGGAATAAATGGAAGCTGTGAGCTATATAGTTTGGCCAGGGCCGGCTCTAGCAATTTCGCCGCCCCAAGCACGGTGGCACGCCGCGGGGGGGTGCTCTGTCGCTCGCCAGTCCCACAGCTCCGGTGGATCTCCTGCAGACATGCCTGCGGATGCTCCACCGGAGCCGCGGGACCAGCGGACCCTCCGCAGGCACACCTGCGGATGCTCCACCGGAGCCGCCTGCCACCCTCCTGGCAACCAGCAGAGCACCCCCCGTGGCATGCCGCCCCAAGCACGCGCTTGGCGCGCTGTGGCCTGGAGCCGGCCCTGAGTTTGGCCTATGCAGATGCAACAATTTCTAATGTATTGCAGCTAAATTCTGCGGTGGGTCACACTAAGAGAAACATAGTTAACTAGCCTCCTCAACTGCTTCTAGATTATGATTTGAATGCAATGCAAGCAGTCTCCTGCGTAATAAAACTTCAGACATTGTGCCTAAAGGAAGAATCTTGTAGAAGGTGTGCTATGCTTACCAGTCAAGCTGCTAACCCACAGTCAAAGCCGGTGCCCAGCAGATTATTGATTTAGTGGGTTTACCTTTAACAGATATGAAAATTATTATGTTTTGTCCTTGAGACTGAGGTTTAAATTTATTTGTTATTAGGAATTCAATCCATTTTTCTACAGGGAGAAAAGACATTGGTGCATTGCAAATGTAGGGATTTTTTTTTATAATAGGTGTTATTTCTTAAATCAGTTGGCTTCACTGCACTGAAATACTATAGCTTTACATCAGTTTAGAAGCAAAGAACAGCTACACTGTTATGATATAATATAGTTAGCTCATATTGTCTAATAGTTCTGCTGCTTTGGTTGTTTTCTATAAAAATTCCAGAAATTTTTCACTTCTGGTTAATTATTTTTTCTAAATTTTAAGTGTCAAAACATGTAAGAGAATATATTTACATGCATAACTTCCACCAGTTTGAAATGCAGATGTCCTAAAAATGTTTTGAGTGAGGCAAAGTAGTAATAAAGAAAATACCTACAAGCACAGATACAGTTAATTCACAATTATTCACAAACACCTTCAGGAAGTTCAACAGGGGCTGCACACACCTCCAGGTATTGCTAAGCTAACACAGCAGTGTGACAAGTTAAAATTAACTGAAATTATTATACACTCTTGGAGAACCAATTCAGTGCAACAGGAAGAGTTTTGAATAAATTCTAAAGGAATATAGCATCTGATGTGCTTATTGAGTTCTAATGTCTCTTGAGTAGGAGGGCTATTCTATATTACAGTCTTTCTGTCTCAGCATTTTACAAGAAGGATTATTGTAGCAGCTGCTGCCCAGGAGATTAGAGAATTTTCTTTTCTCGTCATTAAGGTACTAAGAAAGTTTTGCTGTGACTCACTCTCTCCTTCCCTTATAGGCTATTTAGATATGTATTCCTCATGATCCACCCAAGGCAGATGTAAATTTAACCATGAAGCTGGTGCTCCTCATTTTGGGAATAAAGAATGAATGTACAATTTTATTTTATTTTTCTGTTCCAGTAGCACAGGAATGGAAAGACACCTGAGCTTGTGGCTGGACCCTATTTAGTGACACATACTGAAATGAGGGTTCTGCAGCAGAAGGAGGGGGGGAAGCTTTCTGATTTACTAAAAAGAAAAAAATAATCTGACTTTGAGGACCCATGAAAATCCATGGTCAAGATGGGACCCGTGGGTGAAGAGAAAACTGCAATTTACGGCATACTGTAGTTAGTTCCCCACCCTTGACCATGGGCCATTACTTTTCAGTGGATCAGAAAGCTCTCTCACTCATTCTGCTACTATCACATTAAGCACAGTGTCACTCATTCTAGGATTTTTAAAATGTTCTCATCCTATGTTCTACATGCATTTAAACACATTATACATATATTGATACACAAATCACTGAATTTTAATTCAATATGCATTTGTGGTGTAAATATTAAAACTGGTCCCAAAATTGATTGAACAGTTTTCCCATCAGAAAATATGGTTTCATCAAAATTGAAATGTTTAGCAGGAATAAGACAATTTCAATGAATTTTTTGCCGGAACCATTTAAAAACTATTCAAAATCAAAATGTAGCATTTTATTTTAACTTTCTTGTTTCATTTCATTCTGACTTTCCCACTGTGTTTCATTTCATTTTGACTATTACATAATATTATATTTAATATTTTGTATTAGATTATGTTTTCACATTTTCAGAATGAAAGTTTTACATTATGAAAACGTTCTGGTAAGGTCATTTTGAGATTGACTTTTCATCAGATTTTGAAATGTAGGACTTTTCTATAGCATGAAAATTCAGTTTTCCAAATCAGCCCTAATATACACACATGCACACACACAAAAGCTGAACGAAAAGCCTCCAGCACTACAACTTTGCTTTCTCCTCAACTCACCCCTTCTTAAAAGTCTGGGAAAACAGCAAAGATATGGAGTGAAACTATATCCCTGTGGAATCAATAGGAGTTTTGATACTGATTTTGGGAGTGGACGGGAGGCAGGATTTTGTCCTTAAAGAATGAGGCAGAAAAGAAGATTGGAAGGAAGAAAAAAATGGAGGCAATTTGTAGAGAACAGCAGAGACTGAGAAACTTTTCCCTCCTCACCTTAAAGGAGCAGAGCCTAGAACGCTCAAGCCAGTCCTGAGTGATGGTGCTAGATATGCTTCTAATATACAGTGTAATCGTTATTTATTTTTATGGACTGAGGTTCGTTTCCACTTCTACGAGAAATTTATTTAAAATGTAAAGCTTTCAGAAAAAAATCCTCTCCAGGAAGGTATCTGAGAATTCGTCAGCCCATAGCGCTAAACTGACTTTAACCAGTAAACAATTTCTCATTACATTTTCTCCCCTAAACTAGAATCTACAACTAACAATCAAAAGATAGATTTAAATATACCAGGTATATAAAAGAAACAAGTAGATATTATTTTTAAAAAGCTTCACAAAACAAGAAATAAGAAAAATAAACAAGCTTCTGTGCAGTCACTGTGGGGTAGACTTTGAGTCTATAGGATGCAATAAAAAGCATATGATATAAATCAGTATTGAAAGTCAGACAGTTGAAAGTATGGTAAGTCCCAAGGCTGCAGATCCCTTTCATCTGCTGTATTGCGCAACACTAAAAGAAATGTATTTGGTCATTGAGATAGAAGATGGTGCTTGAAATCTGCTAGTATTCTTCATGACAGAAGAAACTGTCAGTGGATTTTTTTCAGCTATATAATTGGAGAGCAACCTATGCAGGGAGGCCATTATCCCCATTTTACAGGTTGTATGACAAACAAAAAGGTAAATGGCCTGATTTCAGACTCCAGACATCCAGTCCTGAATGTTCACCACAAAACAAGACTGCTTTGTAATCAGCAATTGTTCAAAGCAGGTCAGATATATGGGGATGGCATGAGACACTTTAGACATTGACATATTATTTAGAAAATAAAAATTACAAAATGAAAATTTCCCTTTTTAAAAAATGCACATACTGTATAAACAATGTTGACTAAGGCTGAGGATTTCAGTTTCCACTGAAAGTGATCTAGCATGTTTCATAAACACCAACCCATTTTCTTTTCTTAAAAAAAAAGAAAATAAGAATGTGTTTAAAAATGTAATTGCTATTACTGGTCTGTTAAAGTATATACTGAACTTATTTTATTTCCCTCTATCGATGAATCATCTTTAGGATCTCTTTGTAAAGATGGTGTCCCTGCAAAAAATCAAGACCAAGAGGAATTTTTGATCCTTTGTAATGGTGATGCCATTATACAAAAGTTCTTGGAGGAAAAACAAACAGAAAATAAGACCAACAACCACATAAAGATTTTAGACTAGTCTTCTAGGGCCCTAAAGCTGATGTAGTTTCACTAGGTCCTGTGCAGTTACAGATTCTATTCTTCTTTTTCCTGAGTCCAGGGTGAGTGACTGACACATTGGTGTCCTCAAATCTTGATTGGTGTCCTCAAAGATTGAAGTGTCACCATTGTTAGACATATTATGCTGCATTTTGAATTGCCAATTAATAGATACAAAAATTGATGATGATGATGATGATGATGATGGAGAGAAAGCCTATGCAGAGTGAAGCACAACTTAAACTCCACAGTAGCATGGAATTCTGAGAGAAGTCGATTATTAAAGCAGGCTAGCAGTTTTAATTGACACATTTGTAAAAACTATTACAGATCTGTAATACTACCCATGAGGAAAAACATTGTGATTCAACTGTTGGGATGCAAAGAAATGGAAATGAAACAACAGCGTGACTTTTCCCCTTGGGGTTAGAGAGAAGGACCTTTCAAATTGATCCACTGTGTGCTTAACACATTCATAATCTCTGGGTTGACAAAGTTTCATTAGGGAAGATTCAGACAGATACAATTCTAAAAACAAAAAGATAAGAAAATAGGACGAAGGAAGAGACGAGAAACAAGTGCAAACGTGCAATATATTGGAAGAGAAAAAGATGCAAAGGACAATAAGAGGTATTCCTCCACATCATCTTTTCTTTCCCTTAACTCCTTTCTGTTTAATCCATCTTTCCTATTTTCTATCACCATATCTGCTTTCCCTACCCCAAACTCTTCTCACTAGCTCTCTCACGCGTCTATCTCTTTTGCTTTTCCTTATATTGTTTCCCTGTTGTCTGTTTTTCATCCACCAACTTAAAACACTTTCAGTTACTGCATTCTCTTCCATGGGCCAGTGATTGTCTGCGGGGCTTCTGATCTGCTGAGCCAGCCTTACAGGAAGCGGCACTTAACAGCAATCACTAAGAGGAGATGGTGTTTCTGGACGTGCCAGTCCAGTATATTAGGATAGTAGAGATAGAAGCCATAGTAGGAAGAAGTTCATTATTAAACTTTGATTAGTAAACAATTCTGGAAGGTGAATTTTCAAGCTACATCACAAATTTCAGTATAGTTACAGTAACAGATTTGAAAGTGGTGAATAACATCTAAAAAACTACAGCATGCCTTGTACTATCCTAAAATTTTGCCTCCTGACTGTACAATGATGTTTCAGCCATGCTACTCCCCTTCCCAGTAAAAAGGCAGTTGGCAGCAAAAGCTCTGACTTGCCAATATACAAATTTAGCAAATCTCAGTGAACTAGAAATATTCCCTCAATAGTTTATACTTATATACTATATATTAAAAGGTATCCAGTTAAATTTATTCATAGCCATTTGGTAGATTAATATTAATCAATTACCCCAGCTGAGAGCATTTACTGAAGTAATTCTTACTTTAGCTTCTGAAGTTGGTTCCAAAAAGCACAGGCGATTCCCAAGTCCCTCAGCTGCCAAGCAGAACTTTCGTTGTTCTTTCTGAATGTTGGCAACACACTGAAGTACTACTTCATCATCCTGTTAAGAAACATAAGAACTAGTGAGAAAATATAAAATACCTATAAGGTTTGGAGCAATGATATATGAGCTACATTATTACAAGTCTGGGATTTTGCATCTGTGTTGTTTGCACTGGTATTGTATCTGTGAGAGTCCCAGGATATGAGAGACACATGGTGGGTGAGATAATATCTTTGATTGGACCAACTTCTGTTGGTGAAAAAAGACAAGCTTTCAAGCTTTACAGAGTTCTTCTTTAGGTATTACTTCACCCACTTCGGCCATGTATTTATAGACAGTCATGCATCCATATTTTCACATGCACAATTAGAACATGAGGGTTTTAATCATATAACAACTTTCTAATCAGGGACCAGGTTAGGCAAAAGTGCAATACATCATGATTGTATGGGACTAAATTGTTTTGGAAGTTTATTTCTGTTTATTTTAATTTCCTCATCTATAAGTATTTTTATCTGGAATAGGACATAAAGAGTGCTTTGCTAACAGTTTAAGTGAACTGAGCAAAATAGAAGAGAAAGGAAAGCAGGTAGGTAAAATGGAGGGTAGGAAAGCAGTAGTAAAATGAACAACTTTGAATTTGTCCTGATTGGAAGTTATGTAGACTGGGATAATTCCATCCAAGCTAAAGCTTACTTCCCTGAGCTAACAAGAAAAGAATCCGAGTCCTTTGCCAACATGTCTTTGAGTCTGAGAGACAACTTTGGCCCAAGTTCACAAGAGGAGGAGGCAAATCTGAGATAATACTTAAATTTCTCAGCTCCATCAACTGCCCGGGTGTGTTGAGGAGGAAGCCCCCTACAGTAGGTTCAGGTGACTTTTCCAGACTAATTTTCAATATACTCCTGTGGAAATACCAACATTGCAGGGTAACAGTATTGGAGCAACAGCCAAGAGAGTGCGAAGATTTTTTTCTCCAGGATATTTTTGCAGTATGTTCTATGATAACAATTAAAAAAAAGCCAGCTTTTCCCAACAGTTTTCAATTGCTTAGATAACACACTTTCCCCTATACTTTGGATAGACAATATTTATTGCAATGGTTGGCTAAGGCTGACTTCAAAAACCTCCTCTCTAGCAGCTCAAGATGCACAGTGAGTAGAAAGGGAAAAAATGAAAATCACTTGTTCATAATCTTGGTAAATAAAAGGCACATGAAGTTAGATCTTCCTAAAGCATTTCTTTGGTGTCACCAGGAAATACTGGATGTAACTGAGTTTGCCTTTACTAATGTACACTGTTGCGTTCTCTGCCACACACAAGTCATTAGCTACATTTGGGGCCCAATCTACAGTCCTTGCTTAAACCACTGACTGCAAGAGAAATGTCACCTGTGACTGTAAGACTGGTCCAAAGTAATCTCAATTGCAAAAATCACAATAGGCACTTTTAATCAAATGATATGGTTTCCTGGACTATTGCTGTTGATATGCTTCAATCAAAGCTATGTGACAAGAAGGAACCCCTGTTGCCACCGCCTCTCCCATTTAACTTAACAACTGCATACTTAATAACTCCAAAAAGATAGTAAAATATCTGGTGGAAGTAGCAAACCCCACAGGCAGCCATGTACAACAGAGAATTAGAATGATTCCAACCTGGGACCTGAGACACCTGGGCTCAATTCTTGCTCTGTCAGAGACTGCCTGTGTGACCCTAGCCAAATCACAATGTCTCTGTGCCTCAGTTTCCTATATGTAACATGGGAGTAACAGCACTTTCCTTCCTCGCAGGGGTGTTTTGAGTTTAACTACATTAAAGGTAGTGAGATATTATGGTAATGAGGGCCATAGAAGTAGCTAAGACACATAATCAATTTATATTACAAATGACATCTTTGTAAAGGAAAATAAAGTGGTAGCTTTAAGAAGGAGGAACTGGAGATATTCACCACTATACACTCAAACTATTTTTGCGATATCATTGTTGTTCCAAACTACAGCTATAAATCAACTTGTGAAGCAATGAAAAGGGGCAACTGTTACCTAAACTGTGGATGATACATCAAACAAGGTACTTAGCCAACACCCTGAGTTTTTCCACTGCATTAGAAGTTCCTTGGCTATATCATCACGCATATTCTGGAGTGATTATTATTTGTATTTGTTTTAAAAAAAACTGAAAAATTATTTTGTCTTGTTTACCAGTACACTACAGCTACCATCTAGCTGCACAATTTGAAGACACATTAATGCCTCACTTAATTTTAAAATCTTTGAGTGTTACCAATGATCAAGAGACATTTTATATCTAAAAGGAAGCTTTTACACCTTCAAAACCCAGGGGCCACAAAGACTCAGTCCTCACAGTACAAATCTCCAAGATAAACAATAGACCAGAAAAGGAGGAAAACAGTTTTATTTTCTTCAAATTTAGCTTTATGTGGACAATTTTACTACCTAATTATCCTATTATGTTTTAGTTTTTTAAACGTTTTAGGAATTACAGTACATCACATTCGGAAAAGAACATTTTATAAATAACCAGAGCTCTGCAAACCCTTACTCACTTCTTAACTTAGATGAAAGGTGATATAAGCATGCCAAGATAGCTTAGTTGTGGTTTTCAACCCTTTTAGGATACACCTGCCTACTGACAAATATTTCAGCTACCAGGTATTTCACAGTCCATCAAAATATACCATGTAATAAATGCCTACAGGAGAAAAAAAGAGGATAAAATAAGAGAAATCGGATGAATCAGTGTCTCACCTAGCTACAATGTTACACTGGTGTAAGTTATTCTGGTCATGCATTCAGCATGTGGAGGTCACTTGCACAGATATGATCAAAAGGCACCATTGCTGCTTCTTTTCAAGTACTGTATGCAGGTAAAATGCTGCATTACCTAAGTAGTAACACAGATAATGCCACTACAAAAAAGAAAGATATTTTAGTCTGGGGGGGACAAAAGGTTTTTGACCTTGGAAATAAAAGGAAGTCACCGTTACATTGGGAATACAAAAGCAGAGCATGCTTTCATCTTTTTACCAGATGGCTACTCTTTGCCTTGTTACTATTCTTTTCAGATAATTTCTATGGACATCTCTAACTAAACTACATGACTGGCTACTATATTTAAGACAGACCATTTGACAGTTGATGACAGTCCTATAGTTAGTTTTGTATATCACCAGCCACACAGCTTGTTAAGTGGTACAGAATGCATGTTCAGCAATTTTCATTTCCAAGTTTTTTTTCCCATAGAACATATTGTATTGCCCACTGGGAGACAGGCAGCATATTTAAGGCCATACTAATCTTCCTTTTTGTCACAATACTCTTCTATAATTTCCTCCATAATGTATTCTTCCCTATATCCTCCAAATTCTTCAGTATGAAGATGGTTGCTGCTTTCTTCAGTTAAAAAAATAAAAAAGCAATCCAGTTTAATAGTCTACTGTTCAGTAGTCAAAGAGTGTCAGATCAATAACAGAGGTGGACACATATTTCTACCAAAAGTTTGAGAAAGAAAAAGAGATATAAAATGAAAATACAAACATATTTTCAACATTTTCTTCCGTATACTCCTGTATCAGTCCTCCAACATATGTGCCCTTGAAAGACTCAAAATCAAGCTAACAGAGACTAAAATGTCCAATACCCAGAGTTAGAATAAAATTGAAGTTTGACACAAACTATGTTTATTGCTGGACAATTTTAACTTATTGATAAAATAGAGCCAGAATTGTATTTATTTTATTGTTTTTAAACATTCAACCTGCTGTGTATATTTAGCTATGTGGATTATATCAATATATTACATATACCATATTAGTAGAATACAATACATATGAGTAACAGAGGCATTAATTACAACAACCCCATAGTTAAGATTGTGTGATGCAGTTAAAAGTATGGATTTATTCCCACGGATATTAGGAAGACTGAACTATTACCTATCCAAACTCACACTCCTTCCTTTAAAAAAAAAAAAAAAAAAAAGAGCAACATTTAGTTTGGGAAAGTTATGTGATTCAGTTCAACAAGGTGAAAAAGTGAAAGTAATATTGACTGATTTTGGGAAATTTTCACAGGTTTTATATTGTTTCATTGGGTTCCTGTAGTTAACAATGTAATTTAGCAACCTCAAACTTCTAAGTGTAGATATTGATAATGTCACCAATATAGGTTATGTGCTGCATTAAATATTCACACCAGGAATTATTTTTACATTTTTCACCATATCCTTTTTCACTTATACCACAGCACTTGACAATAAATGGATTTTTACTATGGATGAGAGAATACTTTTTACTATGATGAAGCTGAGGTATATAGAGTTTTAAGAAGTAAAGCAACTGTGTGTGTGGTTACTACACCGTTATGGTCTGGAACATTCTGGACTGACAGAATTCCAGAAGACATGTCAGTCAGGTACAGCTCAAATTACAGATTGAACAAAAGAATGGAATGTGCTGCACTGTAGCTTGTAAACAAGGACTCACTGTGCCAACTTGATTGTTCCTATTTTATTTTTTTTGTGTGGTTATAGTTATCCAACTAAAATCACCATAGATAAGGGCATGAATCAGTTATTTGGCCTGGAGACAGCAGAAGTCAATATAAAACACAATTATCCAAGGCCTGAGCCAGGATTATTGGGCCCAAGACAAGATGTCAAAGTAGGTCCCAGCCACAGGTAATGATGACTCTCCCTCTCTTCCCTACTACTCCTCACACATTCCATGTGGCTGTCCACCAATCTTTTATTTGCAGGGGCTCATCTCCTCTTTGCTTCTGCCCCTTAGTTTTTAATACATCTTCTTGTCCAGCCCAGCACACACATTTTTCATTCCACTTTAATTTGCTTCAGTATTTGACTGGCATGACAAGCTATACAAATATTGCTAACTGTAAGAGAGAGAATGTTACTTAGGTCTCTATCTGAGGTCAGTATGACTTGCTCAGGATGGGGTTATCGCCTAAGTTGCCTCTAAGCTGCGTGGCCACACAGCAGCTTATTAAGCGCTGCTCAGGGCTACATCTGGCAGAGATTCCTTTCCCCCAGCCCTGGACCCAACCCAGCCCAGCCACAGATGTGACATGGCCGGGAGAGATGCACACCCTCCCCCAGCCCCAACCCAGCCCCAGCCCCTGCTGCGGCCGTGGGAAAGGGGAGAGAGAGAGAGCTGAGGGGAGTCCTCTCAACCCGTCACAGCTCCAGGGAAGCCTGTACCCAAACCCATCATCCCTGGCCCCACCCCAGAGCCTGCACCGCCAGCCAGAGCCCTCACCCCCTCCCACACACACCAACCCTCTGCCCCAGTCCTGAACCACTTCTCATACTCTGAACCCCTCACCCCTGCCACATGAATTTTGATATATGCACCAATATGGAGGTGATGTGTCACACATGACCTCCATACTAGTGTACATAACAAAATTCATTCCGCAGATGCACGGGAGAAATTAGAAAGAACACTGCTTATACCACCGGGAAACAAATTGCCATTGCAATTTCTCTCTTCTTCAGTAAAAGATCATATTCTCATAGAGCTAAATTCAAATGTACATTTCCCATCAGTACTGTCCACTTTATATATATGTAAACTCCAACTGTGCACCATACTGTCCAGGTTATTTGTCATGCTAATAAAGATGATTTGGAGCAGTGGCTCTCAACCTTTTTAATAATGCAACTTCCTTAAAGCCATACTGGGACGCTGTCATGACTACTTTCCACTTTAGGAACATGAGATGGGCATGGTGGTTGCACTCTTCAGCTTAAGATCCCCTGCTTTTGAAGGAAATATTGGTGCACTAGATCTAAAAAGTCTTCTTACAGGAAATTCTCTTATTCTCTTCTGTGACTTTAAGAAGCAAAAATTCAGCTTAATTTCCTCATTAAATGGAAGATTTTTTTTGTATTTAAATACTGAATTCTCTAATCTGTTCCCTGAGTAACAATTTAAACATTCCTATTTAACAATATCTACTTAATTAAAAAGAATCAAACTCATTTAGGTTCTGTTCATGTGCTCACTGGAGTAATAATGCTCTATTTACACTAAAACACACACAACAACAAAGAAAACACTGACACAAAAAACATTTTAACATGGAGTTAGGGTTGCTCTCAGCAAGGGCACCAGAAGATCTGTAGCAGTGGGGGAGGGGTCCAATGCCAAAGTGTCTCCACCCTCTTTGTGGACAGCTGCTCTAGCAGTGAGCCCGCTGTCCTCTCATCTGGCACCACAGCAGCACCTGGTGGGCGAAAGTGTAATTGCAACACCTCCCTGGCAGAATCTATTATTCTGGGGTGGAGGGGAAATCTGTGGGAGACATGATTTCTGTGTTTATGTTTCTTTTGTTAAAAAGTGGAAGGGCCATAGCCCTCTGTCTCTCCGCCTCCAAGTTAACACCAAGATAACACTGGTGGCTGTTATCCATTCCTAAATAATATGAACACTAAAAATACAAGAAATCTTGCATTAATATCTTTTCAGAAACAATTTATCCTTTCATATATAGTTATCTTTCCACCACACCTTCCTTGAAGTGAGATTGCTGTGTGCAGTTGTCATAAACAGATAGCTAAGGGTTAATGTTTCTTTTACCTGTAAAGGATTAACAAAGGGAACCAAACACCTGACAGAGGAGCAATAGGAAACCGGATTTTTCAAACTCAGGGGAGGAATTTTTTGGGTCTGTGTCTTTGTCTGGCTCTCAGCTATGAAGGGGATCTTTTCTATCTGAAGCTTCTTAATCTTCGTTTCAAAGTTGTAAGTACAAAGGTAGAAAACAATAGGCTGTTATTGTTTTTTTTGTATTTACATGTGTGTAGTTGCTGAAAATGTTTAAATATATCTCTTTTTTAATAAGGCTGTTTTATTCATATTTTTTCTTTTAAGTAATAGCCCTGTGTATTGTCAACTTGATGGCAGAGAATCATGTTCATTTTTTTTTTTTCTTTCTTTTTTATATAAGCTTTCTTTTAAAGACTTGTTTGAGTTTTCTCTCTGGGTAGGCCTAAAGGAAG
>NC_133772.1:95113382-95121500 GCF_003597395.2 Chelonoidis abingdonii
GGCAATAAGGCCGGGTCGATATTACTGTTGTGAGAGAAGATAGGGGGAGGGAAGTGCGTTTATTTCCCTTGTGTGTAAGGACTCAGCGGCTCTGATGCTTGGGGTCGCCATCCGGAAGGGGTTGAGGGTTTGGAGAGACCAGAGGGAGCCAAAACCCTGGAATTTTTGGCTGGTGGCAGCGAGATCAAATCTGAGCTGGTAATTAAGCTTAGAGGGGTTCATGCAGGCACCCAGATTTCTGGACGCTAAGGTCCAGATCTGGGAATGCTTATGATAGCAGTGGCAGGCAAAAATATCTACATAAATCAGTTTTAATGGAACGATGACTGAGTTGCTGAGCAGTGAGTCAGTGATCATATCAAATCAATACATGCATGTTCAGCACCTACCATTGCTTCTGCTCAATCCACCAGTTTTCCAGCACACTCAGGATCTAAATGAAACTGCTACACGATGCTCTTGATTTATGTTACTGTGGATACTCCACCTGAGGGCTTCACATTTTCTTTTGGTACAGTACATACAGCCCAGAATTGAGACCCACAGTCTAAAGGTATATAATACATTCGAATCTGTACAGAGGCTGTATTTAATAATGGAACCAGTTTTACATCTTTAGCTTGAACTAGTAGGGAAAGATAGACACCATTACATTTACTTGGATACTTCAGGTTGCAACATGCAACATGCCCCAACCCAAATCCATATCTTCAATACTTTTTCTCAAAAATAAGGATGAACAAACCCAAAAATCATTGAACTGCCATTGTAGGTACTTGTTGAGAAATAAAAGGATCATAGCTACAAAATTATAACAAAAATAAGCTGTTTTCTCAAATGACTACGTAGAATTTTGTTAGCATACTCACACTAACTGTTATGGGAGTCATATCTAAAACTGCTATGCAATTCTTTGAAAATATTTCCTACAACAGCAAGGAGACTGGGCAAGGGACCTAGGAGGGAACCAGAATTGGGGGTGAAGGGCCTTGGAAGCTTGGGGGAAACTATGAGTTGAATGAAGAGCCCAGAAGGGTAGACTGAAACTGGTTGGGCAAGGAATTAAAATTGGGATGAGGAGCTGGGGGGTGGGTGATGGGGAGGGGGTTAGGATGAGGAGTTTGATGAAAAGAGGCAAGGGCAAAAAAGAGGTTGAACTTCTGGGAAACAGAGACAGAACGTTCTGCATCCACTGGAGAATACTCCCTCTAGCAGCCCAGAATGCAGCCCAAGATTCCCAAGTCTCACCATTCCTCTGCTGTCAGCAAATATCTGTGAAAACAACTAGCAAAGTATTTGTCTCACCCCCTCTAATGGCTGATCTATGCAGAGGATGACAGCCTAGTATTGCTATCAGTCACTCTGTGAGCTAAAGCAGTCTGTGATCTTTGCTGCGGATCAAAAGGTTCCAACCTGTGCTAAATGAGTGCTCGTATCATCCCTCTTTTTATTCTCCCTTATGCTATCAAGTTTAATTCACTCTTAACTACCTCAATCAATCTGTCCCCGAGGAGATTGTTTCCCCTTCTACTCATGTCGAAGCCATCCAAAGTATACAGCCTCCTCTCCTTACAGAAGTTGGACCCAAGTTCCACAAAACCCAAATCCTCCAGCCTATACCACTTACCTAGCCATTGGTCCACTTCCAGAATCTTGTGCCTTGTCTTCCTTTACTTTCAGGACAGGACGGCTCTCATGCTTCCAAGTTCCATGAAATCATCTATTCTCTGCAAGACAACCCGCTATGCACTATTATTCATTATTAGTATAACTATCATCAATCCCTGCCCATTGACATCAGAAGCCCATCCAGTCTTAGAGTGACATCTTGTATCTTCAATCTGGCAAGACAGAACCCTGCCAAGTTGTCGGCTTGTCCTTGCAGAATGTTCTTTTGATTCTTCTGATTATTGAATCCCCAACAAGGACAGGTAAAAGCGGCAAAGAGGCCTGGTATACCCTACGCGTTTGGACCGAATTTAGCAGCATTAAACTGAATTAACCCTGCACCCGTCCACACAACGAAGCCCTTTATATCGATATAAAGGGCTCTTTAAACCGATTTCTGTACTCCTCCCCAAAGAGGGGAGTAGCACAAAATCAATATTGCCATGTCGGATTAGGGTTAGTATGGCCGCAATTCGACGGTATTGGTCTCCAGGTGGTATCCCACAGTGCACCATTGTGACCGCTCTGGAAAGCGATCTGAACTCGGATGCACTGGCCAGGTAGACAGGAAAAGCCCCGCGAACTTTTGAATTTCATTTCCTGTTTGCCCAGCATGGAGCTCTGATCAGCATGGGTGGTGATAGATCTTATAAATCATACATTTTGGACCAAAATCTCTTCTTTATTTTTATCTCGTCTCTATTTGCAGTTCGAAGAGACTAACTTTTAGCTACATGAGGGAGAACGAGATATTTTAAAATCAAACGCGGTAATATCAGAAAGTAAGCCTATAAAGACTGAAACCGTCAGATTGCTATGGTCTGGTATCACAGCCCAAGTGGTCCTATCCCGCATGTTAACACATCAAGGAACATCCTACGAGGCTACTGATCAAGAGAAATCACCAGAAGCAACAATAAAAGAACTAAATAAAGAAGAGACTATTTTCCCACAGCTGACAGTAAAAAACATAGGCAGAACGAGGATTAACTGGAATCTCTAAACTCTTGCTCCCAAGGTTAATGTGGCACAAATTTCTCTTGTTAAGCTGTTAACTCAAAGGTGATTAAAAAACATATAAAGACTTACCTTACGAGGGGGGATTTAATTTATTTTCTAAGTCAGGGGTATGGGGAAAAATACAGCCTACGGTGTCAGGATACATTATCTGGACAGCTAAGAAAGTGCGCAAAAGTTCCATAGCTGGAATGCGGTGAAAGCCTAGTATAATTGGATAGATGAGTCAAAAATATCTACAGCTATAATCAGTTTTTAATGGGCGAACGATGACTGAGTTGCCTGAGTTTCGTGAGTCAGTGTCATATCAATATCGAACTAGCTGCATGTTTCAGCTATCTAACCGATGCTTTCTCTGCCAATCCACCAGTTTCCAGCACAACTTCAGGATCAAAATTGAAATGCCTACACATGCCTCTTGATTCCCTATGTTACCTGTGATATTGTTCTTTAAGGTAGTATATCCTTGAGGAGTTAACATTGTCTTTTGGTACAGTACATACATAAGACCCAGAATTGAGGACCCTCACAGTTCTAGGTATATATACATTCGAATCTGTACAGCGGTCTTGTATTCTTAATAATTGGAATATCAAAAACGCCAGTTTACACTTTAGCTTGAACAGATACGTAGGGTAAAGATAGAGCCATATACCATTTACTTGGATATAGCTTCAGGATTGCAAAATGCCAACATGGCACAAAACCATATCTTTACAAAACTACTTTTTCTCAAATAAGGATGAACAAACCAAAAATACATTGACTGCCATGTAGGTACTGTTGGAAATAAGGAGTCATATGGTCTAACTACAAATTTACCAGCAATATAATACAGTGATTTCTCAAAGACTACGTAGACATTTGTTAGCATTACCCTCACACTAATCTGCTACATCCGTAGGTACGATCACTAAATTGACACTAATGACGCCGCATATGGCTTATGCGACACAAGGTGCGGCAATCTTTGAATAAATATTCCTTACAGACCAAAAAGCTGAAACTATGAAAAGGCGAAATAGGAGAGAGCCAGCGGAGCTGAACCTAGAATATATTGTTGCTTTGAAGGTAAGTGCAGGCCTGAAGACTTCGGCCCAGGGAATCAATATATCGCTATGCCCAGCATAGTAGACACTGAAAGAGCGAACACGTAAGCAGTCGAATGGAGGTGGCCTGATCGGAGCACGAAGCCTGAATTTTTATATTCCAGCTGAGAAAACATAAGAGCTTGGGCAAGGAAGCAAAGAATAAAGAGTGGGAGATAGCATAAATCCACGAAGCAATGGAAATCAGTGGGTCGTGTTCTGTTATGTATGAGGAATGGATCATACGGGTTCTTTGAGCTCCTTTGGAGGAAGTGGAGAGATGAAGGAAAGTTTATGTGAAATGAAGATAAGGGGACCGGACCAGCGGCAAAAAAGAGGTTTGAAACTTCTGGGAACAGAGACAGACCGTCTGCAGTCACTGGAGGAATAAGCGCGTCACACTGTATCAGCTCAGAAAGCATGGAAACACGCAAGATCAAAGCTCTCACCCCCCCCCAATAATCTCATCAAAGGGAGTCAAAAAGAATTCTGAGACCTAGTGAAAAGATAATTAATCTCCTTCTACTGCTAAACCTTTTCTTCTGAAACCGGATCAAACAAAAGCCAAATAAAACCAGTAGCACCTCATCAGTTTTCAAACCCCATGTCCCAGAATCATTTAACAGGTGAAATTTTTCATTGAATATGAGACAGCCTGAGGGCAAAATCTTTCAGCATCCGAAGAAAACAATTTTCATTTTCTCCTTTACCTGCTTGGTCCATTCTCATACATCTATCTGTAATAAACAACTAGCAAATGAGTTGCTGTCTCACCCTCTAATTCTGAGTCTCATGCGAGGATTGACCAGCCGTAAGATATTGGCCTATCATCAACTCATGCAGAAGACAACAACATTGAAACATTTGGGGGAAAATTTGCATTTATTGAAATCCAATAAATTACTTTTTGCTTCTTGGAGCGCTAATGCATATACTGTGTCCTTTGCTGAGCGGAGTAACTGTCTCTTCCTCAACAACAATGTGCTAAATTTGTTAGATGCATATTCGTTATTAAATCTCACATATTTTTTTATTATCAGACTGCTTGATCTATCAAAGGTTTAATATACCAGTCTTAAACTCTTAGCAAACTCAATATATGGCATGACCTCCCGTTCGTATCGATTCATCATTTGATCCCAAATGAATTCTCCTGTTGAATGAGGCAGATTGGTTTCCCCTTCTCCTTATCATCGGTGAGTTCCTATTCCAATAATATACAGCCTCCTTCCTTACAGAATTGGACAACAAGTTTCCACCACAAAATCCCATAACCCTCACCATTTTCTCACAGCACCTAAATACGACACTTTCTATCTTTCCATCAGATTGACCGTATGCCCAAATAGAAACATGATTCCATTATCTTTCAGTTTAATTCTTTTGTAACAATAGAAATCCATTACTTTCAGACGACATGAGAACAGGCCTCAAGCTTCCAAGATTCCATGAACATAATCAGGTTTCATATTAATCTTGTCCAAGTATTTCGCACAACTGACGCTATGCATCTTATTATATTCATTATTAGGTATATCTCACTTAGCACTTCCAGTCCACTGCCACAAAGCTGAAGCATCTACGAAGGCCACCTCCATATACTTACACGTAAAGAAACACATCAAAGCATGTTATTAGTCCCATGGCTCCTCGTCAAGACAGAACCCTGCCAAGCAGTTCTCTATGTCGCGCTGGTCCATTCAATTCAGCGCAGAAGCATATCTTAGTCTGTCGATTTTGACATCTTCCTGCATAGTTATTGTAACCCCAACAAGACACGGGAGCTATAAAAAAGCGCAAATGCAAATGGTGGCCCGCTTTGTTGAAAGCGCTCATAGTTTGAATTGCAAAGAGCTGGGAAACTCCAGAGTGAGGAACATACCCCTTCAGTTAGTGATGGTAAGGGTGCTAAACGCTGAAAGGTTGTCCACTATTTGGTTTGGAAGAATCACCAGAAGAAACTGGGGGGGGAAGAAATTAGAATACGAGGGGCCACGCCTACGCGTTGGGGTTTGGGTAACCGAGATATGTTAGCAGCCGCCTGATATTAAACCTCGTAAGATTACATCATCTCCTGCACCCCGTCGAACATGTGACAACGACATTCTTGAGGTGTCAAAAATACTCATGAAGCCCTTTACTCATCGCATACGATATATCTTGAGTGACTAA
Source organism: Chelonoidis abingdonii (assembly GCF_003597395.2). Classification (NCBI taxonomy): domain Eukaryota; kingdom Metazoa; phylum Chordata; order Testudines; family Testudinidae; genus Chelonoidis; species Chelonoidis abingdonii. The sequence goes on from NC_133772.1 coordinate 95,119,328, forward strand.
GAGCCTACTTAAACCGACTATTTCTGCACTAAACATACAAAATTTCTGTTACCTAATCGAAAACGGGCAGTAGCCAAAAAAATCAATATTGCCATGCGGATTAAGGCTTAGGTCGAAGGGGGCCTCTAACTAGGGAATTCGACGGTATAGGTCCCAGGTGTAAGTCCACTGCAGCATCTCGTGACCGTGTCCTGGAGCACAGACGCATCTGACACGCGTCGCATTATCACTGGCCATGTGGAGACACGAGAAAAGGACCCCCGCGGAACTTTTGAACAATTATCATTGTCCTGTCTTGACACGGACTTAAAGTACAAGCTCACAGAGGCGAAAAACACAGTGGAGAAAATATGAATGACTTGATCATGTAAATCCCACAGAGAGGTGTGGGATTGCCCCAATGCTCAGTGTCTTCGAAACCTCGCTTTCTGGCGCCGCACCACCACGGCGATCACTGCAGTCCCACAACTGTTCCCCAGCACTCCCACCGGGCAAAGAGAATGTTTTAAGATCTTGAGGGACTTAAGATGATATCTTTTGTCTTGCCTCCCCCAACACGCATGACGCGTACGGGAGATATCTGAGATCTGTATAGCGCCTAAGGTAAGTTATGGATGAAGACATGTGAGTTCTAGTTCACATACTAAAGGCTGACCTCTAAGAGCTTTCTACCGTTTACAGAAGACGAAAATGCCAAGCATTCTGAAAATCTTCCAGGCTATGATAAGAGTCCACAGCAGTGATGCACACAGTGCTGCGTGACAAGCGTAATGAAAGACCAAAGAACAAATGACGCTATGAGGAGGGAGGGGAGTGCGACTGAGGACTCCACGTCATGCCCAGGTCGCTGCAGTCTCCAAAAAGCATTTGTATTCTTGCTGGAGCGCTCGCCAAATGCCTGAAGGAGTCAAAACACATTTTGCCGGAGGTTTCAGGTAGGGGTATCGTATGTGTCAATTTACACGCTCGCGCCTCAAAAAGAGAAGGGGAAAAAATCGTTTCTCCGCCTTTTTCCAAATGTTCACCTGATGTTAGCTGCATGTTGCTGCTAGGTAGACGGGGGGTCTGCTACTGCGGTAAAGACACCAGCAACACCCTTCCCGGGGGTGCAGAATGGCGCAATGATGAGCCTAGATATCCATGAGTGCCTAGCTAGGACTGGGCTCGTGGAGTGGGTGAGATCGGCAGGGATACGGTGGATCAATAATGGGATATGACTTTGCTGGTCATCCCGGACGATGGTTACAGAAATGGTGGTAACCTTCTTGTCACTCATAGAGCAACTTGGAAAGGCTGCAGCTCGCATGGATCAGCCCCTCTCTTTCATGTCTAATAAGTTAAGATGCGTCTGTACGCGGTGACTTATGTCTAGCGGTGCGGGAGGCTGCGTTGCGCTCTACGCCCCCCCGCCTTATGTCCTGCGCTGGGGACTATCATGGCAGCTGCGAGTGCCTCCCTCCTCATGTATTATTCAGCTAGAAGTCGTGTTGTTTTTTATTCCTGCAGTCTTTTTACGTGTCATCACACAAATGGCGGACGAGTGGGCATAGGGGTAGCCCGGAGTGTAGGGTTGGGCAGGAGAGGGAAGACGTGGAGGTTGTTGCAGGGGCAGCGCCAGGTAGAATGGGAATGCAGCTCATCATTTCTGGCGGGATCCTGCATGGGCTCTGCCGGGGAGCAGTTGGCTCTGCTGGTATCTCGTCTAGGTACACTGTGCCGTGTAGTATTTAAGGCAGAGGCCTAGACTGCTATTTTGTAGACAAACATGAAGAGAATCGACCCGGATTCATCCCATTTTTGTGCCATGCGCCCCTGGGCCGACGATCACGAGGCCAGTCAGGAAGCACGCCCAGTGACAGCAGCAGAATGGTACAACAATGGATTGTAGTAGGAGGCCATCATTCGCTCATTTTGTCCAAGTTGCAGAGAAGCTGATGCAAAATGAACTGGATAACCAGATCTCATCGCCATTTACAATGCAAGACGGTGCAATAGGATGGTACCCGTCTCGCTACTTGCAAAGCAAATGAATGCTGCTCTGTAGTACTTGCAGTACCGCATCTGTCAGCAGCACCAGTATAGAAGAATATTGACATGACAAAGGCAATCAACGGGCTCATGGTGCCATGCTAGTATACTGCCAGGGCAATCAGGGAAAAAGGGGGGCAAAAGA
>NC_133772.1:95121525-95273052 GCF_003597395.2 Chelonoidis abingdonii
GCTGATCAAGCTCCATGCTAGGGCAAAACAGGATAAGGAAATCAAAAGTTCGAGGGGCTTTCCTGTCTAACTGGCAGTGCATCCGAGTTCAGAATCGCTTTCCAGAGCGGTCACAAGGTTGCACTTTGGGATCACTGGGAGAACTGCAATACCGTCGATTGGGCGGCCATACTAACCCGCTACTACCCCCGACTGGCATATTGATTTTGTGCTACTCCCTCATTTGGGAGGAGTAACAGAAATCCGGGTTTAAGAGCCCTACTTATATTCGATATAAAGGGCCTTCGTGTGTGGAAAGGTGCAGGGTTTATTCAGTTAATGCTGCTAAATTCGGTACAAACGCGTCTAGGATACCAGGCCCTTTCTGCTTTTACCTGCCTTGTTGGGGCTTCAATAATCAGCAGGATCAAAAAGAACACACGCAAGACACACACGACAACCTTGCAGGGTTCTGTCTTGCCACGCACTTTGAAGATTACAAGACTGTCACTCTAAGGACTTTGGCAGTGCGATTACTGATTCAATGGCACAGAGGGATTGCAGGATAGTCGCCTTAGTACGGTCCGCTGCAGACGACTTTACACGCCGCCCCGTACTCCTGCCCTAAAATGATAATATGCATAGCGGGTTGTCTTGCAGAGAATAGTGATTTCATGGAACTCTGGAAGCATGTAGAGCCGTCTGTCCGAAAGTAAAGGAAGAGGCACACAGATTCTGGTAAGATGACCAATGCTAGAATGTATGGTATAGGCTTGGGAGGATTTGTTTTTGTAGGAATTGTCACCTCTGTAAGGAAGAGGAGGCTGTATACGTTGATGGCTTCGACATGAGTAGAAGGGAAACATAGCGCCTCCGGAAGATTTGATGAGGTAGTAAGAAGTGATTAAACTTGATGCATAAGGAGATAAAAAAGGGATGATACAGCACTCATTATGCAAGGTGGAACCATTCGGATCCCGCAGAAAGATCACAAGATTGCTTTAACAGAGTGATCTGAATAGCAATACTCGGCTGTCATCCTGCATAGATCAGCCATTAGAGGGGGTGAGACAAATACCTTTGCTAGTTGTTTTCACAGATATCTTGCTGACGAGAAACAGAGGAATGTGAAACTATGGAATCTGGCTGCATTCTGGGCTGCTAGAGGAAGTTATTCCCAGTGGAATCAGAAACGGTTCTTCTCTGTTCCCAAAGTTCAACCTCTTTTCACCTTGCTCTTTCCCACTCCTCATCCTTAACCCCCCACTGAGAGCACCACCCAGCTCCTCATCCCAATTTAATCCTTCAACCATTTCAGTCTACCCTTCTGGGCTCTTCATTCAATCTCAATATTCCCAACTCCAAGGCCCTTCACCCCAATTCTGTGTCCTCCTAGTCCTTGTGCCCAGTCTCCTGCTGTTTAGAAATAAGTTTCAAAGAATTGCAAGCAGTTTTAGAATATAATGACCCCATAATCAGTTAGTGTGGAGTAGCTAAACGAAAATTCTACGTATCATTTGAGAAATACACTTATTTTGTTATAATATTGTAGCTATCGATCCTTTTATTTGACTCACAATTTACCTAATATCGGCAGTTCAATGATTTTTGTTGTTCTCCTTATTTTGAGAAAAGTATTGAGATATGGATTGGTGGGGCTGTTGCATGTTGCAAACCTGAATATCCAATAAATATATTATCTTTCACTATAGTCAAGGCTAAAGATCTAAAACTGGTTCCATTATTAAATACAGGCTCTGTACGATTCGAATGTATTCGATATACCTTTAGACTGTGGGCTCAACTTCTGGGCCTGTAATGTTACTGTACCAAAAGAAAATGTGAAGCCCCAGGTGAGTTATCACATAACATAAAATCAAGAGCATCTGTGTAGTCAGTTTCATTTAGATCCGGAGCGGTGCTGGAAAACTGGTGGATTGAGCAGAGCATGGAAGGTGCTTGAACCAGCATGTATTTGATTTGATATGATCACTTGACTCAGCTCAGCTACACTCACTCATCGTCCATAAAATGCCTTTATGTTAGATCAGCTCTTTGCACAACTGCACAAATCTGCTAGCTCATAACATTCCCAGATCTGGACCTTAGCGCTACCTCAGGACATCTCTGGTCGCCCTGCATGAACCCCGCTCTCTAAGCTTATTACCAGCTCAGATTGATCTCACGCTGCCACTCAGCCACACAATTCCAGGACCCTCTCAGGCTCCCTCTGGTCTCCTCAACCCCTTCCGGATGGCGACCCCAAGCATCAGAGCCGCTGAGTCCTTACACACAAGGGAAATAAACGCACTTCCCTCCCCCTATCTTCTCTCACAACAGTAATATCGACCCGGCCTTATTGCCCATGGTGGTTGATGCGTCCCAAATCCAAGGATTCAGCATGACCTACGGGAGATTATTGATCTGATCGCCGATGAGGTGGTGTATGAGAGACAAGATTGTTCTACATTAGGCGTCCGTTACAGAAAACGAAAGCAGATGCCGAAGATGTTAGAGAACTATAGCTTCACTATCTAATAAGTGATACAGAGTCACAGCTTGAATGGCCAGAGACATGAAGCGTGACGATAGCTAAAATGAAAAAGCCAAGAATCAATGGGGGAGGGACTGCGGACGCCTACTTGATGGAGGTGGAGGGGAGTGCTGACTGGGACTCCACGGTATGCCCGAGCGCTGCAGTCTCCCAAAAGCATTTGTTTCTGTGGCTGGAGCGCTCGCCAAATGCCTGTTAAGGCAGTCAAAGACACTTTGCCGGGGGTTTCAGGAGCGCGGTATTGTATGTGCAATTTACACGCTTCCGCGCCTCAAAAAGAGGAAAGGAGGAAAAAATCGTTTCTCGCCTTTTTTCCAAGGTGTTCACCGCCTTGTTGTGTAACTGCATGTTGTGGTGCTAGTAGACGCGGGGGGTTTCCTGCTAGTGCGGGGTAAAGCACCAGCAACACCCTTCCCTGGGGGGTGCAGAAATGGTGCTATGATGACTAGAATATCCGATGGAGTGCCTAGCTGGACTGCGGCTCGTGGAGTGGGGGTGAGACTCGTGCTTAGGCGATACTGGTGGTGAAATGGAATGACTTTCTGCTGATCCGGACGGATGGTTACAGAAGATGGTTGGTAACCTTTTGTCACTCATAGAGCAACTTTTGAAGCTGAGCTCGCATGGATCAGTCCCAGCCCCTCTTTCATAGTCTAATAAGTTAAGATCCTTACGCGGTGACTTAGTATAGCAGCGGGGGCTGTCGTTGCGCTTATTCCCCCCCCGCCCTTAATGTCCTGCCTGGATTCATGGCAGCTGCGAGTGCCCTCCTCATTTTATTCACTAAAAGTCAGGTTTTTTTTATTCCTGCAGTCTTTTATTACGTTCATCACACAAAGGTGGGGACAGTGCCATAGGGGTAGCCCAGGATGTGGGTTTGGCAGGAGCAAGGGAAGACGTGGAGGTTGGTTGCAAGGCACGCCGGTAGAGATGGATGCAGCTCATCATTTCTGCGGTGATCTGCATGGCTCTGCCGGTGGAGCATGTTGGCTCTGTGGTTTCGTTAAGTACACTGTGCCGGTAATTATAGGCGAGGCTAGACTGCTATTTTTAGACAAACATGAAGAGAATGACCCGATGTCATTCCCATTCTTTGTCCATGCCGCCCCTGGCTCGACATCAGCGAGGCCAGTCAGGAAGCACTCCCATGACAGCAGCAGAATGGTACAAAATTTGAGTTGTAGTAGGAGGGGGCCAATCATTCGGCATATTTTGTCAGTATGCAGAGAAGGCTGATGCCACATGATGAGTTGGAAGTAACCAGATTCCATCGATGACCGAATTTACAATTTGCAGCGGGGTTGCAATTAGGGATTTGTGTAACCGTTTTCGGATACTTGCAAAAGCAATGATGTAGGATGGGCTGCTCATGTGGAGTAGTGTAGCGTTGGGTATGGAGTAGCGCATCTGTCGGTGGTAGTCGCAGCGGTAATAGCAAGGGATGACTTGACCAGTGTCTTAAGTGCAGACGGGCGCCTGACTTGTTTGTGGACCACGTGCGTCATGAGTGTCTGCCAGGGGCAGATCAGGGAAAAAGGGGGCGATAAGTAATGATTGTTGCTGTCGCTTTCGCGGAGAAGGAGAGAGTTGGGGGTATTGGGTTCTTGTGCGAGTGACGAATTTACCCAGGAATCACGCGACATTGTTTTTGAATTGGGATCGCACCAGCTGGAATTCAGGATGGAGCAGCGGTGATGGGCATAACTATGTTGTCGATAGCTATAGCACGAGGTGTGCGAGATGCTCGGAATGATCTGACCTAGTTCGTGAGTATGATGTAGCGCTGCACTGCGCCTGTATAATTAAAGGGTGACTTGAGGTGTGGCCGTTTGCGACGGTCGGGACTTTTACACAGATCTTGTTATATAGAAACCAGGTTTATGTAAATGAAGTAACGGTGTTAGTGTGACATACCAGAGATTCTGTGGGCATCTATAGACAACAAACATATTGGAGCATAGAGCTCCAACCCCGAAAGCGCGATGAGCGAATACGTTTGTTAGTCTATGACAGGTGCCACAGAAGCATTGCCACTTTTATAACACAGCACCACTCTGAACCCAACAAGGAATAGGTGGTCTTCGTGATTAATTAGATAGAACTCTTGTGGGCGCAAGCTTGGTCTCTGTACAGTTGGGGCCTACTAGCCATGCCAGGAGACAGGTTATTGTCGCTGCACATTCTCGTCGCACCCTTTAAATCAGGCTAAATTTGAAAGTATCTCCACGTTCAGGTGAGCAGCGGATCTGGGTACGATTGAGATCTTCTAGCTGTGTGAAATGCCGCCTGGTCCCTTTCTTCTTGGGTGGCCACACCTACCCACGTCGTCGTCATGTCTCCAGCCATAAAGAATGTCATGCACTGATGATGAGGTAGAAACTTCTAAGCTACGATTCACAGAGTAGCTGTGTTTCAGGTCGAGTTTTTTCCAACTTAGACTATAGTAAAAGATGGTCTCATGTCGTGAAGAAGATTTACATGACTTCATTCAAGATTACAAAAAATGGAATCCTTAGCTAAGGTATTTGACTTATTATTTCAGCCAAAGATAAATAAAAATCTTAGTAATGAAGGTGTTTGTGGCTTCAGAGAAGTGTTAGACAATGCGTTTCGAGTGTAGTGTGTTTATAGTTTTCGCATTTGAAAGTTGAATTGACTCAGTCTGAGAATTGTAAGCAGCCACATTACAGTCTTTTCCTATCTAATTGCACCAGCTATTGATGAATAGTCTATCTTGGCAGTACTACGGAGGGTGTGGGAGGGGGTGGTTGGGGTTAATTGGTCGGGAGGGTGCAACTAAGATGGGGGTGCTCAAATCCTACTTCACTAAGAATTAGCAATGATTATGCTTGCCTTAAGTTGTAGAGTAAACAATAAGGGCGGGGGGGGATATACAGTGAGGGTACAAAGGTCGAGAGGAAGAGTGTGGTCCGGCGGTACAGATGAACACGCTTGAGGATTGCTTTGGCTGTTGCGTTCACGTCTACTATTGGCTTCGTTTTTATGATAAGGAAAGTTCTTTCCACAGAAAAGAAGATCAAGAGCTGTTTGCTGGTGATGTCATTTTGTCTAGTGGTTATGTCACGATATTGCTCTCGAGAGGGTATAGAATCCATGGGGGGGGGGTAGAAAGACAGACGGTGTAGGTGTATCAATAAAAGAAACCTATTGGTTACTTCGCGTTTGCGGTAACTGTTGGCGCTAGCTGGTCGGATATTGTGTTGAGGCTCATATCCAGTTCCAGTTCAGGTGTAGGTGGGCGCGCACCGGGGGGGGCTGGAGGGTGTGGAGTAGCACGGAATGTGTGCGGGACATTTTGTTACGTAGCAAGAGCAATCTCCAGTGTGGGCTGGCAGTGTCTGCGCCCCTGTGAGGGGGAGCTAGCGGGAGTGTGGGGTGTGCGCCGCTATGGGCGGCTGAATATATACACCTGCCGGCCCATCCTTCCTAGTTCTTCTTGAAAGCTACTCCAACAGTGGAAGAGGCGGCGTTGGAATGGATTATGAGCACACAGCTGAAGAAAACAGTTACAAAAGTGAGTAACGTCTTTTCTTCCTTTGAGGTGCTTGCGTCGTATCCCATTCCAATTAGAGTGGCATTCGCGGGCCGTACCTAGCGCGGACGAATACGGCAGAACGATTGCGCATGTGTTCGTAATGTACGTGCTGAGTCGCATATGGTCTTGTCTGCTGTTGCTTTCACGGAGGAAGGATTGAGTGACGACATTTACCCAGAATCACCCGCGACACTGTTTTTGCATTGGGATCTCAACCCAGAATTCCAATGGGCACGGGAGACTGCAGGAACTATGGGATAGCTACCCACAGTGCAATGCTCCGGAAATCGACGCTAGCTTCGGTACATGGACGCACACTGCTGAATTAATGGGCTTAGTGTGGCCGCGTGCACTCGACTTTAAACAATCTGTTTTATAAAACCAGTTTATGTAAAATCGGAATAATCCTGTAGTGTAGACATACCCAGAGTTCTGTGGCATCTTATAGACTAACAAACATATTGGAGCATGAGCTCCACCCACGAAAGCTCATGATCCAATACGTTTGTTAGTCTATAAGGTGCCACAGAACTCTTTGCCACTTTTACAGATCCAGACAAACACAGCTACCCCTCTGATACCCAACAAGGATAGTTGGTCTTCCTTGGATTAATAGAGAACTCTTTGTGGGCAAGCTTGGTTCTCTTACAGGTTGGGCCTAGCTGCCATCCACAGGTATGTCCTGCACATCTCTCCATTCCCTTAAATCAGCTAAATCTTGAAAGTATCTTCCACTGTTTCCAGGTTGAGCACCTGGTATCGAATGGAATCTTCTAGCTGTGTGAAATTCCTCCTGGTCCTCTTCTCTCTGGTGGCCACAGCCTACCCACCCTCATCTGTCTCCAGCCATGAAGAATGTTCATTGCATTAGAGTAGAAACCTTCTAATCTACATTCAGATAGCTGTGGTTTTCCAGGCATTTTTTTCCACTTACAAGAAAAACTGTCTCATGTCTGAAGAAATTTTACATACTTCATTCAATTTACAAAAATGGAATCCTACTGGATGTATTTAGTTATTTCAGCCAAAGATAAAAAAATCTAGTAATGAAATATTTGTGCCTACAGAAAGTTTAGACATCTTTCATTATTTTTTATACATTTCCATTTGAAATAATTGACTCAGCTCAGAATTAAGCACCAACATACAGTCTTTCTATATAAAGCACAGCATTTAGAAAGTCCCTATTTTCTCATACAGCTGCAAGTAATTGTTGCTTCAATCTATTCACTAAAAGAGAAATAATGCTGCAATCTAAGTAACAATATATACCAGGAGACAAATCAGAACAGATGGTCCTAACAATGGAACACCTGAGATTGCTTTGCTTTCTTCACTCTACATTACTTTCTTATCATAAAATTCTTCCACAAAAATAAGAAAAGTGTTGGCTTGTGTCATTTTTCTACAAGAATGTCAGATATTTCTCTCAGATATAGGAACATAGAAGGAAAATGTCAAGTTAGCAATAAAAAAAGATGGTTACTCGCCTTTGTAACTGTTGCTCTTCGAGATGTGTTGCTCATATCCATTCCAATTAGGTGTGCGCGCGCCGCGTGCACGTTCGGAGACTTTTTACCCTAGCAACACTCGGTGGGCTGGCAGGTCGCCCCCTGGAGTGGCGGCGCCGCTATGGCGCCTGATATATACCCCTGCCGGCCCATCCGCTCCTCAGTTCCTTCTTGATAGCTACTCCAACAGTGGGGAAGGAGGGCGGGTCTGGAATGGATATGAGCAACACATCTCGAAGAACAACAGTTACAAAGGTGAGTAACCGTCTTTTCTTCTTTGAGTGCTTGCTCATATCCATTCCAATTAGGTGATTCCCAAGCCTTACCTAGGCGGAGGAGTCAGAGCGAGACGTTGCGGAATGTAAGACTGCTGAGCCGAAGGCAGCATCGTCTCTATAGATCTTATAAATCATACATTTTGGACCAAAATCTCTTCTTTATTTTTATCTCGTCTCTATTTGCAGTTCGAAGAGACTAACTTTTAGCTACATGAGGGAGAACGAGATATTTTAAAATCAAACGCGGTAATATCAGAAAGTAAGCCTATAAAGACTGAAACCGTCAGATTGCTATGGTCTGGTATCACAGCCCAAGTGGTCCTATCCCGCATGTTAACACATCAAGGAACATCCTACGAGGCTACTGATCAAGAGAAATCACCAGAAGCAACAATAAAAGAACTAAATAAAGAAGAGACTATTTTCCCACAGCTGACAGTAAAAAACATAGGCAGAACGAGGATTAACTGGAATCTCTAAACTCTTGCTCCCAAGGTTAATGTGGCACAAATTTCTCTTGTTAAGCTGTTAACTCAAAGGTGATTAAAAAACATATAAAGACTTACCTTACGAGGGGGGATTTAATTTATTTTCTAAGTCAGGGGTATGGGGAAAAATACAGCCTACGGTGTCAGGATACATTATCTGGACAGCTAAGAAAGTGCGCAAAAGTTCCATAGCTGGAATGCGGTGAAAGCCTAGTATAATTGGATAGATGAGTCAAAAATATCTACAGCTATAATCAGTTTTTAATGGGCGAACGATGACTGAGTTGCCTGAGTTTCGTGAGTCAGTGTCATATCAATATCGAACTAGCTGCATGTTTCAGCTATCTAACCGATGCTTTCTCTGCCAATCCACCAGTTTCCAGCACAACTTCAGGATCAAAATTGAAATGCCTACACATGCCTCTTGATTCCCTATGTTACCTGTGATATTGTTCTTTAAGGTAGTATATCCTTGAGGAGTTAACATTGTCTTTTGGTACAGTACATACATAAGACCCAGAATTGAGGACCCTCACAGTTCTAGGTATATATACATTCGAATCTGTACAGCGGTCTTGTATTCTTAATAATTGGAATATCAAAAACGCCAGTTTACACTTTAGCTTGAACAGATACGTAGGGTAAAGATAGAGCCATATACCATTTACTTGGATATAGCTTCAGGATTGCAAAATGCCAACATGGCACAAAACCATATCTTTACAAAACTACTTTTTCTCAAATAAGGATGAACAAACCAAAAATACATTGACTGCCATGTAGGTACTGTTGGAAATAAGGAGTCATATGGTCTAACTACAAATTTACCAGCAATATAATACAGTGATTTCTCAAAGACTACGTAGACATTTGTTAGCATTACCCTCACACTAATCTGCTACATCCGTAGGTACGATCACTAAATTGACACTAATGACGCCGCATATGGCTTATGCGACACAAGGTGCGGCAATCTTTGAATAAATATTCCTTACAGACCAAAAAGCTGAAACTATGAAAAGGCGAAATAGGAGAGAGCCAGCGGAGCTGAACCTAGAATATATTGTTGCTTTGAAGGTAAGTGCAGGCCTGAAGACTTCGGCCCAGGGAATCAATATATCGCTATGCCCAGCATAGTAGACACTGAAAGAGCGAACACGTAAGCAGTCGAATGGAGGTGGCCTGATCGGAGCACGAAGCCTGAATTTTTATATTCCAGCTGAGAAAACATAAGAGCTTGGGCAAGGAAGCAAAGAATAAAGAGTGGGAGATAGCATAAATCCACGAAGCAATGGAAATCAGTGGGTCGTGTTCTGTTATGTATGAGGAATGGATCATACGGGTTCTTTGAGCTCCTTTGGAGGAAGTGGAGAGATGAAGGAAAGTTTATGTGAAATGAAGATAAGGGGACCGGACCAGCGGCAAAAAAGAGGTTTGAAACTTCTGGGAACAGAGACAGACCGTCTGCAGTCACTGGAGGAATAAGCGCGTCACACTGTATCAGCTCAGAAAGCATGGAAACACGCAAGATCAAAGCTCTCACCCCCCCCCAATAATCTCATCAAAGGGAGTCAAAAAGAATTCTGAGACCTAGTGAAAAGATAATTAATCTCCTTCTACTGCTAAACCTTTTCTTCTGAAACCGGATCAAACAAAAGCCAAATAAAACCAGTAGCACCTCATCAGTTTTCAAACCCCATGTCCCAGAATCATTTAACAGGTGAAATTTTTCATTGAATATGAGACAGCCTGAGGGCAAAATCTTTCAGCATCCGAAGAAAACAATTTTCATTTTCTCCTTTACCTGCTTGGTCCATTCTCATACATCTATCTGTAATAAACAACTAGCAAATGAGTTGCTGTCTCACCCTCTAATTCTGAGTCTCATGCGAGGATTGACCAGCCGTAAGATATTGGCCTATCATCAACTCATGCAGAAGACAACAACATTGAAACATTTGGGGGAAAATTTGCATTTATTGAAATCCAATAAATTACTTTTTGCTTCTTGGAGCGCTAATGCATATACTGTGTCCTTTGCTGAGCGGAGTAACTGTCTCTTCCTCAACAACAATGTGCTAAATTTGTTAGATGCATATTCGTTATTAAATCTCACATATTTTTTTATTATCAGACTGCTTGATCTATCAAAGGTTTAATATACCAGTCTTAAACTCTTAGCAAACTCAATATATGGCATGACCTCCCGTTCGTATCGATTCATCATTTGATCCCAAATGAATTCTCCTGTTGAATGAGGCAGATTGGTTTCCCCTTCTCCTTATCATCGGTGAGTTCCTATTCCAATAATATACAGCCTCCTTCCTTACAGAATTGGACAACAAGTTTCCACCACAAAATCCCATAACCCTCACCATTTTCTCACAGCACCTAAATACGACACTTTCTATCTTTCCATCAGATTGACCGTATGCCCAAATAGAAACATGATTCCATTATCTTTCAGTTTAATTCTTTTGTAACAATAGAAATCCATTACTTTCAGACGACATGAGAACAGGCCTCAAGCTTCCAAGATTCCATGAACATAATCAGGTTTCATATTAATCTTGTCCAAGTATTTCGCACAACTGACGCTATGCATCTTATTATATTCATTATTAGGTATATCTCACTTAGCACTTCCAGTCCACTGCCACAAAGCTGAAGCATCTACGAAGGCCACCTCCATATACTTACACGTAAAGAAACACATCAAAGCATGTTATTAGTCCCATGGCTCCTCGTCAAGACAGAACCCTGCCAAGCAGTTCTCTATGTCGCGCTGGTCCATTCAATTCAGCGCAGAAGCATATCTTAGTCTGTCGATTTTGACATCTTCCTGCATAGTTATTGTAACCCCAACAAGACACGGGAGCTATAAAAAAGCGCAAATGCAAATGGTGGCCCGCTTTGTTGAAAGCGCTCATAGTTTGAATTGCAAAGAGCTGGGAAACTCCAGAGTGAGGAACATACCCCTTCAGTTAGTGATGGTAAGGGTGCTAAACGCTGAAAGGTTGTCCACTATTTGGTTTGGAAGAATCACCAGAAGAAACTGGGGGGGGAAGAAATTAGAATACGAGGGGCCACGCCTACGCGTTGGGGTTTGGGTAACCGAGATATGTTAGCAGCCGCCTGATATTAAACCTCGTAAGATTACATCATCTCCTGCACCCCGTCGAACATGTGACAACGACATTCTTGAGGTGTCAAAAATACTCATGAAGCCCTTTACTCATCGCATACGATATATCTTGAGTGACTAAGAGCCTACTTAAACCGACTATTTCTGCACTAAACATACAAAATTTCTGTTACCTAATCGAAAACGGGCAGTAGCCAAAAAAATCAATATTGCCATGCGGATTAAGGCTTAGGTCGAAGGGGGCCTCTAACTAGGGAATTCGACGGTATAGGTCCCAGGTGTAAGTCCACTGCAGCATCTCGTGACCGTGTCCTGGAGCACAGACGCATCTGACACGCGTCGCATTATCACTGGCCATGTGGAGACACGAGAAAAGGACCCCCGCGGAACTTTTGAACAATTATCATTGTCCTGTCTTGACACGGACTTAAAGTACAAGCTCACAGAGGCGAAAAACACAGTGGAGAAAATATGAATGACTTGATCATGTAAATCCCACAGAGAGGTGTGGGATTGCCCCAATGCTCAGTGTCTTCGAAACCTCGCTTTCTGGCGCCGCACCACCACGGCGATCACTGCAGTCCCACAACTGTTCCCCAGCACTCCCACCGGGCAAAGAGAATGTTTTAAGATCTTGAGGGACTTAAGATGATATCTTTTGTCTTGCCTCCCCCAACACGCATGACGCGTACGGGAGATATCTGAGATCTGTATAGCGCCTAAGGTAAGTTATGGATGAAGACATGTGAGTTCTAGTTCACATACTAAAGGCTGACCTCTAAGAGCTTTCTACCGTTTACAGAAGACGAAAATGCCAAGCATTCTGAAAATCTTCCAGGCTATGATAAGAGTCCACAGCAGTGATGCACACAGTGCTGCGTGACAAGCGTAATGAAAGACCAAAGAACAAATGACGCTATGAGGAGGGAGGGGACGTGAGGACTCCAGCTCAGCCCCAGGTCGCTGCAGTCTCCAAAAAGCATTGCATTCTTGCTGAGCTCCAATGCCTGAAGGGTCAAAAACATTTTCCAGGTGTTATAGGGTATCAGTTTGTCAATTTACACCCGTCCCCTCAAAAGAAAGGGGAAAAAATCGTTCTCCGCCTTTTCAAATGTCACACTATGTCTAGCTGCATGCTGCTGGTAGACGGGGTGCTGCACTGCTAAAACACCAGCACACCTTCCCGGTGGCAGATGGCGCAATATGGCCTGATATCCATGAGTGCTACTAGGCTGGCCTCGTGGATCGGCAGGGCACCTGATCAATAATGGGATATGACTTGCTGGTCATTTCCCGGCAGATGTACAAAATGGTGGTCAACCCTTCTCATCATAGCAACTGGAAAGGCTGCAGTCCATCAGCCCCTCTCTTCATGTCTAAAAGTTAAGATCCTGTACTGCGGGACTTATACATAGCAGCGGGAGGCTGCGTTCCCTATCCCCCCCCGCCTTAATGTCCTGCCTGACTATCATGGCAGCTGGAGCTGCCTCCCTCCTCATTTTATCTCACTAAAGTCAGTGTTTTTTCTGTATTCCTGCATCTTTTATTACTTCATCACACAAAGGGGGGACAGTGCCATGGTAGCCCAGGAGGGTTGGGAGAAGGGAAGGACGTGGGGTTGTTGCAGGCACCCTAGAATGGAATGCAGCTCATCATTCTCGGGATCCTCATGGCTCTTGCCCGGGAGCAGCTTGGCTCTCTGGTTCGCTAGTACACTTGCCCCGTAATTTAGGCAGGCCTGACTCTATTTTTAGACAAACATGAAGAAGAAATGACCCGGGAGTCATCCCATTTTTGTCCATGCCGCCCCTGGCTCGACACTCAGCGAGGCCAGTCAGGAGCACCCCATGACAGCAGCAGAAATGGTACACAAGGATTGATAACCATCATCGCCATTTCCAATTGCAACGGTGCAAAATGACTGATACCATGATCTCATCGCCATTTACAATGCAAGACGGTGCAATAGGATGGTACCCGTCTCGCTATCGTTGCAAAGGCAAATGAATGCCTCTGTAGTACTGCAGCTACCGCATCTGTCAGCAGCATCCAGTATAGAAAATTATTGACATGACAAAGGCAACTCAACGGGCTCAATGGTTGCCATGCTAGTTACTGCCAGGGCAATCAGGGAAAAAGGGGGGCAAAAGATTGTCTGCTGGCTTTCACGAGGAAGGATTGATGACGCTTTAACCAGAATTCACCCGGACTTTTGTCTGTTTTGATTGGGATCTCAACCAGAATTCCATGGGCACGGGAGACCTGCCAGGAACTTGAATACTACCCACCAGGCAATGCTCCGGAAAATCGACGCTAGCTTCGTACATGCGACGCACACTGCTGAATCATGGCTTAGTGTGGGCGGCGTGCACTCGACTTTAAACAATCTGTGTTATAAAACCAGTTATTAAATATCGGAATAACCTGTAGTGTAGACATCCAGAGTTCTGTGCATTCTTATAGACTAAACAAACAATTTGGAGCCAGAGCTCCACCACGAAAGCCTACCAAAAAATAATACGTTTGTTTATCATAAGTGCCACAGAACTCTTTCCACTTTTACAGATCCAGAAAAACACAGCTCCCTATGGATACACAAACAGGATAGTTGGTCCTCCTTGGATTCATAGAGAACTCTTTGGTGGGCAAAGCTGGTTCTTCTACCAGGTTGGCCTAGCTGCCATCCAAGGTATTCCGCACATCTCTCCATTTCCTCTTAAATCACTAAATCTTGAAGTATCTTCACTCTTTCCAGTTGCGAGCCCTGTATTCGAAGGAATCTTCTAGCTGTGAAAATCCTCCTGGTCCTCTTTCTCTGGTGCCAAGCCACCACCCCCCACTCATCTGTTCCAGCTTGAAGAATGATTACTTGCATTAGAAGTAGACAACTTCTAATCTAGCATTCAGATAGCTGTGGTTTCCAGGCAATTTTTTCCACTTACAAAAGAAACTGTCTCATGTCTAAGGAAATTTCATACTTCATTCAATTATAGCAAAAATGGAATCTACTGATTATTAGTTTATTTCAGCCTAAGATAAAAAAATTAGTACGAAATTGTTTTTGTCTACCAGAAATGTTAAGACACTTTTTCATTATTTTTAAATACATTTCTTTGCAATAATTGATCTAGCTCAGAATTAAGCACCACATACTTTCTATATAAAAGCAAGATTTAGAAACGTCCATATCTTTCTCAGTCGGCCAAGTAATTTGTTGCTAATCTTATTTCACTAAAAGAATAATGCTGTCAATTAGTAAATAATACCTAAGGAGACACTCAGAAGCAGATGGTCCTAACAATGGAAACCTGATTGTCTTTGCCTTCTTCACTCTACATTACTTTCTTATCATCAAATATTCTCACAATAAATAAGAAAGTGTTGGCTGTGTCATTTCTACAAAATGTCAATATTTCTCTCAGATATAGAACATAGCAAGGAAATGTCCACGTTAGCAAAAAAAAAGATGGTTAATCGCCTTGTAACTGTTGCTGGCTTCGTACGATGTGTTTTGCTCATAGTCCATTCCAATTAGGTGTGCGCGCGCCGGCGTGCACGTTCGGGAGACTTTTACCCCTAGTACAACACTCGTGGGCTGGCAAGAAGGTCGTCCCCTGGAGTGGCGGGGCGCGAGCTATGGAGGAGGGCGGGTCTGGATATAGGATATAAGCAACACATCTCGAAGAACAAAGTTTACAAAGTGAGTAACGGTTTTCTATCTTGAGTGCTTGCTCAAATCCATCCAATTAGGTAGTTCCCAACCCTTACCTAGGCCGGAGGATCAGACGAGACCGTTGCGGAATGGTAAGACTCGCTGGCAAGGGAGCATGCGTTGATGCTGACATGCATAGTGGATGCAAAGGTGTGGAGACCGAGGTGGGCCGGCAGTTTCTGTATGGAAATGGGCCAAGAACGTGGCAGAGAAGCAGACCGAGTAGAGTAGGCGGTGAGTAGAGCGTCCGGAACATGAGCAAGTCATAGAAGCCGAATACGGATGTACAAGATGCAATACGTTGGGAGATGCATGCCTTCATAGTTCTGCACGCGAAATAGCCTGGGGTGAGCTGCCGGAGGTTTTGGTCTCTCAGTGTTAAAGGCGAGAGCCTACGGCTATCAGAGTATGAGCTGCTCGATCCCCGTCGGAACGAGTGCTTGGAAAGACAACTGGCAGGAAGATGTCCTGATTACAGGAAAGGCGAGATGATACTAGGAGGGAACACGGGTGTAAGGTGCAGCTGTACCTTGTCTTACGGAACACCATATTGGAGGATCACAGTCAATGCATCGAAGTTTTGAGACTTCGTCAGCCGAGGTATGCGATAGCGAGCTAAGCGTACATGAGTATTGGCAGCAAAGGCAATGAAAAGACGTCAAGGGGGCCCCATGAGCTGGTTATAGAACCAAGTTCAGTCCGAGGTAGGGTTGGGGTTAGACTGGGGTAGAGTCGCTCCAAGCCTTTGAGGAATCTGAAACACAGGGTGGAAAAAAACCGAACGTGCAGCTCCAGTTAGGAAGTGAAATAGCGCAGAATGCACTCGTAGAAGCATGGAGATGATCAAACTTGCTGCTTTGAAGACTAAATAGTCCAAGATAGTGGGAGCTAATAGAAATCGGAGAAGGCTGCTGGGCGCCACAGTGGAAGACGACTTCCATCTAGCGAGTATGTTGATCGTGGCGGCACCCCCGCCCACCTAGAAAATAAAGTTGAGTACTGACCAGCCCACCCCATCCAAGCAGTTAGAGAGCCGAGATGGGCTTCGGCAGGAAATTATATATGTATTGTTGGGTGATGAAAAAAGTTAAAGAGAACACAGAGTAGAAGGAGAGATAATGATAGATAGAGATATATACGACACATAACAGCACAGATATTGTAATAAGGAATTTAGGATGTTATTGATGAAGGGAGAAAGTGAATGAAGAGTTAGGAATGAAATTAGATATGGTAGTTATGTGAAGGTTGGAAGATGAGAAGATAAACGGACATGACAATATGTTAGTGTAATGTGAAAACTAGAAGAAGACATAAATAATGAATGTTATGGTTGGAATTTTTGTTGGAAAGGGATTAAAATGAGCAGCATGTTATGTGTTGTGTACAAGTAGAAGAGTCTTTTACAAACACATGCAAGCGGATCATGGGTGTCAGTTTTGAGAGAATGTCCTGTTGAGTAATAGACTGTTCAAAGGCCAGGCTGTAAGGAACCTCATGTGGCAAGACCTGCCATATCTTCTAGACAAACGTGCGGCCTAAATTGCCCAACAGTTGTACACATTCTGGGCAGAGTTGTGGGGCTGTTCATGCACTGTGAAATCAGTTGATTAGAGTGAGGAAGGGTGTTGGGTTCACATTGCTTTTGCTTGAGACAGTCAGAGTTAGGCTGCTATGAATTCCAATTGTTGGACAGGGACCAAACATGGATTCTGTACATTTATCCTGTACCCCAGGGTCCATGAACAGGGTTATTGTTGGTATCGTGTAGCGATCTTATCACCCACTGGTGTTAGTGAGCCTCGTTAGGAGACAAGTCAATCGTAAGTATGGAAAAAATCACTCCCTGTCTGCAGAGGTGAGTTGCAATGACCCCGCGAGAAATCTGGCAAAAACTCTTCTCAGACAGTTGACAAAGGGTAGAACCTGATATTGTAAAGGCTCGATTACCTAGGTGAATCTAGAATCTTCCTGTGTGCCGAGTGAATGGTAATGATTGAAATATATAGGCATCCTGGAGGTTGAGGGCTGAGAGCCAATCTCTGTTCTCTACTGCCAGAAATTACTGTGGAGAATAGTCACCCGTTTGGACACAGCGTTCTCACAAATTGTTGACTTTTCATAATCCAGGATGGGTCTCCCTGCTCGTTCATTTTTCTGAGTAAGAAAGAATGGGAATAAAACCTCTCCCCCTGTGTTGAGATAGTACGGGGTTCCACAGTACCTAACTGTAATGAGGTGGTTTACTTCCTGTGTATAAACAGCTGCTCATGAAAAGAGATTCTCTGCACGAGGGATGGGGGGGGAGTGAGTAGGTGGGCTAGAAATAAAGGAGCATGGAGTAATCCTTCTGGAATAATCTCCAGTAAACCCATTTGTCTGTGGTCTGACAAGTTCCAGACGTCTCCACCATCATACCTATGGTCTCCGAATGGGCGGGGGACCAGATCTGGATCAGATCAGAAGTGCACCAATGTCCGTGCCCTCCAAGCCACACCTCAAAATGATTGTCATGGAGGCGGAATGGTTAGACGTCAAAGGCTGATCTTCGAATTCTGCCGACGGTCTGGGTCGTCTTGTTACGTCATTGGTCATACGTCCTGGGGCTGAGAGCATGGAGAGCTCGGAATCGCTCTGGCTGGTAAAACCTGCCCTTGTTTCTTTTTTTGTTTGCAGGTACATAGAATGTCCGGGGGTTTTAAGGTCATCCAGGAGTCCTTTAGGTATTGTAGAGACAACACTGGTTTGTCTGCAAACAATTTTTGGAAGCATCAAAGGGTAAGTCCTCCATGGTGGCTTGGACCTCCCTGGGGAAACCCCCTTTCAGAGAGGTGGAGTCAAGGATGCCTGGTGCAAGACATATGGATGTAGTGATGACCTGTGCTGCCACGCTGCAGAGTCAAGAGAGGCTGTAGGGGCTGTCCGGGGGGGGTGGTGGATCGACGCACACCCTCTGCAGATGTTTGCCTTATAGTGGCCCTTTTACAAATTTACCAAAAATTTCTGGTAAATAATTATTGTCCGCATTCTGCCACCGACCGGGCTCGAAATTGCTATGCCGGAAGTAGAGTGTGGCACCGGAGTAGGTCCCATCTGAGAGGTTCTAGCTCTTCGGTCTTACCATTGGTCGTGGACTCGTCGTCGCGTTTCTCTTGGGCTCTTCCCATCCACCACCCACGGAGTTGGGTGCCGCGTGGATGAATCGAAACTCAACCATACCGATCACACACATATCACGAAGCCGCACACACATGTGTTATCACTCCACAATCTTACATTGGGGGAGGGGCTGTGGCGGATCCTATGACTGGGTCCACTAAATGGGCACAATTAATGAGCAGATGCTATACTTTGCATGTTGGGGATGCTGGAGTATAGTCGTGGACTTGTGATTAGGTCTACTCGGGCCGGCCAGCACTCAATGTCCAGAGATCATGCTAAACTTGAAACCCCCCCCCTTGAAAAGACACCACACCACACACCACTAACCCTGTAATGTGTGTGGGGAGCCATGCAATTACAGTTTCGTCTGTATGAAAGATGATATGTGGGTGCGGCAGCAGGATCGTGTCACCTTCTGCCCCGCATATAAATCAATATATTTATCATATCCACCATCTCTGAAGGGTGCTGGGACAGTTGTGAACAGCACCCCCCCACCCCCAGAGTGTTTTGGAACCTCGGTGCCGGCTTAAGGGCCGAACGGTTCTGGGACCTATACACCCCCAGCCCCTGGATCCCAGTAGGAGCCCCCCAGGATGGGAAAGGGATAGCGGCAGTGCGCATGGTTCCATACCCAGCACCGGGCATGTCTGTAGATGTTGGTGGCTGAGAGGGCCAGGTTTAGGGAAGAATCACAAGAAGCCGCCCCATCCACACACTTATCGCTCCGATACCTCTTCGTTTCGCCGGGAGTAATACATGCGAGGAACCAGGGAGAGTCCTGGCCGCATGCCACCACACCGCGCAAGGTGGATGGTTATTCCAGGCGAGTAACACCCAACGGGCCCCGACTCCACTGGTTCTGCCCGCCCACGGTACCGTGGTACTCCGAACGGGAAGTCAGGTCACTGAGGCCATTATCAAGGTCGCAAGCCCTCATGAATTGCTGCAGAACCATAAGACTCGGTGACCCCCCAGGCCCCGACGGACTCACACACACTGACCCACGAATAGGGTCAAAGCACCCCGCCACGACGACTTACTGGAAGCTGTGAATGGATAGTACACCCACCAGCAAGATGGTGACACTGTACTGCTGCTTGCCGATGAGGTTCTTGCCGCTCCCATCCCCCATACGGTGCCACCAATGGGAGGACGGGGGCATTTGGCTTTACGCATGCACCTCCAGTAGAGCTTCCTCATGGTCTTAGCTGGGACACCACACCAGCCAGTACGATGCATCCCAGTGCCTCATGGTCCTGGCGCTCCCCCCTTCCTCCCCTCCGCACGGAGGGGCGAGGTACGGCGAATTTTATGTGGAGACCGCATCTTAGGTGATCTCAAGCCCTCGGGCGATGAGTCTGAACCGCTTTTGGTCACTATTCTAGGACAAGGCTCCTAAAATACCATTTGTCTTGAAGTAATCCTGGTCAAATGCTGCCGCTGGTGACCCAGGAGGTGTCCTGGAACTCCCGGGGGGGCCTGAAGGGCCCGGGTTCTTCCCCTGAGGGATTAACTCCTCACAGAGCTTTAATTGGGAGATCTCTAGCCTCCCCTGTCATGGCATCACCTTCCTCTCATGTAGTGTGGACACTTTTGTAAGTGTCCTCATCGATCGGTCGCATGACACACTGGAGAGTGCGCTGCTCACGCAGACTGGTATTGGAAGTCCGCAATCAGGGCACCGCGGTTCGAAGCCCAGGTGAAGCTCGGCGAATCGCTGAGAGAGCGAATTCCTTGAAAAGACAGACATTCTTTCTCTTTTTTTTCTTTAATCATAGCCAAGTACCGAGGAGGCCGGGGGTAAAGGCAGAAAAATACTATATATAGTTAAAAAATATTAAACTAAAAATCAAGCATCATAAAGGGCAAGGCTAGGCGTCATTAATACGGGATACAGCTAACACTATTGGGAACAACTGCAACTATCTACAGCTCTCACCAGGTCAAACAGAGGACTGGCCCTGCGATCCAACTCAAGCCAAGACAGTAGAGAAGGAACGGGGAGGGTTTGGCTGCACTCCACTATGATAACCACTTGGAGCAGCAACAAGATGCTACACAAATCTCAAATTTATCAACAGCAGGTGCCAGGACAGCCTAAAGTGGAGCACCCACAGAAAGCTCCTGAAGAACACCAAATTTTCCTTATACGAACATATCCCTTCACATTTAAAGATTAAAAAAAATGTGGAAGTGGTATAAACATCTTCAATGAAAAGGGTACTCTATGTTTAGCATTTAAAATCCTGTGTCTGGCAAGAACATCTTACTACTTATTAAAGATAAGCTTAATTTAAAGTTGCCAAATGGATATGTACCCATCGGCAAAGGCATGGGGGGTGGATATAATGATGCAGCTAGCTTCTTTGCAGTCACTCCCATTGAAGCAGGACTCCTATCTTATGCAGCAAACTTCTGTAGAGGTTTAATGCTGGCTTGAGGCAGCATATCTCCCTTCACTTGGATACACGCTACATTCGAGAATGTGAGATGGACAACATAACGGGCCAATCATTGCCGCCAATGTTTGCTTGGGGTGGGACAGGACATGGAAAGCTTAAGGAGATAACGCATTCGTCTGTAGAATTTTCTGACACTGTCTGGAGCTTGTGGCAGCCATTTAAGGAAATCTTCAGGGGCGCACAGAAATAGTATTCTGCTACTCTACTTTGGCTTCTTAATTCTGCCTTCCAGAGGCAGGCCAAAGACATAGCATATTATGAAATTAATATTTATGAGTTTACTGGGGAATATGAGGAATTTTCAGATAAATTTGTAAAACCTTCAAAATGAAAACAAGATATAAGCATTCTTTAACTTTCTTCGAACATTTCAGGTACTATCCATAAGTCCCTTCAAATACTCAAGACAGCTTTTTCCTGAATTAAAAATCATCCATGAAATCAAATTAGTAATTGCAATCATCATTCAGAACCCAAGACACATACAAAAGCACACATGCATTACAGTTGGGATGTCCTTACTACAGAATGGTCATGACTTACTGATAAATTCAACACAGATAACACAAATCTCAGATAGACTGTTAGATAGTATGTTCTCTATTCAGAAAGTAAGATCTGTTTTCAAATGGTCACTCTGATTTCTATATAGAAACATGTATTAAATAGCAACATGTAAAATAAGTCAAAATGCTAGAGAATTAACAATTAATATAAAAGTTCTGTTCGCGTGCAACCAAGCCTTCCACTATGCCAACATTCATATTCTTCTGCCATTAGCATTTCAGCTGTATCTGTCAATTTAATTTTATAAATTAAAATATTTTTTTTGCATTAAAAATGTTTTACAGTATTAAGACAATGTCTTAAATAGCATGGACTCCAAAGCAAAGAAGTACAGTATGGCTTGCTCTAAATGTGAGTGTAAATATTTAAATTTTTTATGAGTAAGAAACATTTAACACAGGACCTAATAAAAGTGTTCTGAACAACAAAGAGACTCTGGAGAAACCCTCTATAATTATACTTACTCACGGGCTACACCCTAGGGGAATTCTATGCTACTGCGCAATGCACATATTTAAATGAAGCCCCGAATTTCTAATTTTTCGCACAGAAAAAAACCTTCTGACAAAAATGTTGCTCACCAGTTCTGCCTTTTTCCCACCAGACGGCGCTGTGGTGCTAGAACAAAATGCAGCACCCCACAATTGGAGAAAGAGAAACGCCTTGGCAGCACATTATCAGGCAAGTCAGCGAGACACAGGGCCGTGAGGTGCTTGGGGGGTGGGCAGACAGGAAGTCAAAAGACGCTCGTGGGAGGACAGACGGGGCACGTGGCTGAAGGGGAAATGGAAGCAGAGGGCAACGGGGGTGGGGAGGAGGTGCAGGGCCACATGGAGGTGTGTTGTGTCATGTGCAGAGCTACAACAGGGACCAGGGAGTGGTTGGGTAGGAAGAGAGAACATGGGGACGGGGCAAGACGTAGCTTGACCTGCAAATGGGAGAGGCTAAGGAGTCAGCCAGGTGTCTGCCCCCTCCTCCCCTCAAAAAATCCCAAACTGTTCCAACTTCCAACAGTGGGGAAGGAGGGCGGGTCTGGAATGGATATGAGCAACACATCTCGAAGAACAACAGTTACAAAGGTGAGTAACCGTCTTTTCTTCTTTGAGTGCTTGCTCATATCCATTCCAATTAGGTGATTCCCAAGCCTTACCTAGGCGGAGGAGTCAGAGCGAGACGTTGCGGAATGTAAGACTGCTGAGCCGAAGGCAGCATCGTCTCTGGAATGCTGGACCAATGCATAGTGCGATGCAAAGGTGTGGATGGAAGACCAGGTGGCCCCACGGCAGATTTCCTGTATGGGAACATGGGCCAAGAACGTGGCAGATGAAGCATGAGCCCGAGTAGAGTAGGCGGTGAGATGATCAGTCGGAACATGAGCCAAGTCATAGCAAGCCCGAATACAGGATGTCACCCAAGATGCAATACGTTGGGAAGAAATTGCCATGCCCTTCATACGTTCTGCCACCGCTACAAATAGCTGAGGTGAGCGCCGGAAGGGTTTGGTCCTCTCAGATGTAAAAGGCGAGAGCCCTACGGACATCCAGAGTATGCAGCTGCTGTCCCCGTCGTGAAGAGTGCGGCTTTGGAAAGAAGACTGGCAGGAAGATGTCCTGATTAACATGAAAGGCGGAGATGACCTTAGGGAGGAACACTGGGTGTGGTCGCAGCTGTACCTTGTCCTTACGGAACACCATATATGGAGGATCCACAGTCAATGCTCGAAGTTCTGAGACTCGTCTAGCCGAGGTGACAGCGACTAGGAATGCAGTATCAGGACAGGTACTGCAGCAAGCATGTGGCTAAAGACTCAAAGGGGGGCCCCATGAGCCTGGTTAAGACCAAGTTCAGGTCCGAGGTAGGGGTAGGGCGTTTGACCTGGGGGTAGAGTCGCTCCAAGCCTTTGAGGAATCTGGAAACTACAGGGTGGGAAAAAACAGAACTGCCAGCTTCCCCAGGTTGGAAGGTGGAAATAGCTGCAAGATGCACTCGTAGAGAGGAGATCATCAGACCTTGCTCTTTGAGAGACCATAAATAGTCCAAGATAGTGGGGACTAATACAGAATGCGGAGAAAGGCCCTGCTGGGCGCACCAGTGGCAGAAGCACTTCCATTTAGCGAGGTATGTTGATCGTGTGGAGGGCTTCCTGCTTCCAAGTAGCACCTGTTGCACTGCAGCAGAACAACACAACTCCGATTGGCTTAACCAGGCAGCAACCATGCTGTCAGATGAAGGGACTGCAGGTCCAGGTGGTACAGCCTGCCGAAGTCTTGCGTGATCAGGTCCGGCCAGAGTGGTAGGGGAATCGGGTCTGACAGAGACAGGTCAAGCAGCATGGTGTACCAGTGCTGCCTCAGCCAAGCCGGGGCAATTAGGATAAGGTGGGCTTTGTCCCTGTGGAGCTTGAGTAGGACTCGGTGGACGAGAGGAAACGGTGGAAAGGCATAACAGAGGTGGCCCGTCCACGGAATCAGGAACACGTCCGACTGGGAGCCCGGGGAGCAACCTTGTAGGGAGCAGAACACCTGCCATTTCCTGTTCACTCTGGATGCAAACAGGTCTATGAGGGGAAAGCCCCACTGAAGGAAAGACTTGACACCAAGTTGTAGAAATCCGAGGAGGCAAAAGCTGCTTTTCTGAGTTCATCTGCCTCTTTTATTATCTAAGATTACACATGCGCAAATGCACAGCACAATTCAAAATTTCCTACAAAAATCTTCCATCACGAGCTCAAAAGCATAGCAAACTACAAAACATCCCCAGCTGCAAACACAGTAGTCAGTGTGAGAAACTGCAGAAGAGGGAAGCTACAAAACACTGCCAGGTGCAGACGAGGCCGCCTGTGTGAAAGCAAGGGGGAAGGATGGAGGAAGGCCAAATTCCTGCGATAAGCAAAGCGGGTGTGCCCAGCTTGCAAGCAAGAACAAAATGCCCCAATTAAAGGGGCACCCAGGCCTGTGGGCCTGGGGTCATTCCTACACCCCACCTCCGGAAAACCAAATGGAGAATGTCCAGATGGATGGACCATTCGTGTGATAGGAAGGACCTGCTCAGGTGATCTGCGAGCGTGTTCCGCACTCCTGGGAGAAAGGAGGCCACTAGATCTATGGAGTGGGCTATGCAGAAGTCCCACAGTAGAATCGCTTCCTGACACAAGGGGGAGGACCGTGTCCCTCCCTGCTTGTTGATGTAATACATGGCCGTTGCATTGTCCGTGAATACTGCAACACAACGGCCTTGTAGATGGCGCTGGAACGCTTGGCATGCCAGCCGGACCACTCTCAGCTCTTGGACATTGATGTGAAGCGTCAGTTCCTGGGACGCCCAAAGGCCTTGGGTGCGCAGGTGCCCTAGGTGAGCACCCCAGCCCAGGGAGGACGCATCCGTTGTTAGGGACATGGAGGGCTGGGGAGGGTGAAACGGCAGGCCTGTGCACACTTGGGATGACATCCTCCACCAGTCGAGGGAGCCTAGAACGCTCGGCGGAACTGTCAGAATAATGTCTATGGTGTCTCTGCCCAGCCGATAGACAGAGGCAAGCCAGATTTGTAGTCTGGCATACTTTGTGACGAATGTGCATGCAGCCATGTGCCCAAGGAGACCAAAGCAAGTACGAGCACAGGTAGTTGGAAAACTCTGAAGACTTTGGACAAGGGAGACTATGGCCTGAAACCGGTGTGGGGGTAAACTGGTCGTTGCAAGGTTGGAGTCCAGTATTGCCCCGATAAATTCTATCCTCTGCGTAGGCACCAGAGTGGACTTGTCCACATTGATGATCAGGCCTAGACGCATAAACAACTCCCTGATGATGGTGACAAGGCTGATGACTTCTGCCTCGGAGGCCCCTCGGATGAGCCAGTCGTCGAGGTAAGGGAAGACGTGTATTCGACGATGGCGCAGGGAAGCAGCGATGACAACCATACACTTCGTGAAGACCCGAGGAAAGACCAAAGGGGAGGACAGTAAACTGGTAGTGTCCCTGATTTACCACAAAGCGCAGATACCTCCTGTGCGAGGGATAAATTGCAATGTGGAAATATGCGTCCTTCATGTCGAGAGTGGCGTACCATTCTCCGGGATCCAGGGAAGGAATGATGGTTCCCAGTGATACCATGCGGAACTTGAACTTTTTGATGAACTTGTTCAGTCCTCGCAGGTCCAGAATGGGCCGGAGGCCCCCTTTTGCCTTGGGAATTAGGAAATATCGGGAATAAAACCCCTTGCCCTTTAACTCCTCCGGTACCTCCTCTATAGCTCCGATTGAGAGGAGCCTGCGAACCTCCTGGATGAGGAGTTGCTCGTGAGAGGGGTCCCTGAAGAGGGATGAGGAGGGGGTGGGAGGAAGGGGGTGAAACAAACTGAAGATGGTATCCAAGCTCCACCGTACATAGGACCCAACGATCTGAAGTCAACTGGGACCACGCAGGGAGGAATGGGGAAAGGCGGTTGTAGAACTGAAAGGGATCCGGGGAGGCAATTGATACACTGCTCTCGGGCGCACCCTTAAAAGTTTGCTTTGGGTCCCAGTTTTGGTTTGGTGGGACCGGAATTGTTGCCCCCTTGAGGTCTAGACTGACGTCTGCGGGTAGTACGACCTCATCTTCAGGCAAAATCTTGTCTTGGCCGAGGCGGAGGGTAAGGGCGCTGAGCTTGGGAGCGGAATGACCGTCTTTGAGTTTGGGATGTATGCATTCTCAACGAACGCATAATGATGCAGTTGTCCTTCAGACTCTGTAGTCTGGGGTCCGTCTTTTGCGAAAACAAACCTTGTCCATCAAACGGCAAGTCTTGTATGGTGTGTTGCAGCTCAGGTGGTAGGCCGGACACTTGCAACCATGATATATGTCGCATGGCTATGCCAGAGGCGACCGTTCTAGCTGCCAAATCAGCGGCATCTAGTGAGGCTTGTAAGGAGGTCCTCGCGATCCTCTTTCCCTCCTCTAGGAGCGCTGTAAACTCCTGGCGGGAGTCCTGCGGAACCAACTCGGTAAACTTTCCGACCGCCTTCCAGGTATTGTAACTGTATCTGCTTAAGAGGGCTTGTTGGTACGCCACACGCAGTTGGAGGCCTCCAGCGGAGTAGATTTTTCGGCCCAACAAATCCATGCGCCTAAATCCCTCGATTTAGGTGCGGGGGCTTGTTGACCGTGGTGCTCCCGTTCGTTGACTGATTGTACCACCAATGAACAGGGAGCGGGGTGCACATAGAGGTACTCATACCCCTTAGAAGGCACCATGTATTTTCATTCTACTCCCCTGGCTGTGGGTGGAATGGAAGCCGGAGACTGCCAGATAGTGTCTGCTCTAGCCTGGATCGAACAGGTGAAGGGGAGAGCCACTCTGGTTGGTGTTTCTGCAGATAATATGCTAATCATCGGGTCCTCCACCTCGGGAACTTCCTCTACTGGAAGACTGATATTCTGGGCGACACACCACAGAAGATCCTGGTGTGACCAGAGACCAATCGGAGGTGGCCCCGACGATGATGTCCCCGCTACTGCCTCATTCAGGGAAGAGGAGGACAGCCCTGGGATGAGGTCCTGGACTGACGTCTCATCCTGGGGACCTCCGTCTCCGGAAGATCATGCTGCTCCGGTGCATGCGCACTGGTTTCTTCTGTACCAGCGGGGGGAGGTCTGCTGACTGTGGCCTCGGGCTCACGGTGCTCTGAGTGACAGGAGCATGAGGGGCCAGTTGGTTCGCCTTGGGCTTGATGATAGGCCCAAGGTGTCCAAAAAGACCACTGAGGAGGTCCATGGTCCGGGTGGGCATGCGTATCTGAACCCTCGTAGGAGGCACTGTCTGCGTGAGAGGAGACAGATGGATGACACGAAGGCCACTGAGGAGCTGAAGTCGATTGGACCATGTCTCTGCGTTCATAAAACTCATCTCTGCGCGGTACTGACGAATGGTACTGGGAATCGTGGCAGTGCCAGGAGCGGGATTGGGACCTGTGACCAGCGCGGTGCCGGGAGCACAACCAGTACCTTACGTCATCATGCCAGGATCAGCTGTGAGAGGTACAGCGGTGCCGGGATCTGGACCGGTGCCAAGAGTACCACGATGGAGACCGGGATCTCGAGTGGTGCCACGAGTATGACCGGTACTGGGATGGAGAGCGGTGCCGCGAGTACGACCGGTGCCGGGATCGGAGCGGTACTGGGACTGCGAGCGGTGCTGGGATCGGGAGTGATGTCGGGACCGAGAGTGACCGTGGGATCTAGATGGGGACCAACGGCGTTCGATGGTGCCCGGGGAAGATGGTCTCACCATGGTGGGCTTGCCCAACGACTGAATAACCTGCACTGGCGGTGCCAGGGGTTGGAGCAGCTCAGGCTCTGTCAGAGCAATTAGGTCCTGAGCCATGGAGAAGGTCTCTGGTGTGGAGGGCACGATGAGTTCAACCGCAGCGTGCACTGGGGAGCTGGTAGGCACTGGACTCGACGGCTCCTGCAAGACCGGAATCAATGGTGCGGAGACAAGCGGTGCCACGGCAGTTGACGGAGCCAGGAGGTCCGTCTTGGATGTACGCTCTGACTGCGGCGTAGCTATAGGTGCTGCAGGAGCCTTGTGCCTCTTGCTCCTCAGGGAGAGGGAGTGGTGCTGGCCAGAAGGTTGGGCCGGTGCAGGGTGGTCCCGAGGAGCCTTTACTGGAGCTGTGTGCTCCGGTCCAGAGGAGGCACTTGTTCCCGGTGCCGGAGTTGGTGACGAGGATGGAGGAGTTAGAGCTGCCTCCATCAACAGTTGCTCCAGGCGAATGTCCCGCTCTTTCTTTGTCCGGGGCTTGAAAGCCTTGCAGATTCAGCACTTGTCCGCAAGGTGGGATTCGCCCAGGCACTTCAAACAGGAGTCGTGCGGGTCTCCTGTGGGCATCGGCCGATGACAGGCCGCGCAGAGTTTGAAGCCTGGTGAATCGGGCATGGGCCCCGGTACCGGGGGAGGAGAAGGGGCGAGCCCCCGATCCTCTTTAACTATATACACAACTATAAGAACTACTAATCTAAATGCTAACTAGAACTATAAAAAAACGAACTATGTGCACAATAACTATATAAACGAGCGAATCACTAGGGAGGTGGAGATCAGCTAAGCCACACTCCACTGTTCCAATGACCGACACGGGCGGTAAGAATGAACTGAGGAGCAGATGAGCCGGCAGGAGTATATATCAGGTGCCATAGCGGCGCCACTCCAGGGGGCGACCTGCCGGCCCACCGAGTGTTGCTAGGGTAAAAAGTCTCCAAAGAACGTGCATGCGGCACGCGCACACCTAATTGCAATGGATATGAGCAAGCACTCGAAGAAGAATGTATTATCTATTTGGGCAAATTTCAGAAGAGATTAATGTCATATATTTCCCACATACATAGTTACACTTAGGTAACAACTGCATAACAAGCAACTAATTTCATTGCTTTTATGCCCCCAATGAAATTCAAAGATCTCAAAATGTCCCCGTAAGTAAGGAGCAATGGTCTCAAGTTGCAGAGGGGAAGGGTTAGGTTGGATATTAGGAAAAACTTTTTCACTAGGAGGGTAGTGAAGCACTGGAATGGGTTACAGGGAGGTGGTGGAATCTCTTTCCTTAGAGATTTTTAAGGTCAGGCTTTACAAAGCCCTGGCTGGGATGGTTTAAGTTGGGGATTGGTCCTGCTTTGAGCAGGGGGTTGGACTAGATGACCTCCTGAGGTCCCTTCAGCCCTGATATTCTACGATTCTATGAACAGGCCTCAGAAATTAGAGGCAGAACACTGTGTCAGATGTATTTATTTTTATTAATTCAGTTTTTTAAGGCTATCTATAGGTGCCCATCCAGTGGTCCTGGGTACCTCTTCCACCAGTTATAATTACAACATAAAACTGATAAAGAACTGTCCACATATATATCCACCTTGATCCACACCCACCTCAACAGACTTCACAAAGAAGAAAAAAAGATGGACATTGTGAATTACTTGGAAGGTTAAATTGATGATCTGACAGACCAACATGGAGGGAGCAAGTTCCAAAATTCCTTGCAGAGAACACATTGTTAGCAGTTCCCTCTTGTTCATATGGAGGAAGCTCTAGCTGAAGCACTGGGCCAGATTTTCTGCCCTTGCTCTGGCCTCTGTGCCTGAGTGGCATAGAGGAGCCAGCGTTTCTCAGTAACTGTCAAGTTGATAATTTTGCCAGTTGAAAGGAATTCTGAGCTGGTGGAGCCAACTTTTATGCCAACCACCATTTCCAACCCAGCATTGGCTGTGAAATGGACCTTTGCTCTGCTATATCAAGTCACAGCTGGAGTAGCATCCCTTTAGGAGCCATAGCCAGCTGTTGTAAGTTAGAATGTCCCCTTAAATACAAGTTGAAGCAGCAATAACTAGCCCCCTTGTGTTGAGTGGGTCTTGCTGCAAGATATACATAGAAGATAGAGCACCACAGTGTACTAATAAAATAACGTAATCTCTTTGACAGCAATGCTTCATGATCTGAAGCGTTAGGGATGAGAAAGAGGGCATATCTTATATTTCTAATTATTACTTTATTGTGTATATTTTCTGTTTAATTTTAAACATCAAAGAGGCAAAAAAGTACCTGCATTTCAGCCCATTTCCTCATTAGTAATCCATTTGAGAGTTGGGGTTGAGTTCCCATCCCAGAGAGCAAGGGGGTTCAGAAGCTTACTAAGACAATAGATACACCAAACCCCAATTCTCCAGGTATCTTGCACAGGCCACTGATAATATTTAGCACTTGTATAACATTTTTTACTTCCTACCTGCCCTACATCTGCAGAGTAACCACTGTACAGAGGACCAAATGAGAGTTAAAAATGCCTGGAGGTTCAACTGTCATTAATAAAAATACAGGAAACATAATTTAAACTTTGAGCTCTTTGTGCAAGGTCACTTGCAGTATACTGTTAGACAACATATACGTATATATATTAACTTAAGGGCAAAAGACAACAGCTCCAAAATGCAAAATAAATAAATACAAAAATGCTCAGCTAGTGTTTTTGTGTATTAATTTTTGGTATCTAAATACATATTGGCAAAATATATTTTAATGTCTTTTCATTTAGTATAAATGAACATAACAGCAGCCCTCACTAGTTACACTAAAATTTTTAGTACAAAGTTTAACGAAAGGCCACATATCTAGTCTTAAAGTATAAAAAATGTTGACAAAAGAAAAATAGGATTCTTAACCTAAATTAAAATAACATAGTTTTGTGGATTTTTGCCCAGCAACAAATTATCTCCTAGTTTTTAATATCTGTGTTTCACTATTTGCTGTCGTAAACTCTGTTTGTATAGTGTTTGCATTATTCCATCTTTAAATCTTCACTTTGGCTTATTTTAGAAAGAACCTAGAAAGCCAAATCTCTTTATGCAAAACTGTAATTACTTTTCAGTACTTTCAAATATGATTAAAACACACACTTTGGGTTCAATCCTGCCACCTTACAAGAAACGTGTACAAGAGAGAAGTTTGGGAGTATCTCTATGTAGTACCAGGGCAAAAGGATTTCTATTACCCTTAGGTTTGCTTTACTCTGACTATAAATGAGGACATGGGTGCTCACTCTTGTTATGCTGTAGTCCAGCCAAGCCTTATACTGTCAGTTTCTACACCTCTTCCCCATCACAGGGTGTTTCCCTTTATGCATTTTGTATTTGTCTTCATATGCTCAAAACATGCTTGTGAAGATCAACATCTGGAAATTATTATCTGAAGCATCACTATATTTCTATAGAATGAACAGCATTCCAAAGGACAATCAGATTTATTCTCAAAATACATAAAAAGTGTTCCCTGTCACAATAAATATCTATGGGCTCCTGTGGGAAAAAATAGTTTTTAATTACATCATCATGCACTAACATAATAGAGATGGCTGAAACTCAGGATTCCTGGTTTGCAGGAAATTCTGACATATCAAAGTTAGTTTTGTTCTGATTTGGACTGAAACTAAAATTTTTCAAGATCTTTTTTCCCCTTAATCAGAAATTCAGTGAAATTTTCTTTCATTAAGAAAATACTGACACGTGGTATTTCCAAAATGAAACGTTCCCCAGGAACCCAGCAACTGGTGACTGAAATTTGACATAATTCTTATCTATTTCACCATGGCTAGGAACAAGTAGTGAAACAGACAAGAATCATGTCAGTTGCTGTCAGCAGCTACCAGTACTGGCCTCCGCATCTGGAGGCCCTGGAATACCTGGCCCTCGAATTGTCTGTATGGCCGTTGCTCCACAGCTGCAGACTTGTAAGCCTGCAGTCCCTAGCCCTAGAGCCATCAGTATAGGAGACTGTCCCAGTGCCATGTACCCTAGAAATCCTCGGGTCCCCAGCAATCCAACAGGAAACCACACAACTTTTGAACAGGAAACCACGCAAGTTTTGAACAGAAACCTGACTATGATTTGACAAATGTTCAAACCCAAGATGTTTCCCTGACACATTTCAGGTTTAACAAATCAGCATTTTCCAGTTATCTCGAATTATATTTTTAATGCAATATTATATATACTGTAATAAAGTGTTTTCTGTATTTTTGAGCCTCAGCCATGAATGATGTTGAAAAAGATTAAATACATTTTTAAAAAATCAAGTATATGCAAAGATATGCACTTGTTGCGAATGGCTTGACTAATGAACCACCTGTACTCAGATCAGATGATAATTACTGTCGTTAGAAGTTTATGTTTTGTGGACGATATGCTCTGGGTGCTCACATTTGAGACTGACCACATTACAAACCAGTGAATGACAGTGAACATCCTTTAAAAGCCTACTATTGAATTTCACAATTAGTTTTTCTCCAAAAATTTTAAATAACTCAAGATGCTTACAAAACTGCAACTAACGTCACTTCAGACTGCATAATTGTACAAAACAAACATCATGGGATTATCACTTCAGCATAATCTTTTTGTTAAAAGGTAACAAAATCAAATATTTCTCCTTTATGCAACTTTCATTTAAAAACCATCTAAAAAATAAATAGAAAACTTATCAAAAAACTAAAACTCCAGAACACAACGCAAACAAACCTTTTTGTACTGTTTGCTTTAGATTCAGGTAAAATACCTATTATGAAGCATCGCAAAAGACAACTTTCACCAAGTTTAGTAAGAGTTTATCTACAAAGGGAGTTATTCTGGAATAGCTATTTCTGATTAACTCAGTGTGTGAAAGCTCTGGAATAAGAATGCCGTATTCTTGATTACTTCAGCAGCCAGGAGTCCTGTGGCACCTTATAGACTAACAGACATATTGGAGCATGAGCTTTCGTGGGTGAATACCCACTTCAGATGCATCCGACGAAGTGGGTATTCACCCACAAAAGCCCATGCTCCAAACGTCTATTAGTCTATAAGGTGCCACAGGACTCCTTGCTGCTTTTACAGATCCAGACTAACACGGCTACCCCTCTGATACTTGATTATTTCAATCCATTTTGGAAGATAATTCAGAATAAAGTACAGTTATTCTGGAACCAGAGCATCCAGTTAATCAGGAACAGTCAATCTACTTTAAATTCACTATTCACCTTATTCCAGATTAACTTTCATGTGCAAGCAAGCCCTAAAACCACTTCTCAGACAAATTTATAAACTGCTCAGTATACAGGACAGAATCGAATCAAGAACACAGATGATAAATTTTGCACAGCCCAATTTCTGTCATACTATGCAAATTGTACCAATTTACATATTGCAACATTTTGCATATAAACATTAACATCATCTTTAAAAATACGGTGTGGATTTAATGCTGAGGAAAGGCATCAGCTTGAGGGTACATCCACACAGTGCGCAGCTGTGTGCCTCCCAGCCCAGACTGATAGATCTGTGAGGCTTGTGCTAGCACTCTAAAAATAGCTGTGAAGACATTGCTTTGAAGTTGCGGCTCAGGCTGGAGGCTCAGCTCTGAAACCCATTCTCCTTCCTAGGCTTCAGAGCCCAAACTCCAACCTGAACTTCAATAGCTACACAGCTATTTTTAGCCTGGTAGTGCAAGCCCCAGTCTGTCAACACAGACTGGGAGGCTAGCTGCCATGGGCTGTGTGGATGTACCTTAAGAGCCTTAGTGAATGAAGTCCTCTTATTTCAGGGAAATCTCTCAGGCTCAGTTCTCCCAATATAATTCAACCCAGATCTGGGAAAGACTTTCTCTAAAGATAATAAGATAGTTGAGTCTCCATGGTGATTTACTGAACCGGTCCATTAGTGGGCATAAGGTTATATTACAGATGCAGTAATAAAATTAATTATTTGATATTCAGTTATGGTCCCATGCACCTCTCATTTAAACTCTAAAAACATCTGCACAGCTTTCTCTCTCTCATTTATCTGGCTATTTATTCTCCAATGATGGAAGGGAAAGAGCATATATTCTGCCAGCATGAAAGCCATCCTGTGAACCTCTTCCCCTATCCCTAAGTCACTTTCACCCCTACACTTCTTTCCTCATGTTTGTATAAGTGCTTGGCAATTCTTAATAAATACAATACTACCAAGTGACCAGTGTAGTGAATTCTCTCAAATGGCAGGAATTCCCCACTCAGCACAACATCCAACATTCTAGAGAGGATATACAAAATTCACAACCATGCCATAGAATCTATCATCTTCGGAAGACAGCACTTTCAACTTTGCCTAGTTTTTTAATTGTAGGTTAGATTTTGTAGACGGACAGGGACAAAATAAAGATAATAATAGGGAGAATACACTAAAAGAGGTACACATTTCCAAATGAGGAAAAAAAAAATCATGACCAATATTCTAAGTCAAATATCAGAGGGGTAGCCATGTTAGTCTGGATCTGTAAAGGCGGCAAACAGTTCTGTGGCACCTTATAGACTAACAAATGTATTGGAGCATGAGCTTTCGTGGGTGAATACCCACTTCATCGGATGCATGTAGTGGAAATTTCCAGAGGCAGGTATAAATATGCAAGCAAGAATCAAGCTAGAGATAACGAGGTTAGTTCAATCAGTGAGGATGAGGCCCTGTTCTAGCAGTTGAGGTATGAACACCAAGGGAGGAGAAACTGCTTTTGTAGTTGGCTTGCCATTCACAGTCTTTGTTTAATCCTGAGCTGATGGTGTTAAATTTGCAGATGAACTGAAGCTCAGCAGTTTCTCTTTGAAGTCTGGACCTGAAGTTTTTTTGCTGCAGGATGGTTACCTTTAAATCTGCTATTGTGTGTCCAGGGACAGTGAAGTGTTCTCCTACAGGTTTTTGTATATTGCCATTCCTAATATCTGATTTGTGTCCATTTACTCTTTTACATAGGGACTGTCCAGTTTGGCCCATGTACATAGCAGAGGGGCATTGGTGGCACATGATGGCGTATATTACATTGGTGGACGTGCAGGTGAGTGAACCGGTGATGGTGTGGCTGATCTGGTTAGGTCCTCTGATGGTGTCACTGGTGTAGATATGTGGGCAGAGTTGGCATTGAGGTTTGTTGCATGGATTCGTTCCTGAGTTAGAGTTGCTATGGTGCAGTGTGTAGTTGGTGGTGAGAATATGCTTCAGGTTGGCGGGTTGTCTGTGGGTAAGGACTGGCCTACCTCCCAAGGCTTGTGAAAGTGAGGGATTGTTGTCCAGGATGGGTTGTGGATCACTGATGATGCATTGGAGAGGTTTTAGCTGGGGACTGTATGTGATGGCCAGTGGAGTTCTGTTGGTTTCTTTCTTGGGCTTGTCTTGCAGTAGATGGCTTCTAGGTACACATCTGGGTCTGTTGATCTCTTTCCTTATTTCCATGTGTGGGTATCATAGTTTTGAGAATGCTTAGTGAACATTATGTAGGTGTTGGTCTCTGTCTGAGAGGTTGGAGCAGATGCGGTTGTACCTCAGTGCTTGGCTGTAGACCATGGATCGTGTGGTGTGTCTGGGATGGAAGCTGGAGACATGAAGGTAGGCATAGCGGTCGGTGGATTTTCAGTATAGAGTGGTGTTAATGTGACCGTCACTTATTTGCACCATGGTGTCTAGGAAGTGGACCTTCCATGTAGACTGGTCCAGGCTGAGGTTGATGGTAGGGTGGAAGCTGTTGAAATTGTGGTCCAGATGATGATGATGTTGTCAATGTAGCATAGGCAGAGAAGAGGCATGAGTGGACGAGAGCTGAGGAAGAGTTGTTCCAGGTTAGCCATAAAAATGTTGGCATATTGTGGGGCCATGTAGGTGCCCATAGTGGTGCCACTGGTCTGCAGGTATATATTGTCATCAAATTTGAAATAATTGTGTGTGAGGATAAAGTCACAGAGCTCAGCAACCAGTTGTGCTGTGGCATCATCAGGGATACTGTTCCTGACAGCTTGTTCTATCTGTGTGTGGGATGTTTGTGTAGAGAGCCTCTACATCCATGGTGGCTAGGATGGTGTTTTCTAGAAGGTCACCAATGCATTGTAGTTTTCTCACGAAATCAGTGGTGTCACAGAGATAGCTGGGAGTGCTGGTGGCGTAGGGTCTGAGTAGAGTCTCCACAAATCCAGACAGTCCTTCAGTGAGAGTGCCAATGCCTGAGACGATGGGACGTCCAGGATTTCTGGGTTTGTGGATCTTGGGTAGTAGATAGAACAACCCCGGTCAGGGCTCTAAGTGTATGTTGATTTGTTCCTGTGTTCGTGTAGAGAGTGTCCTGAGTAGATGGTGCAGTTTCTTAGTGTATTCCTCAGTGGGATCTGAGGGAAGTGGCCTGTAGAATTTGGTGTTGGAGAGTTGTCTGGCAGCCTCCTTTTGGTAGTCAGACCTGTTCATGACGACAACAGCACCTCCCTTATCAGTCTCTGATTATAATGCTGGGGTGGTTTCTGAGGCTGTGGATGGCATTGCGTCCTGCATGACTTAGGTTATGAGGCAAGAGATGTTGTTTTTTCACAATTTCTGCCTGTGCACGTGGGCGGACGCATTCTATGTATGGTCCAGACTGTCACTTCGACCCTCAGGAGGAGTCCAAGTGAAATACACCCAAAGAGGACTAACCTGTGCTAGTCCTCTGTAGGAATTTTGGGAAGGCAGAGTTTGTTGAGAATATAATTCTGATACAGTTTGATGCAACTAATCCTTCTGCAGTCCTCCCCAGACTTTATCGTTTCCACTCATAACTTTAGATTTCAAGATCTGCAGGGCACACTTTTTGCTTTTTGTCTGGCACATCTGACTTACAATAAAGGGCATATACACTCAGCACAATAATTATGGTTAATAAATAAGTTTGTCTCTAACCAATGCTATCAATCCTTAGCACTGAAATATTGGGCAGGTCTACACTTGCACTGCAGCAGTGCTTCAGTGAAGATGTTACTATGCCAACAGGAGAGTTTCTCCCATGGCCTGGGCACTCCACCTCCCTAACAGACGGTAGCTATGTCAAAAGGAGAAGCCTTCCTGTTGACACAGCACTGTTTACACTGGGGGTTAGGTTGATATAACTGCATTGCCTGGGATGTGAATTTTTCACACCCCCTGAGCCTTGGACAATAAAGATTTGGGGTCTCACTCTTATCTCTTATATATTGGTGCAAACCGGAGTGGTTCCACTGAAGCCAATGGATGAACAACTGGAATAAATCCTGTGTGGGGTCAGAATCAGGTATTCGATGTCTTTTTGAAAATTTCTTGTGGATATGTTAAAGACTATTAAGTAAACGTTAAATAACAATGAATAAGTATATGAAGCATATAAAAGCATATGGAGAGTGTTTTCTCAAAGAGTGAGAAAGCTAACTAGTCTATGAATAAAGAAGATATAGTCGATTACACATAGCTAATATCCACCTTCATTCATCATGTCTAATTAATATACCAGCTGCAATAAAACCTGTATGCAAAAAGGTGCAAGTGTTGACGTCCTAGAACAATGTTGTATAGGCAGCAGCTCTTCATGGCCTTAAAATAATATAGAAAATAGTTTGATTCTGTCTCTCTCTCTAACGAGTCAGAGTATTTTTTCACTCAGTGTGACTTATCATTTCTCTCTCTCTATAGGTGATAAATGACTTAGTTGTAGACCAATTTCACACCTTCTGACATTAGTCTAACATCATATACAAAATTCGGTGACCCATACATTCTCGGATTTGCAACACTAAAGGAGGAAATAGGACAAGGATGACTCAAGACAGCCAAGGTATATTCCAGTTCAATGAATGGGAATAGTCATAGTTTATTAATTTAGCTTTAAAAATAATATAAAATTATAAAACTTAGCACTACTGTTGCAAGAAAAAAAAAAGTCTGTCATTTACTTCACTTCCATTACCATGCTGTCTCTCAACAGATATGGTTGATTTGTTCTTGTCATTCTAAAAACATAAGCCCCTCACAATAATTTTTTTAATGGGGGGACTGTGGTGGTCCCATTTGCCCTAAAAATAAGGTTTTGAAAAAAAACAAGTTTTAAGACACCTTTAGAAAAGAAATGTTACCAGGATTTTTTTTAATTATTATTACTACTTCTGTAGTGATTTAATTCTGTAGGCTGTCTTGTTAAATAATGTGGTATCATTTAATTGGACTTTGACCATATAAGAAAAATAGAGTTCAGAATTAGTTATAATATGTAAAGTTTATATGCAGAAATGAAATTCTTTAGTAGTATTAGCTTTTTAGTCGATAGTTCTTATTTTTGAGAGTTTGAGAACCAGCTTGTATTTGTTTTATTGTACGCTACTCCTTTGAAAATTCATAGGCCATGTTTATCAATTTGTTCAATAATTTTATTGAGATAAATCTTGAAATTAAAGCTATCTTTAAAAAAATCAATGAAAAACACATTCCCATGCAAACTTTGCAAAACTGTGCAAGTGCCTGAGAATCTGAAATGAAACTGACCAATTGCTCAAACTGAGCAATTTGCGAAGAACGTCTAGAAAAGTACATTTGATTTTTTGAATTGTCAGGTTTTTTTATATATACACTGGTATTAATTACTAATGTTGGACTAGATTACACTCTCTCATGATCCAGGTGTAGGAGAACCCTGTTCCACATGAAGGGGGATTCAGCTGCCTCCACGGTATAGTCCCTCCACTACTACCTGACCTTGACAAGGCAGTATCCTCCACATATCTGGAGTGGCTGCTTAGGGAGGCAGGCACAGAAAGTAACTCTGGGCTGGGGTATAGCCAGCGTTGAGACTTCATCACCCTTCGCATTTGCAGATCTTAC
The DNA here is from genome assembly GCF_003597395.2 of Chelonoidis abingdonii. Lineage (NCBI taxonomy): Eukaryota > Metazoa > Chordata > Testudines > Testudinidae > Chelonoidis > Chelonoidis abingdonii. The sequence continues at coordinate 95,160,120 of NC_133772.1, forward strand.
TTGCAAAGATCCCCAAGGTGCCATTGCAAGTAGTGGGAATGGGTGGGCAGAAGAGGACCTGCCAGCTACCAGGAGGCTGCGGCCTGAACCGCTGTGGGGGACATAATTCTTCCTGTGGTCCCTAGAATTCTGTCAGGTTTGGTGCCTGGTCACGCATTCTTTTCTGGGGACTATTCTGCCATCAGTACTCTAATGACACTACAGAAATCTCTGTGAGGGATTTCTCGTGGAGATTTCCACCCAGGATCCCCCTCCAGTGGGCTTTAATATGGCCTGCAAAATAGTTAAGAAAAATTGTTTTCAAAACCTATTATTGAAATAAGGCTTTGGGATATAAAAGTTACAAATTAGTATTAGATAAACAGATTAATTTCATGTTTTACCACAGACAATGTTTGGAGACATACAAGATTTCTGCTCAATTTCTCATAAGGACTTCCTTAATCCTGTTTCTAATGTGACACTGTAGAAGCAAAATTAATGTGTGAAATTAATGTTGTGCTTTGCTAACTCTTGACTAATTAATAAATATAATTTAGTACTAATTTTGTATATTAGTAGATTCTAGTGATATACTTATCAAGAACACATGACTGTTTACATACAGTCACAGGCCAGCTGGCCCTTTAAGACTAGCTGGGCTCAGCCTTCCTGTGACCTGGCAACCCAGTGATAATTAGTGACACCAGCTAAAGGTGTTAGTGAGGTTTAATTACAATAACTGACACCAGTTGGGGGAGGAATTTAAGGAGGACCATATAAACAGAGTTGAGCACGCAGAGAGCAAGAGTCAGGAATATCAGCCAGGAAGTGCTGCTGCTGCTGGCAATAGCCGGGACGAGTAGTTGGGCTGGACTCCCAAGAGAAGCAGCCTGGTAAGCCTTTGAGAGGTGGCCTGAAAGTTCAGAGAGAGACTGCGGAAAAGGTTCCTGGGAAACCACACAACTCTAAAGGGAAAAGAGCTGGGGGAGTAACCAGAAAGGCTGAGGTTTTATATTTGGCTCTGGACAAGTGAAGACAGAACCAGGGAGGAGGAACTGTGTTTGTCCAGCAGGAGGTTAGAAAGAGAACAACAGAGGTTAAATATGAATCAACAAAGCACTCAGACCCCAGCAAGTGAGAATTATGACTCACTGAGGGATGGGAAAGAGATATGTTTAAGTTACATATTAATAAACTAGACCTCAAGATATGCCTCCAATCTTCATCAAGTATCTAAGAGCCCGGGGGAGAAGGGAAAGAGGATAGATGCCACTGAGCCACCTGAGACCAGTAGGGGATGCTGCAAAATGGGCATATATATTTATATATAGAAATATGTGGACATGATGGTTGTTGTAGTATGGCTGATTCTATGGAACCCAAAGGTTTAATTCCAGCTAGAGCTCTCCCCCGATATCCAGAAACACAGGAGTGACTAACTGAATTACAAAGTGCTTAAATGAACAATACAGTGAATCCACTGTTGAAAGACTATCTCCAGTCCCTGTGATAAACACAAACCAGTATGGCCAGATTAGGAATCCCTGTTCAGAACCTCAGAAGATCTTCAGGTGGGAATTCTTAAAATGGATAAAAACCTGATAGCGGAAGGAAAAATACAGACTGGGGGCCAGACTGTCAAAGAGTCAGAAGTTTCAGAGATGGAGGCTGTCTCACTAAGCCCCAGTTCTGGCACATGGTTGGGTCAAGTGGGACCTACTTAAACCGTCAAGGAAAGGCTAAGTGTAGGTAAAATGATATGCACATAGGCTTTTTGTTATTTTAACCTTTTGGTTTGTCTGTTTGTTATATCCCTCTGAACCAAAAATAATACTTTTGCTTGAAGAAGCCATCCTGAATCACTGCAATTTAATATTGATCAAGCTCCCAGAGAGAAATCTATTTCAGGGACCAAACACTGGGGCAGCTGGAGGTAATGCCATTGGTATACTTCAGGTGCTGTAAATTGATGATCTAGTCTAAAGTGGGGTCAATTTCTGGATTTCACTCAGAAGTATGGGTAACTTGGAAAGGGTACCCACAGAAAGACAGAGGTCACAGGTACAGTTCACCTCCAGCCATAGAATATTTCATACTTATAAATGATGTAGAACTCATCTACCACTCAATCCATTAGAGATGTAGATTTCCCCCTCAAACTCATTCTTTACTGTGTGTCTATTAAAGTTACTGATGATATATATTTTTGTGGAAGCCAACATGACGGGATAATACTTTTTCACAGAGAGACTTGTAACTTTTCAGTATACATACAATAGATCAAGATGGCATGACTGAGAAATATATTCACATTCAAGTATTATATGACAATAAGATTAATTACAACTTAATCTAAAGCATATTTATTGATACCAGTTGGTTTACAGCTTCGTTATATATTCAAAACTCAAGCAAGGTTTCAACTATTAATTAATTTTAGCCCATTTTTAAGCAAATCTGGCCTATTTTATTGTCATATCAAAACTATGTGAAGCTTGCAGTTTCCAGGATTATTTGACAAGGCGTATCCAAATCAGAAGTGCAATGTGAAAATAAAGGGAACAGGATCCACCAAACAAAATGTGAAAAAAATGATTTCATATACCTTTGGAAGACAAAACCCAGATGTAGTGATCCACCACCAATTCTCATATGCAGAAAGGCAGTGTGGGAAGAGCCTCACATTTCATGGTAAGGAAAGGAATTGAGTAGAGTGATGGGGAGTGTGCCCCACATTGGCCCATAAGGGGTTAATAGAGCCCTAGGAAGACTGCACAGGAGGCAGCCAATTAGAGAGGGGCTGCAAGCAGCAGTCAATCAGGGCCAGGTTGGCCCATACAAGAAGGGCTGCAGAGCAGAGCACTGTTAGTTACTCCCTGGAGCTTGAGGAGGGATGTGGACTGGCTGCCTTGCAGACTGAAGGCAGCAAGCACCATGGAGAGCAGTGCTGCAGGCTGAAACCCTGGGAGCTAAAGGCAGCTCCTGGCAGCCAGCAGGGATTTGCAGGTTGAGACCCTGAGACAAGGGCAAAGAGGGTGCTGGAACCACGGGGAAGTGGCCCAGAGAAATCTATTGAGGAGTCGGAGGGGGCGCCACAAGCAGCGGCCATCTACAGGGTCCCTGGACCAGGACCCAGAGTAGTGGTGAGCCTGGGTACCCCGCCCCACCCATACACTCCCACTCGCCACTAAGGAAGTGGCTGGACTAAGGGACTGTGACATTCTCCTGGAAGAGGGGAAGCACAGAGTGAAGCACCGCCGGAGGACTGTATCATGAAGAGAACACCGTGGTCTTGAGAGAGACCTGGGCCCAGGAGCAGAAGTAGTGACGGAGGTAAGACATCACCAGAAGAGAGGGCCACTGGTGAACAGAGCTAATACTCAGGACAGCCAGCAGGAGGTGCCACAGTGGTGTGTCCCACCCCATCACAAGTAGCCATGACACATGTATGGTAATGCCTTGGAGGATTCTTCTGCCTTCAGAAGATAACTATGCTTTCATTGTGGTCCTGAAAGCGCCATAATTTTTTCTATTGGTTTTAATAATCCATCATAGGATCAGAGATATAAGGCGTAAACATATGACTGAAGCCACTGTCTGATAAATGCACAAAGGCAGGACACACATACACAGAGAGTAAGGTCATCTGAACTGCAGCTTCAGAAAAACAAGAGTTGCACGACAAATAAATGACTTTGCCCTTGTTCCACTGAGACTCTGCAAAGTGTTACAGAAATACAAGCTTCTTGTTTGTACCATATGATTTAATGAAAACATGCAAGGTGCAGTGTCTGTCACACAGGGGTGACTACACATGGAAGAGGATCAACAATCAATACTTAGAATTTAGAAAAGAATCAAAACAAAGCAAATGTCTTATAATCTAGGTTTCTAACATCTTGCATACTTGCCAACATTGCTTCCAAAAGAAGTACAGATCCTGTGACATAGGTGCTAAGACACCACAGGGATGAGCATGGTGTAACTGCTCAGATAGATTAGATCCTGGGTTACTTGCTGCTCTGTAATAAAGATCTTCTGATCTAGCATTTCACTCACCCGTCTAGTTGCTAATGGGAGTTAAGGATTACCCATAGTTTAAAATCAGCACCACTAGCACAAAACATACAAACTCAAGTCACAACTGCTGTGCAAATGGAAAGAGAGGCTTATATAGCTTCTCCCTAATTTGAGGTGGATCTGTATGTGGCCCAGAGGTGAAGGAACCCTCTTCTACTCCCAGACTACTTCAGGGAAGCCTGAGGGTAAACAGCAGCACAGTCACAGTACAGAACAAATTGCATGTTGGAACCCAACAATAATCCTCTGCTTCTCCCCAAGAAGCAAAGAAATCCCCAAACATGCTGCCAAAATGTCTCTTATGCCCACCACCATCTCCTCAACTCAGGGAAATCCAAGGCTGCTTTATCAGACCATGTTCCTAACAAACTACTAATTAGTGCTAATCTACAAACCCTATTGTATCTTGTTAAAGAGACTTGAAGTGGCTACTCCGCTACAGAGTGGATTCTGTAACCTTCAGTGTATCCAATTATATGGAAATCATGTTTGTTAGCTTGTGCATTTGATTTTGGGGGGCTGGAGAGATGACAATACAGCAATCAAAGAAATACAATTACAGTACAGCAACATACTACATTACCCGGATCAATTTCCTACTATTACTATTGTAAGAAATGAGTGGTATACCTACATTACTTAACAGAAGACATATTTATCTTGTTACTGAATTGACACAAAAGCTATCTAATCAACAACTGGAAGAAAGCCTAACATCTATTCTAGCTTTGCATGCACATAATCCATTAGCTAAGCATGCCTTACACAATAAAAAGCAACTTTAGAAACTGTACTGATCCTGAACAGGATTGGAGAATTCTGCAAAGAATAAACAGCTGAAATGAAGCATTCCAGGGTGAAAGCCATGAATGATTATCATTTTACCAGTGTCTCAAGTAGAGACGAGACTGTATCTCCACAGCTCTGTCACGGAATGCCAATCTTTACTTGATATGCTTCTAAGGGAATTCCCCATTTTCAAGACAGGAAATTTCTGTGGACCTAGAATGGCCACTGTTTACTGTTTACACATCCGGTGTAAATACCCATCAGAGTAGATTCTGGAGATAGAAGGATGAACAGTCTGTGGCTTACTGCAAATGACAGAAGTAAGCCGTAGAGCTGATCATACAGTAAGTTTTGTGAATAACTGCGACGAGTTCAGACCACTCTTATTTGTTGTTCGATTATTCTGCCAACTGCTGTTTTATTAGGGAATATGTTCATAAATCTCAAAAGTTTTTAACATTTAGATCATCCTCACCCTAACTATGACGCTATAGGGCTAAGGATAGGAGTTTTATACTCTTTCAAAAGGAACCCAACACTCATTTTGATTCAAGGCACAGAAGGGCCACAGAGGACAGACTTTACAGTTGTGATATTTTTACAGCTAGAGAAGTTCTCTCATGTCATTTTTGAGGTTTTTAAGACTTCCTATTAAATTTCTCCTGTTAGTAACTAGGCTCTTGACTTTATAGGCAGAGGAATAAAAAAAACCTGAAATTTCTTAAAAATCTAAATTCTTAAAGTATTCTTCTCTATTGTGCAAGTGCACACAAATTTGGAAGAACTCAGCTGTACCCCCTTCCACCTACCTCTCCCCCCATCTCCTCCAGCAGTGTCCTCTTTCGGGGAACATTAAATATGATAATCCTGACATGTGTTTGCAGGACAAGTTAAAAACTAGCCTTCCTTGTGAAACATGTGAAAACTACAGCCTTTCTTGTCTTCCCTAGTATTTCATTTCAAATTAATTAACTTGAGGTGTTGGTTTTTATTTTATTTTTTTTAAAGTGTTCTTAAGTGAAGACAAGGCCTCAGAAAGCACTGACTGATCTGAAATTAGACAAGACAAAGCAATCAGAGTCCTAATCAGTCTATTCAACCTGGAGAGCTAGCTTGATGCCTCTCTCCCCTTTGAGGAAAAAAAGAGAAGTGTTGCGAGATTTTCTGTGAAGACATTTCTTTTGTTAGGGGATCAAGCATGAATAGTAGGGATGTCTGATATGGTGAGAAAAGAAAGAATTGATGGGAAGATGCAAGACCAGGAAGGCCATTGAAGGGAAGGTGAGAGAGAACACAAACTATAGAACAATTAAGTTTGGGGAACATAAAAAGAGGAGGGAAATATTTTTTTAAAAGATATGTAGCTGTCAAAGAAAAAATGAGAAGTGAAAGAGAAGGAAGGCAAACACAAAGAAGAGAGGGTATACTTAAAAAACATCATTCAGAAAAAAATATTATTAAATTGTTTCATTAAATAATCCTATAGAAAAGTAAAACGTGAAATGAGATAAAATACTTTGAGTAGGGGAAGAGGCATACAGACTGCAGTTTGCCTAGGGAACCAACATACCTAAGGCTGGCCCTTCTCTCTCCATATCAGTTTTTGTGAGCTCCAAAAAGCAGGATTGACATGAATGTTTCAATCCCATACTGGTTCACAAAAAATGGAAGCAACATATACAGTGAAAGAAAAATGCAACGTGTGTACATGTTTATTATCCCAGTTAGAGCTAGCCACAAAAACAACGTTCACAAATATTTGTTCAAATTCCAAACCATTGTTCAGTTTAAATCATATTTCAGGCCCTTTAATATTCACTACTCTCAAATATTCCTGAAAAATATAAGTTTGTTTGTAAAAATGTTTGGAGAATGGCTGTTCTTTATATATATAATCATACTTGTATGCAGACTAGGGTACTCTCAGTTTCTTATTCCTTATTTGTCATTAGTTTTTCATTATTTGTCTGTTTAGTAGTTTAATTCATACTAGAAGGTGGCAGAAACAATGCCATATGAACAATTACTCACCACAAAATAACAACTAACAGTCCATGTGAAAAAATGAAATAATTGTAAATTGTTTACCCAAAGTATCTGGTGAATACTAATTAATATCAAATTTGCATAAATCATAAATGATTCATATATGATTTACAAACAGAAAAGGCTAAATTCCTAGGAGATTTATTCACAATGAATAATTTGACCAGCCTCTAACTCAGGGATCGGCAGCCTTTCAGCAGTGGTGTGCTGAGTCTTCACGTATACATTCTAATTTAAGGCACTGCATCTCGGTAATACATTTTAACCTTTTTTAGAAGGTCTCTCTATAAGTCTATAATATATAACCAAACTACTATTATATGTAAAGTAAACAAGGTTTTCAAAATGTTTCAGAAGCTTATTTTAAAATTAAATTAAAATGCAGATCTTATTAGTTTAGTGTGATCCTTGCCCTTGCTTTTCCTTGCTGAGTTTTTCAATGTCTGGTGGCATGTATTTGGATACTTCAAGCTGCACACAGGCTTCTGAGTTATCAGCTGATAACCGGCTGGCAGGAGGTCAGCGGCTGGAACCCCAGATAAGCAGCTGAGGTGAGTGGAGCTGGTGGCTGGTAGGGCTGAGCAGGGCCAGAGGCCTGGACCCTGTCTGACAGGGGGCCTGCGCTGGAACTCCAACCGGAAGCAAGGTGAGTGGGGCTGTGGCGGGGACCCCGGCTGGCAAGGGTCCAGCAGCAGGAAACCCAGAGTGGCAGGGGGCTGAGCAGGTCAGCTTGCCCAGCTCTTGGGTTTCAGGGGTGGGCTGAGCGTCTTCACCAGCCCCCCTCTGGGGTTTCAGCTGCCAACTCCTGCCAGCCAGGGTCTCAGCCCACTGCCAGCCTGGGGTTCCTTCACCCAGGCCAGCAGCGGGTGCTGAGTGGGGCTGCGGCAGGGGGGAACCCGGCAGGCAAGGAACCAGCAGCAAGAACCCCAGAGTTGCGTCCGCCTGAGCAGATCAGCCCGCTGCTGCTCTGGAGATTCAGCTGCCAGTCCTGCCAGCTGGAGTCTCAGCCTGCTGCCAGCCTGGAGGAAGGAGCCCCAGGCCAGCAGCGGATGCTGACTAGGATCGGTGATGGGACCCCGGGTGGCAGGAGCCGGCGGTGGAAAACCCAGAGCAGCGGCGAGCTGAGCGGCTCAGCCCACTGCCGCTCTGGGGTTTCCACCGCCGGCTCCTGCCAGCCGAGGTCTCAGACAGCTGCCAGCCTGTGCTGAGTGGGACCGGAGGTGGGACCCCGACTGGCAAGGGGCCAGCAGCAGGAACCCCCAGAGCGGCGGCGGGCTGAGTGGCTCAGCGCGCCCCGTGTGCCACCAAAAATCAGCTCGCGTGCCACCTTTGGCACGCGTGCCATAGGTTGCCGACCCCTCCTCTAACTCTACTAAACCTAGCTCCATGGGTTTCCTCAGGAGACAATTTTGGAGAGTTCATTTCAAAATCCATATATCATAGAGATTTTGGAGGATAAGCATGAACATGTCAACTTTAACACTGTCTGACATCAGGCACTGCATTCTGGGTTGCAGCTCTACTAAAATGTATTAAAAACATCCTATCTTCATCAGGTGCCTCATTAGAACACCCATATCTCTTGTTTTATTAGGTATGTTAACCCAATTCTGCAGTCATTCTCTGCACTGAACTTCCACTAAAGTCAATGAGAATTCTGCATGAAGGAATATGGCAGTCTTGGTGTCAAAGTGGAAAATATTCAGCATTTATTCAATAGTACATGTTTCAAACAAATGAATGCATGTTTGTAGATAAGAACATAAGAGTGGCCATAATGAATCCGACCAATGGTTTATCTAGCCCTGTCTCCTATTTTCTGACAGCGGCCAATGCCAGGTGCTTCCAAGGGAATGAATAGACTAAGGCAACCAAGTATTCCATTCTGTTGTTCAGTCCCAGCATCTGGGACCTACAATACATACACAACTTATTTTATCAAAGCAACGATATTGATTCATTTCTAGACTCCCCTTATTTTGATTTAGAAAATTATTTTTCATATTGTTTGTTCAAATTGTTTGTTTAGTAAGGAAGAATGTATTTAATCAATCTAAAATGTGAACAACATTCTTTAATGACCACTGTCATAGGCTGTACCTCTAAGGCACCCTGTGGGGGTGAGGGAGGGCACCTCTCGCCTCCCATATATCCTTCCCTGGATATAGATGTCACTGCAGAGCTGGTGTGGGGTGTGGTCCTCCACCAGTAAATTTTAGGGAAGATGCTCCCTTCTGTCTGGGTGTAACATCAGTCCAAATGTAAAAAGCAATCAAGTAATATTGCAGCCTACAAAACAGGCCTGGTTCACCCCCGTTTCCCACAAGGCAAAAGGTAAATAACTTATGTGAAGGGAATCTGGGTTCCTAACCTCCTGTGTGTCTGAGGGTATGCCTACACTGCAATGTAAGCCCAGGATTTGAACTCAGGCTCAAGTTTAACCCGGCCCCCTTCCATCCACACACACATGCAATAACCCAGAGCTTGGACGTTGGATCCCAGAACACCACAAGGGTGGAGGGTCTGAGCCTGAGTCAAGCTAGGACCCAGGGTTCATGTCCTATTGCTCCGCACTGTAGACAGCCCCAGGCTGAGTACCCTGGTCTCTAAAAAGAGAAAAACTGAGGATGGTCCCTCTACCTCAGGGATGGGCCAAAAAGTTTGCCCAAGAGCCACATTGGGGTTCCAAAACTGTATGGAGGGCTGGGTAGGGAAGGCTGTGCTTCCCTAAACAGTCTGCCCCCCGCCCCCTATCTGTCCCCTCCCACTTCCCAGCCCTTACTACCTCCTTCAGAACCCCTGACCCATCCAACCTCCCTTGCTCCTTGTCTCCTGACCTCCCGGGATCCCCACACCCTAACCAGCCCCCTGGGACTCCATCGCCATCCAATCCCCCCGTTCCCTGTCCCTTGACTGCCCTGACCCCTATCCACACCCCCATCCCCTGACAGGCCCCCCAGGACTCCAATGCCTATCCAACCCCCCCATTCCCTGTCCCCTGACTGCCCCCTGGGATCCCCTCCTCTTATCCAACCTTCCCCCCACCCCCACTTACCATGCTGCTCAGAGAACCAGGACTGGCAGCCACGCCGCTCAGCTGGAGCCAACCACGCTGCCACGCAGTCTAGAGCACCGGGGTAGGCCAGTGGCTCTCGCAGCCGCACTGCCCAGCAGCTATCTATAGTTTCTATAATCATATTTTAAGATCTCAACATAGAACTGAATTAAGCCCTTTCATATTATGCAAATATTTTGCTCCAGATATACTAACATAATCACATAATCCAATTAACAATAGGTCATGTAAACATACTTTATGTTTGACTTTCTTCTACTTTAAATGTATTACAAACAAATCTTTTGACAAACAATGTGTTAACTTACAAAATGTTCAGATAAGACTGCAATATTCGATATCAGAAAACAGCATAAGAGAACACGAATAGATTTTAAACATCCATTCGATTTGAAAAAAAATCTTTACTAAGGTTAACCTTATTTTTAGTACTTATTAAGAATTTTCAAGATTCTTCCTGCAAATTAAGAACTTTCTTGATTCAATATTAAAACGTCAAAGCCTTCTTTCTCCCATAAGCATATGAATTTCTGCCAATGAACACTGCAAACTGATACTGACGATGACAGCAGAGTTATTTAATGGAAATCCACACGCCACTGCCTGATGACTCTCAAAAGATTCTATAAATAGAGCTGGGGTTTCCGTTGTCAGTTCACTCCCCTAGTGGTAGCTGGACCAAAGCCTAATCCAAGCTCTGGAACATACTTCCATATCTTATAACAGGTCACTAGCATGTCAAGCAGTAAGCAAACCATTAGACCATCAAACAGGAAAATGTGAAACATTCTGCATATGACTATACTTCTTGATGTAAAATTATTTTACACAATTGAATATGATATCCATGATCACCAGGAAAAAAAGGTACAAGAATGTTTTTTCAGAATACATTCATCATAATCTCTGTACATTTGATTAAACAGGTCCCTGCTATGCAAGCTTTGTGAATGACAGCAACAGTTGCAGCTGATGTGCAAGAAACATATCTGATGCATACATTTGCAGTAACCTGAGATTTCTTAATGTGTTTGTGTGCCAAATAATTTCCTGCTATTTACTTGACCCTAAAATTGGCCTCTTGAGCTCTGTTACTAATTGCACATATTCCTAGTTTTCCAGTACAGCAGCTTTAGAAAATTAAATATTGAAGACCTGACCACTAGGCTTCTTACTTTGGAAGGACCTCTACTGCAGGTCATAGGATTAGTCATTGATGTATATATACTGATTGTTGTCCGACTTTTTAATATACTCGCTGTGAATTTACAATTGTTGCTTCTTATTTTAATAGTGCCTTGTAACCAAAGTGCTGGGTAATGGTAACAAAGGGACAAAACAACAAATGTAACAAACAATTAATACGAAAAGAAAATTGATGCCCCTACTAAAAGCAAAGTACTGGGCATACAAAATATTTAACAAATCATCAGAACGCATGTTAAGAAGATAAAGAAAGAATTTGAGATTATATTTAAAATGATGGAGAGTCAGAAAACCAAACAGAGACAGTAGGTATTCCACAGAGCTGGGGCATATTTGGAGAAAACAGAACAACTGAATTGTGGTAGGAATTGTGGTAGGAAGAATGGTGAGAAAGTGAACTCATGGAGTGAACAGGATAGTAGCAGAAAAGCACTCATTTGATTAATAGATGTTCATGTTAATATAGATGGATGAGAAAGCAGCAAATGATGAAAAGAAAGAAGACGTAAACTGCAAAGCAAAGGGGGAAAAAATAATCAGGCAAGCTATATGATTTGTATCCTACTGAAGTTTTGGAAAAGTGGATTAAAGAAGATCAATATAAGTAGGGTGCCAAAACAGAAGCATGAGATCACAACTGCATTTATTATTAATAATAATATAAAATGGCTCAGGTTTTATAGTGCATGTTCCTTTTTCACAACTATGAAAACTAGGACTCTGGGAAATTTTTGGACAGGCAGGTTAAAAACCTAAAATGTTCTGGGTATGATTAGTTTTAAATCACATCAAACAGATGCTGTAGAGCCAGAGTAGTTTAATATTTTAGTCTTTTGCCACTGGATGCCAGAGTTGTAACGTGGCTAAAATAGTAAGTGAAATGAGTTCACATTGCAAGAACATTCAAATTTACATAATTGGCAGTCTGCTCAGGAAAGGCCAAAGACTAAATAGCAAAGGAGTCACAGATTAGGATTTTAGGTAAATTAACAATGTGGGGGTAGCTTAAAGCACCTTCCCACACAATGCCTATGTCTACACAAGCACTATTAGCTTCCCTTGCAGTATGCAATTTTACCAAACTTTAAAATTGTTCTGACAGAAGTGTAAATATCCCTTACAGATGGATGTGATAAGAAAATAAAATACAGTAACTCAGACATGATAGTATGCATCTCTCGCAAGAAAGGATTTATTAATGGAGAATGGTTTTAAATGCAAGGTCAGATATCCATAAAAAATTCATTATAGGAATAAAGCTGAGCTTTCATGATTAAAACTTTGTCTAAGTATAACAAATTACTTCCACTTAATTTCTAGTGAATTATTAAATTTCAGTGGCACAAGCTCTCTTAGTTGTTTTACACCACACATCACCATAGTTTCTGAGAGCTGTAGGTAATAGTTATTTTATGTACTTAAATTGTTTTAATTGCAGGTCTGAAAAATGGTATTAAAGAAAATTCAAGTTGAGTCTTGTAGAAATGCACTGAAGTTATGTTTAAGCAGTGACGTTATTTTATGCCTTTCAAATCAATCTATGTTTTATCTTTCTTGGGCAATAATCCTCCATGTTGATACTGCACTGCTAGATTACTGTGAATTCTGTGGTTTCCTATAGTCAAGACTTTCTCCAGACACAAGTCATGCTATGCTGAACTAAATTTCTGTTATAGTAAAGAATTATTAACTGCATAAATTACTGTAATGGCCATTTACTCTTCACCATCTGTTAAAACTCTCACTTACGAACGACCGCTAGAAGAACAGGAAGTGTATTTCAGAAAAGAGATTGAAGAGGGTTTTTTTTCCCCCAATATACTAAAAACACTGTGTCCAATAATCTGCTGCTGAGTGTATTAGTGACCAGTTTAATTTTTGAAAAAAATCTACCGCATACATGAAATAAATACCTTAAAATAACATAAGCGCTAGAAATATGAATCCCAGCAGCACTCACAATAGTGAATGAATAAGTGTACTGGAACTCTGAAACTCCTTATGTCCTAAAGAGAATTTTGCACCCTGCAGAAAGAATGTCAGTGAAGATCTCCGCATGCAAGTTAAAAAAAAACAGAAACTCACTCCACACACTCCCATCCAGGACAGATGAAATTTTAAGGCTCTGTCTGTAAATGAACGTGTACAAAGCAAGCTATACAGGTGTGGAGTTTTCCCTTTACATTTTAAAAAATGAAATTGCAATAGTAGTAATAGTTCTGAAATAATCCATGTTAAGGACACTACAGCAACTTAAAAATTATATTTACTAGGACATTTTATCAAACAAATGCTCATTACGATTGTGTGTTTCCCCATATGTTGCACTGGTATGAGTCTTTGCACAAGTCAACCAAGATTAAAAAAATAATGAAAACACCAAAAATACCAGAGCATATTTATATAACCCTTACATTATGTATCTCCATACTTCAGAAAATGTTGTTGAGTGGCTGTGTGCTTTTATAGAATGCATAGATGATGTACATAGGTGCTTTTTGCTTTTTTTTTGTTTTGTTTTTAACACTAGCGATGTTTTAAAACTTACAAGCATACAGACTTACAGTAACAAACTCAAAAACAGCCAAACATATTCTAGTTGTCACATTATGCACGAAAAAGTAACATAGAAAAGCACTTTATCTGAAATAGCACGACCATAGCCACCATGAATTTTACTATGTGCCATGAACACCTCTACATAATAATTAGCCTAAGAAGCCATAGTGCTTTCAGTATGCCTATTTGCAATGGAATTGCCCCAGCTCCACCGAGATGATGGTCAGCTAGATTTTTTTTTTTTTTAATGCCGGGAAATATTTATTTAAATATTAAAGACTAAGTAAACCAATCCCAACCAAAGGAACAAACAAAAAATGCAATTCAAGCTACCACACAAGTTTGGCAGCATGAAGTAATTAATATTTTTGGGTACTAACTTTGCTAACTCTGAAGTAAAAGGAAATTTCTGACTGATTTTAATGGCACTGCTAATTAAACAATAAGAAGCCTGATATTTCACATGCTTATTACTGGGTAGCAGTGTTCGTCTTTACAAAATCTGACTCACTGAAGATATGCACAATAAGCACTAGGAGACAAATTACTCGTTTATTGATCATAGTCATTAGGAGGACTAAAACTGTTATCTTCTGCAAAACTCTCTTTGTTATGTATATTTATACAAAATGTTTATGTATATTCACACATAAAACCCCCATTTGTACTATCTGCCATCAATATGTAAATGTTCTTATTCAAAATTTAAAGTGAAATGAAAACAAAAGTTGGTATCAAATATTAAGAGAAAATTTACCATTTCTTTGTGCATACAAATTGACAGTGCAAGGCATACTACTGATACAAAGTTCATTTGCATGTCTTTCATTTCCATAAATCACATCTTATCCCAACACTAAAAGAATAAGGAAAAATGCATTTGTTTAGTTATCATAATTATTTTGTTCTGATTAAAAATAGTGTAATAGCCTCTTGGTTGTATTTGTCACTGATTCTATCATAGATACAAAGGTTGAAAAAATCTTTTATCATTCACTTAGTGGAAACCTCTTTATAGAGTCCTTGTTCATTTCTGAAGTCTGTACTATCCATTATTTCGAAATCAACCATCACTTCCACTAATAAATTATAGAGCCAATTCTTAATGAAGTTGTCAATGAAAACAATACACTAAATGAAATATTAAGCAACCATTTAAATCAGTCTTACTCTAGTAATTTTATCAGTGGACATTTCCCCTCCTGGTTAGATCTCATCTAAGAGAGCCCAAACCCTATAGCTACACTACATGGCATTTCATATCACTTTAGATGACACAGTGCGCTACCTAATTACATCTAGCCTTATGAGGCATATGGTATCATGTCAACAAATACCATCATTTGCTACTGGGACCTGACAAAACATAAATTTGATACTCCTTCAACATGGATTCTACAGTGTTTGAGTAATCTCAAAAATAATGTTTAGGTAATGGTTATAAGATGCAATTAGTTCATGTTGTACCTGGGGAAAAGCTTCTTTGGTTCTTCCACAAATAGCCACAAAGCTACATTGGCCAGACAGGCATGGCTGGTAAATATATAAACAGAGGATGACTCTAATTTGAGATCCAAAAAACTACCCCTCCTGCCCAAGGGATGTAGAAGCTATTTGATGGTAGGGCTGAATTACTTACCCAGAGATCCTAAAAGTTGTGCCTGCCTTGAAAAGATAAGGGTTCCTTGTTGACTGGGCAAGATCCCTTCTAATTAGGATTTGGGTACTTATCCTTGGCCTCAAGGTGTAAGAGTGTCCTCCAAGCTGGAGCTAAATCCCTGTACTTTAGGATAGCAATAGCTCTAGTGAATAGGCATCTATTCCTTTAGTCTTCAGCCTGCAGAATTTTTTTTAATCTAGTCGCTTTCATCTTTTTGTTCAGTTTTCTTGTGGAAGTGAATGCTACAGAGAGACGTGACAAATAATAACTGGGAGCGAGGCAGGCTTGAAGGTCCTTATGGGAGGTGAGGGAAGGGAGAAATTCATAAGAAAGGAAAGATTTGTGTTCAGTATTTAGGGCGACTGGGAGATAAACGGTGAGTGTCACTGATGGACAGAAAGGGGGTGAAATGGACTTTGGAAGGGTCTTATTCAGGCACCAAGCTACAGAAGATGTGTTCCTTGATGGCCACTTCATAGTGGCTGAAAACTACCACAGACTGTGGATTATATAAGATCTTATCAAAGATGAGGCACCTGACTGGATGTAAAACAGACCTAGCTAGGTGATGGCACAGGAACACTACTGATACAGTTGACCCCTGGCAAGTATACACTGCAGTATGGTATGAAAACAGGTTTGTTAGAAATCTGTGTAATGTATTCTGTTAGTCAAGTTGTATATATGACTAACAAAACACATTACACAGTTTTATATACATAAATAAAATATATAAATAAAATAATGTTACAGAAATAGTATAAGAAAATTTTTAAGTATTTTTTTCTTTTGGAAGTGTATCAGCTGATGCAGCTTTTCAGAAGTTTGCTGAAACAGCTTCATTGTTGTGTTAACCATGAAACCTGGCTTGCGTGTCTTATTTGTAAAAATTTGATCTGTGTAAATACCAGGATGAACAGTACGCTAAGCGGGAATTATTAGCTGAAGGCATGCTTCCCATATTACCAACAAAAACTAACAAGCCAAAACCCAAGGCCACAAAAAACTGATCAGTAAAAAGCATAACAACTAAGATAGGCACTGGATGGAGAGAATGGTGTTGACAACAGAGAACAGGGATGGCAGATGTATACAAATACATAAGAACTGCCATATCTGGTCAGACCAATGGTCCATCTAGCCTAGTGTCCTAACTCCAGCAGTGGCCAGTACTAGAACTTAGGGGAAGTATATGGAACAGGCTTCTTGCAATTCTGGCTTCTTGCAATTAGAGCATGTAGTTGCAGCCCTGACCATCTTGGCTAATAGCCATTAATGGATAAAAGTAAGTTTTAACTGGACAAACAAAAATATATTACCTTAGGTAAATCATTGTTATTTATGTGTGTTTAGAATAGATAGGTACACAGACGAGGTAACTGGGTAAATGGAGTCTGCATAATGCTACGGAACAAGAGATAAAAGATAAGTGATTGACAATAGGAGAGTGGAGAAGACACAGGGGAAGAACATAGCAAACACCAAGATGTGAAAAGAGTCACCCTGTCCCCAGGAGAGGTAATTTGGCCATTTACTTTTATTGCCTTATCTATTTTTGCAAGTATATGCGCTATTCATAGGAGCTAATAGCATTGTCTAAAAAGTACATAATGAAGGCCACAAGAAACTGTTTAAGCCTAAAGTGGAGTCTATCTCCTTTTTCACCCAACAGATTGGACAGAATATACAGCTGTGATTTTCACATCCTATTTCAGATGCAGAAGCTCTCCCATTCCAAATGTAGATCAAGTTTCTCCCTGTGAAGTTTTCAAGTTATTTTGAAGATAAAAACAAAAAAAAATCACTAGGATTCAGAATGAACTATCTGCACTCACAAAGACTGAGTGATAACCTGAGGAGACAAATAAAGGCTCTCCTGCCTTATTTTTCAAGCCATTATTGCTCACTGAGCAAGCTAACTCCGTGCAATTATGTGCAAGTTAGAATCACCTTCTAGACTTGTACAAGCCAGAAGAGAAATACTGGATTGATTATTGTTGGAGGTTGTAATCATCTCCCTGCAGAGGAACTATGCTTAAGTAATCTACTGTGGGGTCCCTGCTTCAGAAAAAATGGCTTGATATTAATTATTTCCAGTTATCAGACTGTATCATACCTCCCATTTTTAGTGAAGGTCACGGAGAAGGCACCTCTAATCATTTCATGAATCTTCAGATTTTCTAGATTCTAATCATTTATGTTTTAGAACTATGTTTGGCTTGTAACTGCATTGTGCTGGCTGATTATTTTCTCCTAGCAAAGGATGAAGATAAGAGTTCTCCTGCCAGTTTATTAGACCAGCCAGCTACAGTTTTATTAGAAAGCCTGTGATCCTTAGCAGGAGTGGATGGAGTTGTACCTCAACATCAACTCAAATGTTGGTTTTAGGTAACTGATTGTCCACCCCCAAAGAAATTAGGGTAGCATGAGGGTCAATTTTATCACCTCTCCTATTCAAAACAGGAGTCAGTTAGTAGAGGTAGTTTGGAAACAGGGACTTGTAGTGTATTCAGAATGCTGATTTTACTCAGATCAAATCAGACTTGGTGCAATGACACGAAGAGCCTGGTACATTTCTGAAAACAGATAATGATAAGAACAAGCTGCCCATGGCTGAGTTCAGACAGGACCAAAACACAGTTAACAGGTTGGAAGAAGTAACTGAAAGAGTTGATGAGAGGAATCTCTGAATCAATGATTGAGGGAGTTACCTCCCATTTTTCATTTATGTTTGAAATCTTGGAATTTTATTAAAACTAGGACCAGCTTTGGAAAACCAAATATCAGCTGTAGCAAAAATGTGTTTCTAATACAGACGTAACTATCCTCATTCTTGCCTTCATCATTCTAAGACTAGACTGCTTTTGATGGGGAGCTGCACATTGGGACTACAATGGAAGCTCCAGTTAGTGCAAAAAATAAAAACCAACCACTTGCTGAGTGGTATCATGTAGGGAGAACATAACCTCAATACTCTGAACTGTGTATGTGCTAGCTCAGTGTGTGTTTCCAGGAGGAATTCAAGGTGGTCAAAACTCTGAAGGCCAGTTACCTGACAGACAGTTTCTTTTCCATACTATTCTAATGGAAATCAGCAGAGGTTCCCAGGCTGAAGCTCCTGGCATCACATTCTCTGTGAGGGGTCCTAAACTCTGGAATATACTTCCCTCTTTGGTTTATCAAAGACTGGAATAGTTATCCTTTTGGGCACACTGCAAAGTCCATCTTTTCCTCACAAGTAATTAGATAGGTTAGGGATTTATAGATCTGGAGCTAGAGGCTGAAAATGACGGAAGTTAGAGTTTCATGGTATGGTTGGGAAAAGTGGCTTTATGTCCTGTCAGAGTGCCTATTAATAGGAAATACTGATTGATTATCTGAAAATGTCAATTTCTAACTGTGTGTTTTAAAAAATTGGGAATTCTGCATATGTAGAAAAAAAGTCAAGCTAATAAATGGAGAGCACAAAATATAACTCTACAGGGTAAGTGTTCAAGACATGTTACATTCAAGGTAGGCATTTCTCTGTTCACAACACAGGACTTAGCAACTACTGGCCAGTCACAAAAGAACACATCATACCCACTTTTAAAAATGCAGACCCTCATATCAACAGTTTTAACAGTGCTATAAATATATTTAAGGCAACTGCTTTTAATTATAATTTAAACAAATTTGTGCTAAACCCAGGATATTTGCTTCTCAAGCATTCATCATTTCCCACATCAGTGGAACTCTTTTTTTATTCCTCATTCATAATTGATCCCTTCTGCCTATACTCTATAAAGTAAAAATATGTAACTCCAAATATGGAGCAGAGATAGACTGAAAAAAGCAGAGCTACTAGTATATGTAAATGGACCTTTTTTTAACCCCATCAGAAATGGGACTACTTTCACCACTGGAAAGAGCCTGCATTTTTGTGTTAAGTCAAAACTCAGAAAATGGCAACAATTTCAGCACAATAGGCACATCTGTGAGTTTATAATGATGTGTGAAAACCCCTCATTTCAGTACTTTTGCCAATTGTTGCAACTATTTCACACAATCTCATGTGTGAACCCACAAGAACTTACTTCAGAATATGGGTGTTATGAACTTCTGTAAAACTAAAGCCCAGGGTAAACTGAAATTGAAACCATTACATTTATACAACCCTATTTACCTAACTCCATCACAGCTCATCTGCTCCTTCTAATTTACCCTGCGATGAAGTCGTAATGCTGACGTTGTGAAATAAGTAATTTTCATAGCATCAGACTTCGAGGTAACAGAGAGAAGGCCCTCGCAACCATCGTTAGAATAAAGACAGAGCAGTATGATGAAGTGGATTAGAGGGAAGGGGGCAGAAATGATCGGGGAGTTGTGATAGAAAAGAGTCTGTGCAGGAAAAATTAATTTGAAATACCCATATTTCAATAATAGTACAAGGAATACAGATAAAATACCAGACAAGTGCATCTCTTTTGGTATACAATGAGTGTTTTTCTCAAAGCTTCTCCAAGTTTGCATCACTGTGTTAAAGTTTTATAGTATATACAAGTTTGTGAATGCACTAAGGGATGTAAACAATTATCAGACTATTCATCCAACAATGAAAGAATTCAGAATGGTTTCATATTCTATTTCTTAGAAAATTTTGTTAGCCCTTGAAGCAGACTTGTTATGAATGAGATGATGTTCCTAGAGATCTCAAAGGCTAGATGTTCAGAATCAATTTTCCTCTCTGACTTATCAGTTCAAGAGGTTTCTGTATTATTTGAAAATTAGCTGCTCTAGTGATTAACTGAATCTATTCACATTTGGCAGGTTAAACCCCTGAGAATCAAGAGGGAGCTTTTCTTGACATCATCATTTCAAAACCAAATTAGTTTGCAACTGCAGCTGGCTTCTCTTTTAAAATGAGGGAAGAAATAACATCTCCCTCTGAAATTTCATTTTCCTCTATGTGCTACAACTGTCAGATGCCCCAATGAAAAGAAAAAAACCCAGACTCTATAGATCACAAAATCCAAACGTGACAACAGGCCAAAATTCCATTTTTGCTTCCATTCGTCGACTGGAAAAACAAAAAAATCTGCTTTGGGGCTAGATTCTGATCTGTAGCAATATGCAATGAGTATGCTGCCCAAGTGAGGCTGCTGTTTAAACAAATATCCAGCACTAGTACTCCTTGGAATTTAGCCAGATCTCCTGGCTAAGTCTATATGAATGGTCCACAAAGAACCCAGACAAAATCAGGATTAAGTTGTGCCTCTTTTGAGATCACAAACAGTAGCCCAGGTTCACAAGTATTCATTTCCCTGGTCCTACATCAGTTAGTGAGCTGCTAGCGGATGCTTCCCATCTCACTTTGCCCTGTGGTCACAGATCCCAAAGAGCATTTTAGGTTAGAGGCTTCAGTAGATCTTACCATGCACCAGAGAACATTTGCTGTGGAGGATCCAGGCACCATTCATTGCCACTTGAAGATCTAGGGAAGGGAGCCAGTTGGACTCAACAGAGAGAGTAGGCATGAAGTTCTACCATCCAAGATAAGTCCCTCCTGATCTTAGGGCTTTAGAATTTAGGGTGAGGGAGAAGGGAAGAAAAAAAGTGTGCCGCTACTTTAAAAAAAATCAGATCTATTCAGTCTGGAACCACTAACACTACAATGCATTAATCATAATCAGATGGTTATTTCATGATATCACTGCATGAAAGAGTTAAAGTTGTTTGTATATTCTACTGCATTCCCGTATCTTAACAATATTGGATTTCTTTAACCCTGAATTTCCTGGGTTTATAATGATTATTCTGGGAATGATTGCAACTTTCCTATAATGTAGTCCACCCTTGATTACTGATATGTACTCTCAACCTTTAAATTCATGTAGGTTTTATCCAGAAATTATATGAAGCAAAATGCCACAATCTGGAAGCCAAAATGCATGAAGAGAAAATCCCCACTTCTGACAGTGCTGATCTTTTGAAAATTTCACATCTGCGCAAACACAATTTTTTTATTGGACAGCATTTGATTTGAAGGATTCAAAGAAAAAATCTGACATAGGTTTGAATACACCATACATGTGTTAACAAAAACTGCCTTCAAAACACAAATGTTAAGTGCAGGGATGGCTGTGCATAAGAGCTCTAGATCCACAGTTCCCAACTCTGAGCAAGTACAGATTCTGATCTAAATGTCTAAAATTCTTCTAATGGTCCAAATTGGGCCCTTGAATCTGAACATCTCTAAAGTTTGGGAAAGTTTGGATCTGAATCCAAATTTCACCACTCAGGCCGGTCTTTAGGTAAAATGAAACAAAAAGGAACTTTTCTACTACAAGACTATGAAAAAGCTTCTACCAGGCAGAAAACACGTGGAGTTTTTTGGTGGGATTTTTTTTGTACTATTACAGAATTTTAAAAATTGTACTAGCTAAACTAATTGGAATGTTTGATTTCAATATACTTTTACTTTTCCATAGAAAGCTAAAAATTCACCTTGGAGTCCATTTAGAGTTTGATGTTACATGGCAAATATTGATATTTCAATCCACTGTGCATGTAAGACGGGGAAGGGAATTTTAGTGCAAGTTGCCTCCAGAAATGCAAAATATTTTTAGGAGACATTTTTCTTTTTAAACTTCTAGTCAACTTCCTCACAGCAAGGAGTCTGATCTGCCACTGAGAAAGAGCGGGCAGTCCCTGCAGCAAACATCCTCTCTAGGGGTTGCTAACCTGCTCCACATCATAGCCCAGAGAAAAGAGTTATAAACATCTGTTATTCACTGCAAAGAACTAGTCTGTATAATGCTAAATAATAGTAAATTTTTGTGGATATCATGAACAGCAAACAGGAGAGTGATGTTGCTAAGTGTCAGTAGAACATTCAGGAACAAATTGCTTATTCATATTGTATGGTATAATACTGACAGTACAGAGTACTCTGCAAAGGTATACTGTGACAGCACCGAGCAGGACACAGCAAGCAAGGACAGCCACTGACCATTCATTGCTGTCAGCAAAAATTATAACCATGAGCTGTCAGAGGCAGGTGATTTTAAAATGTTAAAAAAAAATCAGCTGACAACAGAGCATGTTCTGCCTGCACTTATGAAAGCCATTATACTGGTATTAATAGGTACAAATGGCCTGAAATAAGGCAGGGAAACTGCACAACCTGTTGCATGCTTTTCCTTCTCAGTAGCCAGACCTGCCCTCTGCCTTTTAAAATTATTTCTAGGGCTATACAGGAATGGGGAGGAAATATATTAAATCTGTCTGCAGGAAAACAGGATTTAACTTGATATAGTTTATGAAGATGGAGTAGAGATAGCTCAGTGGTTTGAGCATTGGCCTGCTAAACCCAAGGTCATGAATTCATGAGAGGGCTACTTAGGGATCTGGGCAAAATCAGTAGTTGGTGAAGGCAGGAGGATGGACTCAATGACCTTTCAGGGTCCCTTCCAGCTCTATGAAATAGGTATATCTCCATATATAAGAGAATTAAAAGAAACAAAAACATGAAGTGCAACTGTCATCTACTGTATGGAATTAGAAATACTCATCTGTGTATCACAGACCTATACTGCTAATAGCTAGTGGAGATTCTCCTGTAACACAAGCAATGGGGGCCTCTGATTTTGAAGCAGAAGAATCTGATTTCTCAAGTGGGAAATTCTGTATGTCAGCTAAATCAGTCTCCCTGTTGCACTGTAGAGAAAGGGTTCCATCAAAATGCCCTTACTCTAAGGGAAAGTACACAGGACTGGAAGGCAGTATATCATGAGTAGAAATCTCTTGCACAACGATGACTATGAAGTATATAGAAACATAAACAAGGCCCGATACTTTCGCCACAGGTGGCAAGCAACTATCAGCTCCCCACCATTTTGCAAATGAGATAACTGAAAAGTTGCAAGGTCACTCTATGCACACCTGGGTATAGAACCCTGGTCTCTAATATGGCAGACCCAAGGCTTATCCAACTCCTGTCCCTTCCTAAAGTGCAAAACAGAACCCTAGAAATCCTGGATCCACAGCATTCTACTGCTGTTTAGCATGTTGGCCGATATCATCTATTTGTAGAAAGTTTTGTATTCATGCTAAAATGTATAGCTATAAACAGGACTCCCAGAATGCTTTGTATTCATGCTAAGCTTTATAGTGGAAATTACTAGGAGGTAAACTGTATGTAATCTCTCTTTGTGCACGCAGAACCTGTCAGAAACAATGCCAAATGTGAAAAATGTGCTAGGTATGGGGGTTATCTTTTAAGGACAATAGATACAGCTGGGTTTGAGACTTTCAAAATACATAAGGAAACTAGATAAGAAAAGGGATGAAAGGTTTGTGGTAATGTAGCGGAATCTGTAAATCTTCTATAATAACCCAGTAGGTGGCACCTAAGTCAAGCAGCCACGTCCTGGAGGATCAATGGCCTAAAGAAACATGAAGCTGAAGTAATCCGTGACAGTGGAAGAAACTAGAGGGTGGGTGCTGTCTTGGCTGTAGTGTGTGTGGGGAGGGGATGGGGGGGCTTGGAAGAAGAAAGGAGGACTGTGTTGCTCTAGGTGCAGATGTGTGAGAGTCGGGGGGACAGGACATGTGATGGACACTGCTAGACTGGTGCCAGTGGTGAACACTTTGTACTGAGGTTCATGTGTGTCCTGAGGACAGGCGAAGGCCTAGTAAGCAGCAACCCCACCAGGCTGGAGGCACGGACTGAGCAGCTACCAGAGGAGCAGCAACCACACCAGACTAGCAGTGGGATTAGAGGCCACAGGAGAGGGTAAAGGGTTTGAGCACCTTTAAAGGTGGGGAAAGAGATTGTACTATTGTTTCACTGTTGCTGTTGAATTTCCTTAGTTTCTCATCCCTTTTGGCCTGTTTGGTCTATACTCATTCCCTTGCCTAATATTTTACATAAATGGTTACCAAAACCCCTCTGTGAATAATTGGGTTTTGTGTGTCAGGAGTTTCTAGTGCCAAGGAAAGGGGGCAAATGCTTGATCTGAAGAGGAATAGGTGCAGGTTCACTACCTTATGACATCAGCCAATACCTGTAATCAGCACAAGGGGGAGGCGATAATTTGGCATGCTTCTCTATTGTAACAAGGGGAATAGAAATGTTCATGATTTTGGAATAGAGCCAAGATGAAAGCTGCAAGCCTGTTCTCCAGATTGGGGAAAGCATTAACCCTTTCTGTATTGTGCTGATTTATTTATAGTTAATAAACTGATTGAGCCTAGTTATCTAATATCTTATCCAAGAAACAATCAGACCCACTGATTACCAATATGCAAAGACTTGGCTGGCAAAACACGTGTCATGTCCTGCCACAGTGGCTGGTACACACACACACGATAATAGTTACTCCCAGTAGCTGAAGTGGTTGATGTTTGGGTCAAGGAACTGAAGATCCAACTTTAAAATCCTACTGATGACTCATGTGGGAGGTCACTGTGGCTGCACATAGGATCACTGTTTTCTTTACTTTTTAAAATTTAACTTGATTTATTTAATTCATACAGTGGGAAAATATTAAAACAGATTTTATAGTTAAGAACCATTATAACATGTCAATTATGGCTAAGGCTGTAAGTCTGTCATGGAGGTCACGGCTAATGGGAGCTGCGGAGCCAGCACTTGGAGTGGGAACAGCGTGCAGAGCTAGGAGCTGAGGGAAGGTCATATCACTGCCTCCAGGGAGCCGCAAGATGCTGGGTAGGGAGCCTGCCAGCTCTGCCCCCCGCCCCCTCCCCATCACCAGCCAGGGTCCTGATTCGGGCCGTGGGCCCCGGCACCCCCTACCCCCACGAGCACCCACAGAACCCATGGGCCGCCCTCTCCCCCAAGATTTAATCAGGGGTATATAGTACAAGTCATGGATAGGTCACAGGCCATGAGTTTTTGTTTACTGTCCATGACCTGTCCATTACTTTTACTAAAAAATATCCATGACTAAAACGTAACCTTAATTATGGCACAGCACACAACAAAACAGTTGCTTCACATTTCAGTCATTTGTTCTACTTTTTGACTGCTCATGTCGCACACTGGTAGGTGTAAGGATGAGAAGTATGTCTGAGTCCAATCCCAGTGTTGCTGTGAAGTTTCAGAATGACCACACTATGCAGTATAGAAACAACCATGCATTTCCTAGAGTTCCACGTGAATGCACAATCAAAATGGTGAGGTTGAGAGTATGTTATCAATTAGAGTATTTAAGCACCTTCTCAGATATAAAATACAATGAACGATGATACAAAGTTGACACGTCTTATGAATTAAGCTGCTGTGTGGACACAGCTCACTATATTGAAAATGGTCAAAAAAGCATGTCACAATGTGTTTTTACTTTTAGAACAGACAAGTTAAGCCTTAGACAGGCCTCTCATTCAAACAAGCTTATCATTTTTCCTGCATTCAACTGCTAAATTACAGATACATACGCTGTGAAAGTTGCCGTAAATTGTAATATCACTGAGTTTGTTGACATGCCGAAAAATTAAGAAAGGTTTGTAGAGTTGCCAAAAAAAGTGTGCTGAGGCAGTACACACAAAAAAAAATAATAAACTAATGATAAAGTTTTCCCACCATAACTGGGATTTTTTAGGTTTGATTTTTTGTTGGTGTTTGGCATGGTTTTTTTGAGAGGTTGAGAGTCAAGGAGGACAGTTTTTTTAGGAAAACAAAAACATTCACAAGCAGAGGACTCCAGAACCTGGGAAAGGAAAAGAGCTTAAGACAATATGCAGTTTACTATGGACATTACTATACAGATCCAATTTATCTGTGAAGCATTTACATACTGGAGCAAGGAACATTATAGAAAACCCAAAAATATTTAGATAGAAAAGGTACAACATATCCTAGGTAATACATATTTACTTCTAGTTGCATATACAGGTTTTATTACCTGTCCTCCCATATAATTATTTGTGGCTATGGGAACGATTCTGTGGCTTTTCAAAAAAGTGGAACCTGCAGACATCCTAAGCACTGAAACTTTCTTCCTTTTTGAAATTAAAAAAACAAACACTTCGTTGAGGCTCAATAAGCTATTCTTAAGGGATTGTGACTTGAATTCCCAAAGCAACTACTTTTTGGCATGGAAAAAGGCAAGAGGCCTCATTCAACGCAACAAAACATAAAAGTCAGAGCTGAAGTTTTAGAACATAGCCATTTTTGAGTTATTCTAGAACAAAGCAAGCATTTAAAATTGTCTTAACTTTATGATCAGATCAGCCAAAAGTCATTAAGAGTCTCTATGCAACTTTTAAATATTTTCACTACTGATTTGAGACCCCACACATGAGAATTTAGCTGCAAAGGCAAATTATAGAAAGTTAGATGACTGAAAATAAAGGCCAGATTGGAAAAAAGTGCCATTTGAATTTTATTTACAGTGTACCTATAATTAGAAATAGGTAAAAAAAATTGGCCAAAACATTTTTTTGTTGAAAATGCGTATTTGACTGGTGCAAAACATTCTGCACATTTTTGTCAATTTCAGTGAATTGTTTCTGTTGGAACAAACAAATAAAAAAAAATCAGAAATGTTGAAAGGGCTCATTTAGATTTTTTAAAAACTTCTTGTTTCAAATATTCAGGCTAGAATCACATAGCAAAACAGTAACAGCAGCTACCACCCTTATAATCATTAGCCAAATGGTTAAGGCACCCACCTCTGGGATGTAGGAGACCAAGGTTCAAATCCCCACTGTAGAGCAGGGACTGGACATCAGCTGTCTCCTCTTGCAAGTGAGTGTCCTGACCCCCAGGCTTCTGGGTCTCTCAATCTCTCCAGTCAAAGCAGTTCCACTTTGTATAAAAACTTAAACATTCAGTGGAACAAGAACTGCAATCTGGGTAACCCCACCCCACAGCTGAGTGTCCTAACCACTGGGCTATAGAGGAATTCTGTCTACCTGACTCAGTGACTATTTAAGTATTATCACAAGCTTTCTGAATTGTATGACAATCTTAGCTTTCATTTTTCATTTAAGTAAGTTTCTAGCCTCTTGGTTGAGATAATACCTTGAAATAGAAGTGAGTGTACATTAATGCCTCAGAAACCAGAGGGAAAAATTCTTATTTATGATTTTTTTAAAGCTCACAAATC
Source organism: Chelonoidis abingdonii (assembly GCF_003597395.2). NCBI lineage: Eukaryota > Metazoa > Chordata > Testudines > Testudinidae > Chelonoidis > Chelonoidis abingdonii. The sequence continues at coordinate 95,187,631 of NC_133772.1, forward strand.
TTTTGGGCCTGACTCATAATTTTTGAATGACTCGGGTTAGCAATATTGGGTAAGAACAAAACAACAGACAAGCCTAACATCCTGTACATAATTATTTCTTTTCCTGAGAACACACATTGAAAACCAGATCTGTTTTCTATAATTTTTCTCTCCCTTTCCTCTTTAACCAGAATCTAACTGGAATAGAAAGTGCAGATTTACTAACAATGAGGCAAATTCCTCTAGTGGTACAAAATCCATTCATCACTGACATAAAAACATGCTTTTTTATAAGAATTACATATCTGAGGCATAAGAAGTTGAAAACAGATCAGTGTGGGCCAAATAAGTTAGCCTGTTTATTATAATAGTTTTATAGCAAAAATGACTTTGTTGTTTATGAGACACCCTGAACAAGTTATGACACTTGTCTAAGCATGATCTCTGTAGTTCCAAACAAATATTTTGCTTTGTTACACATTTACACATTTTCTAAACATTCTCACTGCAGTGAACATGGCTACATGACTACAATATATACAAACTACTCTCACCCCACCCCAAACAAATAGAAACTAGTAACGCTGCAGACAATTTTCATCAATCTCTGTCTTTCTGAATAAGCTGTTGCCCTATCCTGTCACAAAGCTCACAGATATGGAGACGGGGTCCAAACTCATCTCATACATAGGCTTTGTTTTACAGGTAACATAAACAGCATAATGCCCAGAGTCACTGCCACCTCCCTTATATTCTGGTGGTTAACAAAGCATACTTGCCACAACAAGTCGGCTGAATTTCAGCAAGCTTTACAAACAATTTCAACACCTGCTGACAAGATGGCCAACAAAAGAGCCCAAACGCCTTAATTACACTCCCAACCTTTTGTGTTAGTCATTCCACTGGACTGGGCCCTCTCTTTCTGTTTCTTCCTCTCTGCTGTATTTTTGCAGGGCACCATCCCCAAATTTTCCTGTACTTTTAAAGTGCCACAACATCCCAGCAGTTGTCAAAATTTGAGGCCACCTGTTATTTTTATGACAAAGTTGTGTGTTTGTTTCCCTTTATTCTCCTCTCATTGTGTTTCCCTTTCTTCTCTCCATGTTTCAGTCTCTTCCTGCAACCCTTGCATCAGTTTTTCATTATTCTCCTCTGCCCTTCACTTCCTGTATCTGTCATCTCACTGACCCCGCCTCTGTGTTTCACTCTCTCTCTGCCAGTCCTCTCCTCACACACCTTGTTGCCTAGGTTTCATTTAATACCAATAATTCAACTGGCTGCTTACAAAGCATACTGGAATACCAACCATATGAAAGTGGATTCAAATAACCTAATACAAATCCTATTTCATTGTTGCTAAACTATGTATATATTTCTTGAATAAAGGCACAAGTTTAATAATTTCCAAGATTTCTTGGTTTGCCTCCATCTAAGTTTGGAGTAGCTTGTGTGTAATTTACTACGTGCTTGAGGAGTGGAAATGTTTAGAATGAGGAAAATCAAATGTGTGCGTTAAACAGGCATACACATGAAAAAATTATAGAGAATTTTTGAAAAGAATATATGATTAAATAAGTGACTGCCACCATAATTCAGCGATATTTTGCACTTTGATTGACAAATGCAGCTATTCAGTTTTATAACCGGGATTTGTCTTAATATACATTAAATAGTATGCCTCCCATAATGACCTTCAAAAGAATTTTCTTAACCATTTGGGCACCCTAAATATACTTAATAAGGTGACATTTGTTCATTTCAAGGAAAAAGTCTGTATTTTTATATCCTGACACATTACAGAAAAATAATGGTCTTGCCAAAAAACTTCTGGCACTTACAGGATGAAGGAACATCCCAATATGTCATATTTTTAGTTTAAAATACATTTTTTATAATAATCTGACATTTTTCCACATGCTGACCATTTTTTAGCACCTGTTTTACACTAAACTTTGAGCAGGAACAACTAACAATCTTACATAGACAGCGGCCAAATTTCCAAAAACATCTTCTAAATATGCACCTGCAAGTTTACACGTGCAAAGCAAATGCAATGTTATGCCCAAATATACACTTTTATACACTGCTTGATACATGCACACCAGTCAAGGTTGCATGTATTCGGTGTTACAAGTAGGTACTCATCCAGGATTTCAACTGGGACGTCTCTGAAGCTCAGGATGCGCTTCCTCAGCTAGAGAAAGTATGTAACCCAAACACTTCCTGGGTGTGGTGTTCTGTCCCCTCTTGTAACACCGACAGACCCCGGTTGTCAGTGGTTGGGATCAAACCTATGACGAGACCAGCCTGGGATAAGGAGCTTGTCCACCAACATTCCCAGACCCCTGGAAGAAAAACATGCCTGTGACGACACACCTAAGACAGAGGGGATATACAAGTAGAAGGTATCCCTGGTGCCCTGGACATTCCAGTACACTGGGTGTCCCTGGGGGCAGGGGGCGGGGGCAGGGACAAATCAGACCCACTGGCTTGGGGGCCCCGCTCTGAATCAGTGGCTGGGCAGAGCCCTGGGTGCGCGGAGCTGGAAGCTGGTACCTTGGGCAAGCAGAGCTGGCATCCGGGAGCCTGGTGGTTCTGCAGCACCCTCGTGCCCTCAGATCCCTTGCCTATGTCTTCTGGGACTGATCGTGCTGGCCAATCTCACCAGCCTGTGGAGCCCCCCAAAGCACGGGGCCTGGAGTGGTCACCCCAGTTCGCACTACCCAAGGGACGACTCTGCCGTACCTGAGCAAGAGATACAGGGGTCTCTCCTAGTGGTGGGGGTACCCTCAAAACCCTCACCATTCCTAGCCCATGAAGAAGTTCCCTCTGCCCCTGCCATGCCATGCCCATTCTCAATAGGCGTGACAGGGTTACAAGGCCAGTAAACAGACTAACTTACAATGCACCTGGGGTGGTTAGTGAAGAAGTGATACACTTAGCTCACAGGCTTGTGGCAGCCATAGTGGGTTTCCTCAGACCCTCTGAGGAGAACGCATGCAGTTGGTATAATCTGGAGCGTGATTTGCTGGGATGGCAAATTCTTGGCTGAGGGGAGGAGATGTAAGCAGGGTCTGAATGAACTCTCCCCTGATAGCTAGTTGGGGAGTGGGAGAGACTTCAGGAGCAAACTGTATTTACATGAACCCACCTATTCTGCATAGGGATCTAGCAGACAGGAGCTGTGTAGCTCCAAGTGATCAGCTTTGGCTGGTGTTGGGTTACAAATCACCTTTTTTTTTAAATGTAATTCACACACCTCCTGGGTGTGGTATTCTGTCGCCTCTAGTGGCACTGAGGCCACTTAGAGATTAATGAGTCTGCTACAGCCTTAGATAAGAGCCACACAGCTTGAGGCTCATACAGTAGAGACTCATGCATTTAGCTCTAGAAGGCCCAGGTTCAATCCCGCCCACCGATAGCCGGGGTCAGTCAATGTTACATATGCATATAGGTACGCATGCATTTAGCCTCAACTGGAACACATCAGGGATTTGCACATTTAAGTTCAAGGCATGCAAAAATGTGCATTCACATCTTTTAAAACACATCTATGATTAGCTGCATAATTTCAGTGTCTGAGTTGATACTCCTTCAAAAATTTGACCTGATAGTTGAATGTAATCTGTGAAAGTAAGGGATGGTGGCTATGTCCACACATCTGTAAAAAGTTGTTTCTGGTGAGAATGCGAGAGCAAAACTTGTAGCTATTTAACAGCTGCTGTAGTTAAGACTCCTCATTCCATTGACTAAATATGGGTCCCAGATCAACACTGAAGATGCTTTTCCATCTACTGCCCCATCTCCCTTTCTCTCAAAGCTCACTGAATACATTCTTTATAATTGTTGTCTAGAGTTCCTCTCCTCCAATTCCATCCTAGATCCTTTCCAATCCAGCTTCCAACCCTGGCATACCACTGAAACCACACTCAGAGACATGACTGACCTCTTCCTAACCAAAGTTCAGAACTAGTACTCACCCTAATCCTCTCTCTAGGCCTGCAAATCCAGGCCATGTCAAAATCTTGTAGATTCTTTCTGCATAACACGCCTAAGATATGGCCTTTCCCTTCCATCCATACAGCTACAATTCTCATCCAAGTTCTCACCTGGTGTCTGTACTGCAACATGCTTTTCTCTGGCCTTTATAAATGCAATCTTACCCTGCTCAGATGCATTCATGCTCGTATGCTGCTCCCTCATTCAGAGGGCTCATATCCATTCAACACTCTGTCCCCTCATGTTTGGAAGGCACTCCTTGTAAACATCCACAAAGCTCTCTCATCGTCCTTCAAAACCCACAAACACTTCTTTGCCATGATGCTACAAAAACCTTGACAACAATTTCGCTGCTGCTGTGCTGAGAACACTGCATATAATTCTGACCAATATTGTCTAATTATGTTCTTGTATTCCCATATCTATTGTCTCTTGCCTTATACGTCCGATTATAAGCTCTTTGGGGCAGGGACTTCTTTTTTTGTTCTGTATCTGTGCAATGCCTGACACAATGGGGTCCTGGTCCATGACCAGAACTCCTAGGTGCCCTGATAAATAATAAAAGTGGAACCAGTACTCAATATGAAGCAATTATGTGGTATGCAAGTGCAGTGTATGCAAAAAAAAAACAAACAATGATTGATGCTCCATTCTTTGAATTCTAGCAGTTGTGAGGCAGTAGACAATACACAAATTACCACAGAAATGGTAAATTATACTAGTTTGTTCGTAGGTGCTCCTACATCAACAACCTTCAGTGAAGCTTGAATTCCTCTACCATTAATAACAAATAACTAATGTATACAGCGAATTCTAAATGTTATGTATTATTATGCATTGTGCTATTCAGAAGAATACAAAACTCCAAACACAGTGATTACATATTAATTTTAAAACTACATTTTATTCCTCCCAGAAGCTGGATTCAAGAAATTACAAGTTATTGATTTATATCTCATGATAGACTGTATTAAGTATGACTATGCATATCTGCTATAATTCAAGCTACTGTGCTGTATATTTTTATAGGACATGTTCCAGGAAGGTGCTGAGCACCCTCAACTCCAAATGACTTTAATGGGAGATTAGGGTGTTCAGTGCACCCCAGCAAGTGCTCACAGCACTCTGCAAAACTGAGCTCCATATATGGTCCAAACAATTTCTCTCTTCTAAGCCTGGAGCATAATGGAGATTCTGTCATATCGTAGCCTGTTTTCTCGTTTTTTCTTTGGTGAAAACTTCTCTCTCTGGACATTCATTATGTATAGGTTATTTCAAATCTATCCAAAAAACGTAAGAACACCAAGTGTGATTGTGTGTACCTGTTATAATTTGAGCTATCAGTGTTTTGTCTATTACTGCTAGCCATTATACTCTCTTGTGTACTAATTGTCCAAAATTCTGTATGAGCTGCAGAGTTTTGGGCCATTACTATAGAATAGGCAATATTGGTTTATTAAGGAAGGTGACAGATTCCTATTTCTTATTTGGTGCTAAGTAAATATTTATGAACAGCTGGTGTGGAGCCATACCACCGCAGGAGTAACAAGATGTAGGCTACCTACTAGAGTTCCCAGGTGCACACAGGTTGTGCATACATGGCTATACCCCTTTGTGGGTGGAAGCTTATTTCTCCTCTATAAGGAGCAGAGCTAGAGGAGCTCCTGAGGTTGAGACTCTGCCCAGTCCTTACATGGATTGGCCAAGGGGAAGGCCCCTTATACCTTTCTCCCCACACTGTGCAAGAGTATATCAGAATTTGAACATTAATAACAAATATTTTTGAGTCCACACTTGACAGGCGATTCTGCTGGATAAGGAAAACCAAGTAGGTTGCTTTTCTTTTAAATAAAATAAGAGTTCTCTAATCCTATGTCTACAAATGAGAGACACTTGATGTTCACAACAAGGAAATGAAGTTATGGAGGCTGAGTGGCAGCAAAGCACTAGCTGACCAAGCAAAGATTCTTTAGTATGTATCACCCATAAAATTGTTACATAAAAATGACAAAAAGAAAAATGGTGATTGAGGGCACATGAATCTCATAAAGGAAAAGGTTTTAAAAACTGAATATACTTTGTTAGATTGCAATAGACTGACAATCCCTGCAGCAGCAGGTTGCTGGCTGCATATTTGATCGGATTAATTGTCAAAGCTAAAATATTTGGTTAATCTGAACACAGACCTAACATTAGGCCCAACTAAATCAGAAGTAAGGTCTGATCTCAACCTTCATGAGGCTTGTCACAATAAGCAACCCCAGGACTAGACAAGCATGGTTCCATAGCACACTACAGTTTGCTACTGAATAATTCAATCAAATGTGGAACCCAGATTTCATACTTTAATTTTAAATGAAGAAATGCTTTACAAACATTAATTCTCACTCATAAAACCCTTGCAATGTAGGCAAGTCTGATAGACAGAAAAGTTATTTCTATAAAGTCACACAACGAGTTAGTAGCAGAAATGGGAAAAACTGATTTTTCCCGATTCCCAGTTGTACGGTCTAGTCATTATAAAAATAAAGTGTTCCCCCTCATTCTACAGAAGGCCATTAACAGTAACTTGAACATTGGACAGACCTCTAAACAGAGAAAGAATACTAGAAACAACATCAAAGTATTGTGCCGTAATCTGCAGGTCAACTCATTCAAAAATCCACATTTTTTTTAAAAAGCAAGCATATTACTTTTGTTGCACCAGTTCACATAAAATTCTACCATTTACAAATGGCATGAAATTCTTCTTAAAAGTTTAGGGGGGTTTAAGACCAAGTTATTACATGTTAAAGAAAACTGCTGTATATAATAATATATCTATACTTTTGGAGCACTTGGAAACAGCTATCTTTGAAATTGCTAATAAACACAGTCAGCTTCTAAAAATATTTGCTATCTAGGATAAGAAGAAGCATGGATTACGTTTAAAAGGTCATTATACTAGAAAAAAATCTATTCTTTAATGAAACAATACATTTTATAGCTTCTCATGTAAGCTTATAATAAATTAAGCCTTTATGGAGCATCATGGCATATCATGGTTTGATAGTGAAGAATAGTGTTATAGCCAATTTAACATAAAAACAAATCATAGATGAAGGTTTGATCATTATCCTTCGCTGGACAGTTGTCAATTTTTCCAGCTCTCAGCTAGAGAGCCCACTCATTGCATGAATGCAAAATGCTGATGGATTTTCATTCAGATTGCAAGTGTTGCTGGGATACACATTAGCCAATGCACTGATACAGTGTCTCTCACTAGCAAATAATTCCAACAGTCCTTTATTAACTATTATTTTTATGAGCCATCTAGAGAAGGAAACAGTCTCATTATATGTCTATGTAAAAATAAGTATTGCAGTGTCTATTACAGCAATAATAAGCAATCAAAAACACATTAACAGAGCATGGGGGGAAAAGTGCAGAAGTTGAAATGCACAAAGAACTTGAAATATTCAAAATTCCCAAATCAGGTTAAAGCTATGAAAAACACTAGTGCTGTGCATGGTCCTTCAAAACAACAATAAATTACATTAGTCTGTAAGAAGGTATTAAAATTCTTTATCATAAAGACACGTGCTGATATAAAACTGCTATTTGTTGAAAATGTTCAGCATGAACTACAGCTCTCAAAATATATACTGAAGAATATATTTGTATCTATAATGCAGAATATAGTGTACATATAATGTATAACTAGCTCCAGTTAGCACACAGTATAATTTGATAGATGAGAAAGGCTATGTGGTCAGTTAGGCAACAGGAAGATGGAGACGTTGTGTAGTTTAATTAAGCTTCAATTTAGACAAACATTCAAAATCTGTCTAAACCAAATGTTGCTTTGTATGGAGTTCAGATTCTCTCTTTCAAGGGCAAAACAAGCCTCAGGGGAAGAACCCTTACTGCAGAAAGAATTAGGAAGTTCAGTAAGTATCTACACTTGGGACTGCAGATATCCTTTCACAAGACTGGGATTTTACACATTTAACACTATATGTAGAAAAATGTGTGTAATAATTTTAGATTGAAGTCCATTTGCAGAAAAAAAATCCAGCAGTTTTAACACCACAAAAAAAAATCAGGATGTTAGACCTATTCATAAGTCTGTCACAACACATGACGTACCTCATCAAGTACACTAAATGCCCAGGTAACAACTATGTGCGTGAAATGAGAATCACTATAATCTTGAATGAATTCACACAGAAAAATTATAAAAGGCAAAAACACCACACCACCATATCACCCCTGGGCGAACACCCTTCTCAAAACAATCAGTCAATCTATAAGCCTCATCCTCAAAGGAAACCCACACAACACTTTCAAAAGACGAGCCTGAGAGTTTAAATTCATAACTTTGCTGGAGACTAAAATCATGGATTTAATAAAGGCACTGGATTTACAGTTTATTAAAACAATGTGCAACCCACTCTTTTTTCCTCCTGACTGCAGAGGTGTTAACAGGCCACTTCACCTTGAATGCTCTCTTACAACAGGGGTTAACTACTTATGCTAAACTACCCATTCCACCTTGCATTTAGGTGTGATGCGCAGTATCTTTCCCAGACCTGAAGAAGAGATCTTTGTAGCTTTAAAGCTTTTCTTTCTTTCACCAACAGAAGTTGGTCCAGTAAAAGACACTACCTCATCCATCTTGTCTCTCTAATATTCTGGGACCATGACAGTTACCACAACACTGCAAAATATAAAAAACATCTTTAAAAGTATTTGCATAATGTCACGTGATCTCTTCCATTGCTACACATATCAAGACAATAATGAAAGGTCAGTACCTTAGCTGTGCTAGCTCCGAGGTTGTTTATGGTTCTGTGACATATATTATGATTTTTTTAATTTAACAGAAAAATCTTCTTTATAGGGAAGTCATGAGATATGCTCCAGGAGGATCACACTTCTATCCTGTAATTAACAGAAGTACTATGCAGTGTTTAAGAACTGTGTGTGCACGTGTAGAGATGACCTATGTGATCATTTAGACACATGTACTTAGCCAAGTCTGTTGACTGCAATAATTTGCAAACACTGCACCTGGGTTGTATATTAATTTGGAGCACAGCATTTGTGGTCCATAACCCCCAGAGTGTGGTAGTGTGTGTAAAGCCAGGAGGTAATTTACACCTGCAGTAAGTGAGAGTAGTTGCATAAATGACATGCTTAGTTTGCAAGATTCCTTCACACGAGTAAAGGTGCACACGTTCAGCAGACCTACTCATGGGGGCCCCAGTATTGCTCCCTTACGGATAAGAGTTTGGGAAACTAGATAATTGGCCATATTATAAATGTGACTACTGTTTCATTATCACAGAAAAAGACCACAGGAATTAGAGATTGGAAACCCCCTATTAATTCACCTGTCCCACTCCTGCCACCATGGAGTGGATCCTTGCAATATATTCTCAAATACTTTGTTCAGTCTTGTTCAGTTTAAATAAATGACAAAGGGACTTTTTTCCCCCATTAGGAGCATTTTAATAGTATAACCTAAATTGCCATTGCTGATTTCTAGGTCAGGGGATTATGTAATTTCCCCTTCCTTGTTCCCACAATCTGCTACTTTTCTTCATCCTCCTTTAAATCCACTGTCTGAACCTATCACATTGCTACTGACAGCACCTTTATTCCTGTTTGACTTCCTGGTTTCTCTAAAAGCAGGCAATAGTATGAGTAGCTCTTCTTTCTCCAACTGTGAAATCAGTAATCCCCCCTGATCTTCATAGAGAAAATACAACACTGCACGTCTTCCAACATGGACTAATTTGGTTCTTTCAGTAGCAATTCTGTATTCTAGTTAATGCTTTTTATTGCTAGAGATGGCGTTTCTTCTAATTGGAAATCATTAGCGTCAACACTCTACACTTCCAGACTGCACCCACTGAGAAAGCATGTGTTTGCAAAGAGACCTCAGACCACTCAGGACTTTGAAGGACAACTGCAGCTAAAAGGAAACCAGAAGCAACTGGTGCTGTGTGAAATTAAAAATTCAAGAGAGTTAATTACAGAATAAATTGAAGTGGTAACTAAATTGATCTGAGTAATTAAGGTCAAATTTGACAAAATTGAGGAGTAAGTAAATAAAGCCATTTACAGTACACGCAGAGACCTGAAAATGATAAGCTCTTTGGCATAGGGACTGTCTTTTTGTTCTATGTTTCTAGAGCACCTAGTTAAATGAAATTCTGGTCCACGATTGGGGCTACTGTGCACTACCATAACACAAATAAATAAATTGCTGTATAAGAAGAGGATGGCAAGCCACCAAAAGTTTCATCTGTGGCTGAAAAAGAAGACTGCAGGAAGATTATTTGTATTATCACAACACCTAGGAGCCCTTTTTATGGACAAGGACCCCATTGTGGTAGGCACTGTACAAACACAAAACAGACTGCCCCCAGAAGATTACAATCTACAATAAGACAAGAGACATCAGATGCATAGAGAGAGATGGGGGAGTACAAGTAAACAATAAGACAATATTGGACAGCCCAACTGGGAGTTCTCTGCATGCCAACAGACTAACTGCTGTCAAGTTGTTTGTAGGTATCATGGCAAATGAGAGGTTTTTAGGACGGATTTAAAACAGGATAATGAGATAGATGAAGTCTAATGTGGGAATTTTGGCTACCCAGGAAGTAAGATAGTCCCAACATGACTATATTTCTCCAGAAGATAATTATACTAGGATACAATGATGGCAACAGCCTAAACGCTATAGCATTTGCTGGTCTTTTTGATTAGTGCCAGAAAGGGAAAGGAAAGGTGTTCCACGACAGCAGGATTTTTTAGTGAGAGATCAAGATTTCTGACTCAGAAGATTAAGGACACTTTGACAAACTAAATTTGAAGATTCTCCAGATTACGTTTTTTCCTCTTATGTGTGAAGTTTACTGAAAGAATGGACCGTCAAGTTGTGAACTAGTTTCAGCTGGGATTCTTAGTGTGGCAGAAGTGGGAGTTAGGGATACAGAGATGTAGTAAAATAGTTAATATAGAGATGAAGCGTGAAGCCAAAATCATGGCACGCCAAGTTAAAGTCTCAGCTCAAGGAACAAGCGAACAAAAAAAAGTTTCCCCCAAATGAAAAGCATTTCTCCCCCTGAAAGTGTGTGTGTGTCTTGCCTGCCTTCATATATTAGCTTATCTGGGCCATAACAACTTCACTTTTTTTACTAGCTTAGGAAAAATAACATTTTACCATATACACTGAATATTAAAATGGTATTCCAAGACATCCAAAGTACTCCAAAAAACCCTTCCCACATGAAATAAAAATTAATATCCATCATGTAAGTTAAGTATTCATATATGACTACACAATGAATATTTAGTACAGAAGTATTAACATTTAATTACAAAGTATGCAGCAGAAGGTCCTGTCAGGATCAGTACCAATTGTGATAAATGTTGTACAAACATGTAAGAAGAACTAAGATTCTCCAAGCTAAAAAGCATTGCGCAGGTTTTTGCTGTTAACCAGGATGTATTTGATTGACTAACGGAGTTGTGGTGGCTTTGGATACATAGGTCTTAAAATAATATGGGTTGGGGAAGGTAGACAGAACTTTTTTCTGTGTGTGGCGCCCAACTGGTTATACTCTAGTGTATGCCCGATTTATGGCAATGTAAATGAAAGGAGAATCAGACCATTTATGTCTATTGGGAAAAATGCAGCTAGGTTTTAACATTAGTCATATGTGTGTATATGGCAATATATGGGCAGTGGGTAGTTAATTAATTTGCTGTTGGCTATATAGGAGACATGTCATTGTCTTACAGTTTATTCTCCTGATTTTTATTTGGATAGGAAAGGAGTCTTCTCATAATAGTTTGCAAGCAACTTTGGACACAGACCTTAGCCAAAATTCAGTGGTTTGTTGTTTTGTTTTTAAATTTAAACAGATGAAAATCTATTGAGGTGCATCAGCTTGTAAAACACTGAAAGTGGAATTTTGTATTTAGTGCCATTAACACCTACGGTACTGTATAAATAATAACAATTTATCTTGCAATATAGTATGAAAATTATGCATTTGTCTACAATCCACATTTCTCTGTAGTTTGAAAGAAACCAGGTAACTAAGTAAACATTTAAAAAAGCAGATTACAAGTTCAGTGTATTGTTGGTGCTATCTGAATGAAGCATATAGGCTCATTTCAATGTACAGAGAAGATTTCAAGGACTCGGACAAGTTGTCAGTGTTTCAGTATGGCTTCATTATGATGAGTGAGCAATAGACAGGAATAATATAGAGGGACACACAGAAAGACTCCAACTTCCGTTCTATCAGATGCACTTTGCAGATTGCTGGCAGGATACCTGATCATGAAATAATAGCTAGTTACCAAGAATCTATCAGGCTCCAGAATCAAAAGGAGAAAAATTAGACAAATTTCTGCCCTGAGATATGGTCACACAACTCCCACTGAAGTCAGTGGAACTTCACAAATGTCTAAAGGTAGAATTTGGGCCAAATGAACATGAACATTTTTATACTGGATCAGACCAGTGGTCCATCTAGTCCATTACTGTTACTGATGGTGAACAGTACCACCAGATGCTTCAGACCATCCCCTACCCCCCGCCCACACCATCCTTCAGTGGGCAATTATGAGATAGCTGTCCCTGAGGAAATTTCCTCCTAATGCACAGTAATTAGATAGTTTAGCTTAGATTCCTTCCAAAACTCTTTTCTATTTACTGTAACAACTCTGGATATTCTTGTTAGTTAGATAAACATCTAATCCTTTTCTGAATCCTCCTAAGATCTTTACCTCAGTAATATTCTGCAGTGGTGAATTTCAAAGGCTAGTTTTGCATTATGTAAAAAAAAAATTACCTTTTAGCAGGTCTGAATTTGCCACCTTTCTGTTTCACAAGATGACTCCTGTTCTTCTATTCTGAAACAGGGTGTACAGAAGATCCCAGACTACCTTCTCTATATCACTCACTATGGTCCTTTTTATTTAATTATTCTCTAGTTTTTCGTTTTTTTATTTAATTATTCTCCAGTTTTTCAGTGCCACTTCATATGAGATTATTTCCATGCCCTTAGTCATTCTGTAGCTCCCAATCTATGAACTCCCACTAAGTGTAATATTATTGTATTTATTTCTGTATGTTGAAAGCAACAAACTTCCAAGAGCATACCCTCCCATTCACCATCTTAAGATTGATTTGCTATTTATATGTTTTTCTGTGCTTGTTCAGGAAGATCAGTTAATTAAGAAATGTTCAAAAGGAAGAAAACTCTAGGCTGTAAGACCAATTTTGCTTACATAAACAAGAGCTTCTGTAAAAAATGCTTTAGGGTAGGCTGAATCATTAACACCAGCTAAGAAAGAGCATCCTTCTACAGTGATGAAATTCCTTAAAATCAAGCTGATTTTGACTACAATGGAGCCAAGACTCCCACAGAAAAACTTATAGTGTTTTAAAGTACTTGGAGGCACAGTCAAATAATTGACAGTGCACCCCTTGCAGGCTTTATTAGGTTACTTATTTTTTTACCTGCAAAGTGGTAGCTCAAGGGAGGTTTTTTTAGCAAATGCTTTGGCCAAAGACAAAAATCCTTATTTTATCATTGACCTGAAGGATAAGCTCTCTGGTTGGGAAATCCTCTCCTGAGAATTTCAATTCAGTTTTCTTGTGTAATTCATACTTCAATTATTGTAGGAAAATAACCCACTGCTGACAATGGGTGCAACTGAACTGATGATAAACATAGCTATCTGCAAGTACAAAAAGAACAAACGACATGGTTCACTGGTTCAGCTGCAGCCATTGTCAACAGTAGGTAATTTTCTTTGTATTACAGAAGCTTCAGAGCTTATAGTGCAGGGGGGGCCCAAAGGGTTTTCAACTGGAACATCTGGTAGAAAAGGGACCCCCACCACACCTGGTGAAAGTGAGTGAGTGAGGATGGGGGAGAACGACAGCGGGAAGGGGGAATGGAGTGAGTGGGGTGGGGTCTTGGAGAAGGGATGGGGCAAGGGTGTTTGGTTTTGTGCAATTGGAAAGTTGGAAACCCTAAGCCAAATTGTGGTTCACAAGTCACATGTGGCTCTTTTGCAGTTAAAGTGCGACTCATGGAGCCCTCAGGCCCTCCCCACAATCTCCACCTACCATGCTGGGAGGTGGGAAAGCTCGGGACCTCTGCTTTGCAGAGGGGTGGTAGGGTAGGGGCTTCTGTCCAGTGGGGAGAGGGTCTCAGGGCTTCAGCTCTGTGAGGCACATCTGCCGGGGTTTGGGGCTTCAGCAGGAGTGGGGCTGAAGCCCCGAGCCCTGGAAGACACCTCCCACAGGGTGAAGCCCTGAGCCCCAGCAGGTGCGCCTCGGCTCTTGAACTTCTGAAGATTGTTGTATGCAGCTTAGAGGGTCAGTAAGTTTGGCTACCCAGTTATAGTGCATTTCTGACCGAGAAATTCAGTTGCTATCTTGTCTTCTGCCTTAGCTCTAGTTTCAGCACCAAAAAAGTTGTCACCCACCTGCTTCTTCTGCACCCATAAGGCTGAATTCTAACCAGAGTAGGTGCCATGCCTTAGTCTTCCGAGGCACAATTCTCTGCCAAGACACTTAGGGCTTGGCTACACTGGAGAGTTGCAGCGCTAGTGGTGGGTTTACAGCACTGCAACTTACTCTGTGTCCACACTTGCAAGGCACAGCCAGCACTGCAACTCCCTGACTGCAGCGCTGGCTGTACACCTGGTCTGCTTGGGGTGTAAGGATTCCAGCGTTGGTGATGCAGCGCTGCTCATCAAGTGTGGCCATCAAAAGCGCTGTTATTGGCCTCCAGGGTATTAGGAGGTATCCCAGAATACCTGTTCAGCCACTCTGCTCATCGTTTCGCACTCCACTGCCCTGGGCTCAGGTGACCCGCCCTTTAAATGCCCCCGGAATTTTAAAAATCTCCGTCCTGTTTGCTCAGCCAGGTGTGGAGTGTAATCAATCAATCAGTGACCATGCCTCCACGCGCCAAACGAGCCCTAGCATGGAGCATTGGCGAGCTGCTGGACCTCATCAGTGTTTTTGGTGAGGAAGCTGTGCAGTCACACCTGCCCTCCAGCCGTAGGAATTATGATACCTATGGGCAGATATCAAAGTCCATGCTGGAAAGGGGCCATGAACGGGATGCGGTGCAGTGCAGGGTTAAAGTAAAGGAGCTGTGGAGTGCCTATTGCAAAGCCCGTGAGGGAAACCACCACTCAGGTGCTGCCCTCATGACCTGCCATTTTTACAAGGAGCTGGATGCGATACTTGGGGGTGACCTCACTCCCAATCCGAGGACCACGATGGACATTTTCGAGCAAGGAAGAGGGAGGTGGGGGGGGGAAACCGAGAGTGGAGGGTACTGGGGTGGGGGGACAACCCCGGAGTCCCAGGAAAGCAGCAGCCCAGGAGCTCTTCTCAAGCCAGGAGGAAGCCTAGCCCAGTTGCAGCAGCTGGAACTTGTTGGTGAAGAAGAAGCAGAGGAGCAGGTTCCCGGTAAGCAGCTTTTATTTTAAGGATGGAAATGTTTTGGGAGAGGAGGGGGGGGTTATGGCTGCATGCATGCATGCCTAGATGTGGAATAGCCCATTGATGTGGTCTATTATGTCTCAGTAATCAGCCTCTGTAATCTCTTCAAAAGTTTCAGACGGAACGTGGGCAATGCGCTTGCGCAAGTTTATAGGGAGATCCACTGTGGTCCTTGTCCCAGTCAGGCTAACGCATCCGCGCCACTGTGCTGTGAGAGGTGGGGGGACCATTGCTGCACACAGGCAAGCTGCACAGGGGCCAGGGCGGAATCCACATTGCTGGAGAAGACCCTCCCACTCTTCCCAGGTAACCCGCAGCAGCGAGATATCTGGCAGGATAAAATCCTGTGGAAAAGGTAGGGATAGTGTTCAGTGCAGGCGCCCCCCCGCCGCAGCTCTCTGATTTCCCCAATGCACAGAAACCCCAGCATTTGCCCTTCCCAGGTGAGCCACGGCAGCGAGATGGTTTCCAGGAGTAACACCTGCGGCAAATGTAGGGGTAGTGTTCAGTGCAGCTTCCCCCCAGCTCCTCTCTGCTTTCCCCAATGCACAGAAACCCCAGTACAGCCCTGACTCAAGCAGTTGCCCTTCCCAGGTGAGCCACGGCAGCGAGATGGTTTCCAGGAGTAACGCCTGTGGCAAATGTAGGGGTAGCGTTCAGTGCAGCTTCCCCCCAGCTGCTCTCTGCTTTCCCCAATGCACAGAAACCCCAGTACAGCCCTGACTCAAGCAGTTGCCCTTCCCAGGTGAGCCGCAGCAGCGAGATGGCTTCCAGGAGTAACGCCTGTGGCAAATGTAGGGGTAGTGTTCACTGCAGTTTCCCCTCAGCTGCTCTCTGGCTTCCCCAATGCACAGAAACTCCGGTGCAGCCCTGACCCAAGCAGTTGCCCTTCCCAGGTGAGCCGCGGCAGCAAGATGGCTTGATTAAATCACTCATTCCCCATTACTCACCATGTCTTCGCTGCTGTGACCTCTCTGTGCTATGTTTGCTATGTGTAAAGGATGCTACAAATGAGACTAAAAACTCCTTAACTGTGACTATAAACAATGCAGCCTCTGTAATAAATGTTTCTGTTTTTTTTCCTAAGTGTCCTTGAATAGTACCAGTAATCCACCATCCCTATCACAGACTGCTGAAAAGCTACAGAACCTGAGGATGAAACCAAGAAAAAGCAAAGAAGATTTGGTGAAAGCAGTTATGAATCAGTCTGCCAGAGAGAGTAAGAGGCTGCAGGACTGGAGAGAAAAAATGCAGCAAAAGTGGAGGGAAAAAACAGAAGCAGGAGAAAGGAATTGCGCTAAGGAAAAGCACAGCCAGCTGATAAAGCCTCCTTGGCGCGCACCAAAACGGGAGTGCGTAATGCAGCTCCCCACTTTCATAGCCTGCAGGGGCAGAGCCCTACTGCTTCTACCCCCCCAACCACAACTCACCAAAGCTCTTTCCCTTGGTGGCCCCAATTGTCCACCTCAAAACCCTTTCTCAGCATTCAGGTTCTCTTAACCACCAACCAGCTTTGCCCCCAACACCTGTAACGTTCAACCTACAGGCCCCCTGAAAGAACAAGACCTTTAACCCTCTGCCACTCCAAACCCCCATCCACCATGGGCAAGCATTTCAATTCTCCTGGAAGTGGAGCCAGGCATTGCAACAGACTTTCAAGGCCAGGAAACATATATTCCCAAAACCTTTGGGACTGGTATATAGTCACCACCTACTCCCCTGTCCCTTTTTACTTTTACTGTCTTTTCCAATAAAAATGATTGTGTCTTGGGCTCTTTTAAAAAACCAGTTTTTTTTATTATGCGGAGAAATTGAAAGAATTACCTGGTACCCAACTAAAAACAGGCACTGGCAAATTATCATGTAAAACCACTGCAACTTCCAACTTCCCCGTGCAAGGCACACAAATATTTTACTGTGCGCTTTCAGCCTCAATTGCCTCCTAAGGCCATCCCTATTCTGAGGCCCTGTTGCTGGGCGCCTCTAGTAGCCTGCTCCTCTTGGGCCTGTGGCAAATTCCAAGCAATCAGGCTTGAACCTCAAAGTCAATTCCTCACTAATGTTTCACCTCCCTTCAATATTATGAAAGGTACATCACGCGGATAAACCGCAGGGACGCTGCTTTCCCCAAGTCTAGCTTCCCATAAAGACATCTCCAGCGCCCTTTAAATGGCCGAAAGCACACTCCACAGTCATTCGGCACCGGCTAGCCTGTAGTTGACCGGTCCTTGCGCCTGTCAAGCTTCCTGTATACGGTTTCATGAGCCAAGGCATTAACGGTAAGCGGGGTCCCAAGATCACAATGGCCATTTCAACGGTCCCTCACTTGATCTCCGTCTCGGACAAAAGTCCCAGCCTGCATCTTCCTGAACAGGCCACTGTTCCGAAAGATGCGTGCATCATGCACCTTTCCAGACCAGCCTGTGTAAATGTCAATGAAACGTCCACGGTGATCCACAAGCGCCTGGAGAACCATAAGAAATACCCCTTCCGATTACTGTACTCGGATGCCAGGTGGGTGGTGCCAGAATAGGAATATGCATCCATCTATCGCCCCCCCACAGTTAGGGAACCCATTTGTGCAAAGACATCCAGAATGTTCTGCACGTTCCCCAGAGTCACGGTTCTTCTTAGCAGGATGCGATTAATGGCCCTGCAAACTTGCATCAAACACTATTCCAACGGTCTACTTTCCCACTCCAAACTGGTTCGTGACCGATCGGTAGCTGTCTGGAGTTTCCATCTCCAGACTGCAATAGCCACCCGCTTCTCCACTGACAGGGCAGCTCTCAATCTCGTGTCCTTGCGCCGCAGGGTGGGGGCGAGCTCCTGACACAGTCCCATGAAAGTGGCTTTTCTCATCCGAAAGTTCTGCAGCCACTGCTCGTCATCCCAGACTTGCAGGACGATGTGATCCCACCACTCAGTGCTGTTTCCCGAGCCCAAAGGCGCGTGTTTTCCACGGTGCTGAGCATGTCCGTTACTGCCACGAGCAATTTAGTGTCACACGTGTCAGGTGACTCGATATCATCGTCGGAATCCTCACTGTCACTTTGGAGCTGAAGGAATAGCTCAACTGCCAAACGTGATGTGCTGGCGACATTCATCAGCAAAGTCCTCAGCAGCTCGGGCTCCATTTCCCACATAAATCATGCTGCACAGAGACTCACAACGGCGCCAAACTGCTGGGATGTGAAGCGATGTACCACGGGGCATTGGGATAGGAAGCAGAATAACCCGCACCCTTCTGTCCCCTTCCCACAACCCACGGCGCCAAAATGGGACGAGGTGCTCTGTGGGATAGCTGCCCACAATGCACCACTCCCAACAGCGCTGCAAATGCTGCAAATGTGGCCACACTGCAGCGCTGGTAGCTGTCAGTGTGGCCACACTGCAGCGCTGTCCCTACACAACTGTACGAAGACAGCTGTAACTCCCAGCGCTATACAGCTGTAAGTGTAGCCATACCCATAGCCTCTCTGAGCCGCTGCTCCCCTTCTATAAAGCAAGGGCAAACTAGCTGGGTTTAGGAAGCAATTTTCATCCATGATGATTATTGAGCCGTTGCTGTAATAGGGAGGTGTATAGCTTTCCCTGAAGCATTTAACACTGGCCATAGAATGTTGGAATAGGCAGGTGACACTCAGACTGAGGGTTGCGAGCTGCAAATGGGTCTTTAATGTGTCTCCTGCGGCTCTTTGCAGCACATGATAGTAAAACACCGTGTCATTTAATTATTAACCAATCAGGGTACTTTTATGTTATTAAGCAATTGTAATTGATAAAATAATTCTTGGTCAGTTATTTTGCTATGAGAATAATATATTTCCCTATTATACTGTTTCCATATGAATATGTAGTACCATAGTAAATGAAACAATGATTTCACACTACTGGGGCTCTTTTGGGTAATGCTGATCGCTAATTTGACTCCTGAACCATTGAGGTCTGAGTATCACTCGCCTTGACAGACTGTTAGTTCTGTGTTCTAGTATATTAGGTGTAGACATTCCATCTAAGACACTTAGACAGCCCCCATTACCTTTGAACTTTATACACAGACATTTAGAAAATTAATTTCTGGTTTGATACAATCAGGGCCGGCTCTAGCCATTTCGCCGCGCCGAGCACGGCGGCACGCTGCGGGGGGTGCTCTGCCGCTCGCCTGTCCCGCGGCTCCGGTGGACCTCCCGCAGGCATGCCTGCGGATGCTCCACTGGAGCCGCGGGATCAGTGGATCATCTGCAGGCACGCCTATGGGAGATCCACCGGAGCCACCTGCTGCCCTCCCGGCAACCGGCAGAGCGCCCCCACGGCATGCCGGCCCAAGCACGTGCTTGGCACACTGGGGCCTGGAGCTGGCCGTGGATACAATCATAGTTTTGGTTATTAAGCAAATATTCTGAATGTTCTTCCTTTTCAAAAGTTGTAAACTTTGTTTAGTGTGTTTTCCGTCAAACCAGTAATTAAGAAGCAACCATATATTTTCATCACCTAAATTGCCAGGGCTGATCCTAATAGCTGCCAAGTTTTGTTCAGCTGTGTTGATTTTATACAAAACGTTTAATAAACTAATTTGCATATTTGTGGTCAACACACTCTGCCATAAGCAAGAGCAGCTAGAATAAAGAGCAGCAGGAAGCTTGGTAGCTATGGCTGAGGTAGATGTGAGTTCTCTAACAGATGGGAGCCTCGGATGCTGGGTCAAATGGGCAGGTATTGAGGTGGCTGTCTTGGGTGAGTAGGTGCTCAGGACAGCTGGGGTGTCTGGAAATTTTGAGATTGGCAGGACAGAGGTGCTGCAGCGGCTGAGTGTTATCTCATGAGTACTGGTAGATGGTGGTGGGTAGCTGACTGGGGTTTTCTGGGAATAGCCTGGGGCTTTGGAGAATATGCCTTCATCTTCTGTCCCTATCAGCTGAAACTACCACCTAGTGCTTTTGTTGCTACTACTACCACCACTGTCTGCTCTTTCCTTGGTCAGGTCCAACATGAAAAGCAGAGGTACAGATGATGTCTGGCTTTCTGCTCAGGAAGTTAGACACCTGGTGGCTGGAGGAACAAATTATAGCTCCTGCGCACAGCCCAGCTGTAGGTGCACAAAAATCCAGATGTGTTGCCAGAATGCATGACAGGGCAGCCAGGTGCATTACACTTCACTGCCCCATCTTATAACACATGAAAAATCCCACTGAGATCACAAGCCAACCCACAGAATATCCCTATTATCTACCTGGCCATCTTCTGCCTTTGTGATTTCCTCACCAACAGCTGTGGGGATTCCACTTCACCATTTTGAAGCTTTGTGGTCCGTGATTACCACTGGGTTTAGCACCAGATGGAACCAGAAATAAGAAGTGGGGATGATGCTAAATGGCAAGTTGGGAGTGTGTTACCAGGCCCTTATATAGGTGCAGAAGATGTATAAACTTAAGGACAGTACTGAGAACAGCTGACTGACTCTTTTTGGGGGAAAACCCTGGTATACAAAAGAAGATTACATTGTATAAAGATCAGAAGACATTCTAACAAAAATAAACTCAATACCACAGACTCAAATGCCCTTGAAACTGAATTCAGTGTTTCCTTACCACCAATCTTCATGAATTTCAAATGGCTCCTAGAAGGCCTATTCCTCTTGTGTTGAATCAGCACTTCTAGAAGCTGCAGCTTTTCTTGATAGCAAGGCATTGTTCCACTCAGTGCTTCTTCAGCAGATTAAGCTGTTGAGCTCACTACTTGTGTGAATGGTATGAGAAGAAATGAGAATAAGGAACATTTGAGAGAGGAGAGGAAGGAAATGACAGAAGAAAATGAAAATTTTACATTGCCTCCAGATTCCTTGTTTTGAAGGATCTGAGTTTAATGGAAACTAAGCTACAAAATTATTCAGTACTTGGTTAAAAGAGTACATATGAAGTTTTGCAGGTAAAACAAATAGTCCCATAAAGTACATTAGTGACATTACTCAGTTGCATTAATATAAGGACACTGTCTTACGTGAAATCACTTTTGTCACATTAAAGCGAATTTTAAATGATCTTGGGGGTTGTCAATAGCTCAGTGATTTGTAACAGCATACACTGTATTTCAGGACACCAGTTCAAACCCACATTGTCCTGATTAGAAGTGACAAAACTATTAGCATACAAGAGCTCTTTGGTGGCCTCAGTGTAGTTTCTAGAAGACAAGGCCAGAAGTTCTAAACCTCCATGTCTATATTAAGACAACTAAGTCCACATTAGGTATTTCAATAAACAGACCTATTTTCAGAGATGCTGAGCTGTTCACTTAGCTGGGAGCTTTGGGACAGATACTGTGGGTGCTCAGCACATCTGAAAATCAGGACATAAATTTAGGTGCATGACATGTCTAAATTTAGACACACTCAGTTTGAAAATTTTGGCCCACATGATTACATAAAAACCACAACCATAAGTAGCACCCTCATTGGCAGGCTACGCAGAGAGGCCTGGTCTACACTACGCATTTAAACCGATTTTAGCAGCATTAAACCGATTTAACGGCGCACCCGTCCACACTATGAGGCCCTTTATATTGATATAAAGGGCTCTTTGAATTGGTTTCTGTACTCCTCCCCAACAAGAGGAGTAGCGCTAAAATCAGTATTACCATATCAGATTAGGGTTAGTGTGGCCGCAAAGACAAGATTGCCTTCGAAGCGGTATCCCACAGGCACCACGGTGACCGCTCTGGACAAATAGCTAGACTCTGACTGCCAGTGGCCAGGAAAAAAACCTCGGCCGAACCTTGAACTACATTTCCTGTTCCCACCGAGGAGCTCTGCGATCAGTCACGGGTGGACGATCGCAAGTCCAACCAAAAAAGCGCCCACAGCATGGACCATACGGGAGATACCTGTCTGACGAGCGTAGGGAGGAGGCAAATCCTGTTCTATCAGAGCTCCGTAAGCAGAAGACGAAATGCCCAAAGCGTTGAAAAAAACGTCTCCAGCTACACCAGTGCTAGCGTGACAAGCTAACGGAAAAGCCAAAGGAATCAAATGGATGCCATGGAGGAGGGAGGGGGTACGGGGACATCCACTATCCCACAGATCCACAGCAGGTTCCGAAAACTATTGCATCTTGGCTGAGCTCCCATGCCTATAGGTTCAAACATATGTCCAGCGTGGTTTCAGGGAAGAGCTTCATCAATTTACTCCCCCCCCAGCATGTGAGAAAAAGAGAGAGAAATCGTTTCTTGATTTTTTTTCCATGTCACCCACTATGTCATACGGAAGCGGGGTCCAGACACGATGCTGCAGCAGTGAAGACAGTATCAACACTCTTCTCTCTCCCCGGTAGCAGACGGTACAATACTAACGCTATCCCTTGTCACCATCAGCCTGAGTAAGATGCTCTGCTGGCCTCGCAGGTGAGGCTGGACGGGTGCCTGGTAAAAATTAGGAATGAGTCCTGTCACATTCCCAGAGTAATGGTACAGAAGCAGCTGGTAACCGTCATCATCATAAGCAAACTAGGGTCCGAGCTCTATCAGCCCCCTCCTTTTCAGTGTTGTAAGAAAAGATTTCTGTATGCCTGGACATCATAGCAGCGGATGCCTGGCTCCTCTCCCACAACCGCTAATTCATACTGCCTGACTATTCATAGCGTGGAAGGCTGCCTCACCCTTCATTTATCTCACTAACAAGTCACATGTTTCCTTATTCCTGCATTCTATTATTACTCGTCATCAACACAAATGGCGGGGGGGGACGGAACACTGCCATGGTAGCCCAGGAAGGCTGGGGGAGGAGGAAAGCAACGGTGGGTTGTTGCAGGGATACCCCCCGTGAATGCATGCAGCTCAATCAGTTCTGCGGGATCTGACAGGGACGGCTGTGCTCTCTGATACAACTGCGTCTCTAGTACACTTGCCCCATATTCTTGTAGACTGACTCTATTTTTAATACCATAAGGAGGTGATTTGAGCTCAGGGGAAGTCATCCAGTTTTCCTTTGTGCCCCTGGCCGACCTCGCCAGGGGCAACCCTGATAGCAGCAGATGGTACAGAACGACTGATAACCGTCTCTGGATGCTAATGTCAAGCAACGAATGTGCTGTGTAGCGCTGCGAACGCTCCTTGTTCAGCGGCATCCAGTACAATACGGTGACAGTTTTAAAAAAAAAAGCTGAATGGGCTTCCAGTTTGCCAGCTATGCGTCTGCCAGGGGAGTCCAGTGAAAAAAGGGCACGAAAGATTGTCTGCCGTTGTTGTTCCAGAGGAAGGAATGACTGACGACTAATTACCCAGACGCACCGCGACAATTAGATAATTTTTGCTCCAATCAGGCACTGGATCGTCAAACCCAGAATATCCAAGGGTGGGGAGACTGGGGAACTATGGGATAGCACAGAAATAGCTACCCACAGTGCAACGCTCCAGAAATCAACGCTAGCCTCGGACCATGGACACACCCCGCCGAATTAATGCGCTTAGTGTGGCCGCGTGCACTCGATTTTATACAATCTGTTTTACAAAACCGGTTTATGTAAAATCGGACTAATGCCGTAGTGTAGACACACCCTGATACTAAGGATTGAAAGGATTGAAATACCATTCAGATCAGGATCAAGCACAGTGATAGGAAGCTTGTAATGTTGTGTGTGCTATACATTCCATGGCAACACAAAGGGTTTTTCAGTCTCTAATAGATCTACATTCCAGCTGTACTTGCTCTCTTAGCCACCAGGTGGTTGCTGTGGAACCTGCTATGCACTTCACTTGACCCTGACGGCTATTTACTGGCTTGTGCAGTCACCACTGAAGCCCATGCTGTGCTTCTTTTATTTTTAGCAAGTTCCTTAAAGAACAGATAGGGCAGGTAGATCTATATAAGCTGCCATTCACACCCAAGGCTTTGATGTGTACATACTGCAAGTTTGTCTATCTACCACTTTTCACATGTATTAAATTCACTTTAACAGTGATGTGAAAAGGAGGAGATTTTTGAAGATGAACTAGTTCCCTTTTTTCCTCTTCTTTAGGATATTGAAGATGGCCTTTCACTCCTTAATGGAAGGGGTGAAGGTGAGAAACTCACAGATATTCTTTCAACTAAGACTTCATTAGACACTGGCATTACAGAGATTTTGATAAAAAGCAAAGCTGTACAGTCTGACAAAAAATATCTTCCCTCTCAATTGCTCAGGCTTGTAATGTCATTTCACTAACTCTCCGGTCATCAGAGATTTTTGCAAGGTAGAATACCAGTATCTTATTTTATTTTTTAATCAGGAAAAAAATTGGACAAAAATCCTTCAGGTTTTTCTTTTCTTTCTCTCTCTCTCTCTCCTTTTTTTTTTTTAAAGTGCTATTTATTTTCTTGGAAGGACACTTAAAAATAAATTTCAGCAACAAGAACAAGTATCTTGCTGGCATTCTGATCATATTTATATTATTTGTTAATTGATGCCATGTATTGCTGTATCCGTGTAATAAATCTTTGTAAATTTACAGTTTATTCACAGGTAGTCATGACTGGTTATACAAAAAAAATTACAAGACTTTTTTTATACTAATAAGGCTCCTAAACCATGATTTTTATACATGCCATTAAGTACACAAATGTAAGTTATTTGCACTGAACTGCACTTTGCCTATGTTTAGGATAATGGGCCATTCTATCTGTACATGCGTTTACTGCTGATGGATAAAACAAAAATACTTAATGAAGCTATGAAATCCATACAACAGAAAATGTATGGTTGTTTTCATATTAATGTAAAATGAAAGTGAGGACAACATCTTCCTGTTAATTTTCTTTTTCTGAAAATGTCTATCAATTTTTAGGTTTCATCCTTCCTTACACTGGTGCTGGGGGTGCTGCCACAGCCCCTGCCTTGTAGTGATTTCCATTAAATACTGGATTTATAGTTTGGCTCAATGGCTCTCAGCACCCGTACTATACAAATTGTTCCAGCGCCTCCCTGCTTCCTTGGAGCAGGAACAGAGGGATTTGCAAACCCGTCTGCCAGAAACAGGTCATTGATGGACGCTCTTCTCTGAAAAATTCCACAGATGTATACTTCAAAACTTTAAACTACTAAATATCTGCAAATGTATTATAACCATATTAAAGTGCTACTCTGAGGCCAGGTCTACACTACAGACCTATATCAACATAACTACGTTGCTCAAGCGTGTGAAAAATCCACACCCCTGAGCAATGTAGTTATACTGACCTAGCCCTCGTGTAGATAGCACTCTGTCATTGGAAGAGCTTCTCTCTCTGACATAGCTATCACCTCTCAGGGAGGTGGATTAACTACACCAATGGGAGCACTGCTTTCAGCACAGGAGCATCTTCACTAAAGCGCTGAAGCTGCACTGCTGTAGCACTGTATATGATTGCAAATCCTGAGAAGTGCCTCTTAAAATACCAGTCTGTTGTTCTATTATTATTTCAATGATTTCTGTGACTATATAAGCTCAGTATACATGGGGCTGGGTCTTTTTTGTTTTGTTTTTCCTAATTGCCAGAACTGCAAATTCACCTTCCAGTTAGAAAGTCATGTTGGGTTCTGCCTCATGCATTGTAATATGGTTAACTATTCTGTTGATGATGCACAAGCCATAATAGAATCCAGATCCCTCTTCCAGAAAAACATGGGCTAACAGGAGTAAAAAGTAGTAAAAACAAGTACAAGTCAGTAAAGCAAGCAGAAATGGCAACAAACACTCAAAGGGGAGTATGTATATTAGTAAGATGCCATTTTTACATAAATACTTTTTAGAGTAGAATTTCACTTTAAACATTGAAGAACATAACACTTTTACTTGAATTCCTAAGATGTTTTATATCAAGGAGAATATTAATCATGATAAATATTAGTTTAAATAAAGCAAAGAGACATCGCCTCCCTCTCCCTGCTCCTCTGCCCAACCAGGAAAGATATACCAGGAGTCAGTGACTGGTGGACATGCCATTTTTAGATAAGAAATTAACAGATATGAAATCTTGCTATCCTTTTGAACAAGAGAGGAAAAAGTCAGAAACTGGAGAAAACACACACATATCCTGAAAACATTCCCCCCTTTAATGTTTCTCTATACCCTATTTACTTTGTTCCTTTCCACTTCCCTTTACCACACTTTCCTGGTCTAAATGTAACCTCACGTAGTGAACAGAGATCCAGCTATATATGAAGGCATATTATTTCTGCTTTCTCTTTTTATCAAAGCATATGCTTTCTTGGTCCATGAAGTTGCCATAATTACACTGAGTGGGGGTACTATTTCCCTATAATGCAGGCGCAACCGGTGATTTGTAGGACTGACAGCACCTTACCCATCTCACTACTTTTAACTGGGACCTTTTACTCCACCACCTCTGGAAAGCTACTTATTCCTTTCAACGTATGCTCCGATTGTGCCATTTCTCTTCCAGTGAATTACAGTTCTGGACAGAAAAAATGGCACTGTGAAGTTATGAAACCTGTGAAAACTTTGTCATATCTCTAGTGTATTATTTCCAGCAGCATTTTATACTTGTGGATTGCTCTTCTGATAATACTTTAAAAGCATGAAATGACCCTTTTTGTTGAAGGTGACGATATCAGGAAGCCACTTCTTCTGCCACAAAATAATAATACAAATTAAATAGGAGGAAAGGTGAGCTCTACTGGTCCCTGAAAAGCTATCATTTACATGCCACATGAAGCAATTTTCACCTTTGGTGACTCTGCTAATTTAACAGTCCTAAAAAAAAAAAAAAATTATATATGGGTGGGGTATGAAGTATTTAGTGCCTTAATCTACGATGTTGCCCATTGTGGTTATTCAAACCTTCACTGTATTTGAACTTACTCTTATAATAAGACACCATGAAGGAAATCAAAAGCATTTATTTGGATTTTTGTCTACATCACTTAAAACTCAGCTATAGCCTTAAATAAGCTTAGAAGACCACTTTGCCTTCATTGATTAAGTCATATCAATCACTGGTTTTGAGCACATCCTTTCACACTCTCACTTTCAACGACTCCCTTATCTAGCTAAAAGTTTCAGGATACAGCTACAGTATCAGATTTCACTAAAAGGGGTCCCCTCTGGTTTCTTCTTGCACCACTTTTATTGTGCTGGGCTATCACCTCCTCCTAAGTCTTACTAGTCTTATGAGATGGCACCATCTTTTCCCTCTGTCTTGATTAATGTCTGTCAATAAAGAAAATTCATATAGTAATAGCAGCAAAGAATCTTGTGGTACCGTATAGACTAACAGACGTTTTGGAGCATGAGCTTTCATGGGTGAATACCCACTTCGTCAGTATTACTATATAGTATTATATTATAGTACTATATTACTATATAGCTTTACTATACAGTAATAGTTTTGGATATTCCACAGAGAGCTTCTCAGTTGCCTAAACATCCCTTTTGTTTGTTTCCTTGGAATAAGTTCTCTGTTTTGGCACTATCTTGAGATCTACAGCAGGCAAGCCCCAATTTTGTATTATGCTTTTGAATCTCCCCTAGGTCAAACACTATTCACTATTTTCTTTCCCATTTAACCCAGATTGCTCTTGATATGATGAGCCTTTGAAATAACAGATAGGGCTCCTCCCACTAAGATTAATATTAGTCCCCTGAGTAACTTTTCATTCCCTGTGCTTTCTTTCCGGTTCATATACCCTACAGTTGCTTTACTGCCAGTTCTTTGTAGAGATAATCCTAAATTCTGAAACGTATATGGAGCCTTTTTTTCCTATTTTGTGAATTCATTAAATTGACCTGTGCTCAACTGACCTAGGCCTAAAAGGTTGTCATCCATTGTTAACACTTTTCTCTGTCGTACCTGATGTGAGACCATCAAGTGGACTTGTGGTTCAGGGGTTGGCCTGGAATTCAAGAGATCTTGGTCAAAATCCCAGCTCTGCCACAGATTTTGTGTGTGTGGCTTTAGGCAACTACTATCTTTTGTGACTCAGTTCCCCTCATCTACAAAATGTAAGCTCTTTGGGACAGGGACCAACCGTCTGTATTTGTTCATGTCTCAGCACAAAGAGACTCTGATCTCAGCTGGGGACTGTAGCCATTACAGTAATACAAATAACTTATTTTGTTCTCTTTTATGTGACACCAAAGCTTGGATTGAAGACACCCCAGAAAAGATTGTGATTTCTCCAGATTCCTTTGTTAAGACCAGTTGTTTACTATGGCCCAGCAATACCCTAGAACATAAAGGCTGTCTATCTGACAAGCAGCTTCATATTAGTGACTTTGAGAGAGGGGAGACAGAAATGAAATCAGCTTAATTACTAGTATTCCTTCTCATCAGTGTGAAAAATCTCCACAGTATTTCTGGTGGAGGCTTTTCTATTTAAGGTATTCCTACTTTCTAAGATGACCTCCAAAGTTCTTGGTATTAATCCATCTAAATTAGAAATTTCAAATATACTTTCTGGGCCACAAACAGGCTTTTCTACAGATCTGCTTACTCCCACTTTGAAGGTGGAATCTGCCTCCTCGCCAGCCAGCTCTGATCCACTGCTATGACAGAAAGACTTAAGGGGAAGAAAATCAGCCTCACCCTGATGTTCCTTTTCAGATCCTGACATTTAACATTTCCTTTTTCCATGTAGCTGGTAACAACAACATCTTCAGGAAGGTTGTCTTAATTGCCCAATGCTTTCAGGAAGGTTTGCTTTCACAGATAGAGAGCAAGCAATTATGCAACTTGTAACAAAAAGACCAGGACTGTGCTCTGTTATAATATTTGTATTATTGTAGTACATAGTGTGATGCTTCCTAAGGGTACCCAGGGCTGTGAGGCCCCTCGCTACGCCGCTATTCTTAGTATGAGGAAGCCCTGTCTGTGTCTGCTGGGGATCAGCTGCCCATCTCCACCAGCCACTGGCAAAACAAAGCATTCCCCTCTAGGCCCTGCTGACTCTTCACAGGTAGTGACAGGCACACTCCAATCCCTGATTGTTTCCCTGAGTGTCTAGCTCCTGCTCCCCTGGCCACTCACATTATTCACTGATTTGCTGCTCCTGAAGGAACAGTACACATCAGCTTACCAGTTACACCTTAGATCACCATTTTGTTTAACTCACATCACGTATATTTACAGTGGAAACAAGTCTACAATTATTTAACAAAGAATAGAGATTATAGCAGTGGTTCTCAACCCAAGGACCGCTGGCCGCATGTGACCCAATTAGCACAAAGCTGTGGCTCAGCTCAGCTATGTGCTAAAGGTCACAGACTCCAGGCTGCCAGCTGCCGCCCAGCCCCACCTGGGGGTCCCACACAACAGACTCCAGGGTTGCAGCAGGGTCTGGGGTCAGGATCCTGGCTGCCTCCTGGCCCTGAACGGCATGGGTCAGTGTTCCCCGTGCAGCAGGGTCCAGGGTCCCTGCCCTCCACCCAGCTCTTCGCTCCTGGCCCCACTTTGTGGATGGGTCTCTTGGTGGAGGACGCTGAGCATCAGGTTGGGGGTGGTTAGGTGGGGGGCACTGTGGTTCTCAACCTGCATCCCACAGTGATAAATAGGTTGAAAACCACTGAATTATAGTAATAGCAAGTAGAAGTACTGGAAACAAACAGTTACATATCAAATCATAATATGCATTCTAGAACCTTATTTAACTAGATACTTTTATGTCTTACAATGCGACACTCTCCCAAAGTTCTCAGAGTAATTTACAGCCAGGTTGGTTGTGACCCTCTGTTCATGAGGCAAACATACTCTCAGTTTGTGTCCTAGCTGAAGGATAAAATTTTGTCCTCTCTCCTCTTTTTTATGCAGTTACAGATGATTGTCTCTCACCCTAGGAAGTCCCCTCTTGAGAGTCTTATCTTGGGGTTTCTTTGTCTTTGTAAAATCTCAGGCCTGCATCTGGCCAGACAGTAAATGTAGCTTGTCTCCATGGACGTTCATTGCTCTATATTGTTCACTGAGTTAGCCCTGAGGCTCACCTCGACTCAGACAACAAGCTTAATTCAACAGTTTCCAAATCTAATATTTTACATTTCTCAAACTATTTTCTATACAAACAATTTGCAACACTTATGACGACCAGTGGACTCTTGGCAGAGAACTTACATGCCAATCTCTGGTGAACTATTATACAAATATCTGACCCAGGAGAGCCCTGTAAAACTCAATGCACCCCCTGTGCACTCTGCCTAATGGTACTAAGAGGTCCCTGGGACACACCTAGGAGCCCCAAGTCATGGGCCAGGACCCATTTTGCTAGGTGCAACACAAATATAGAACAAAAAGACAGTCCCTGGCCCCAAGAGATGGATACAGACAAACTGATGGGGGAGTACAAGGAAACAGGGAGTCACTACTGGTTGGCATGATAACCAATGGTCTCAGCACACCAGCAGCCTCACCGTTGTCAAGTTTTTGCAGACATCACAGCAATTTAAGGAGAGTTTTGAGGGAAGATAATGAGGTAGCTTTGCAGATGTTTATGGAGACATCCTCACAAGCACAAGGAGCAGCACAAAAAAAAGCACAAAGGTGCTTTTTTGAAAACTGAAAAAGTGGGCAGTGGAGTCAGGCCTTATGTCAAACAGAGGCAAGAGTAGCTCTTTTGATACCAAGTAAGTCATGGTAGGTAAAGTGGGGAGAAGTCATGAAGACAAGTAGCTTATGTTTGATGAGATAGAGGAGTGGAGCCCAGGGAGGGACACATAGAGAGGAGTGACCTGGTTAAAGCGACAGGCTAGAAAAGTAATCTTTGCAGCTGCATTATGAATAGATATGAATGGGGCAAGAGCTTGACCCATGCCAGTTCATCTTTTATATCATTACTCAGTCCAATTTGAAATTGATAATGCTGCATGGCCTCATTCCACTCAGTGTCAGTGGAGAGAGAACGGAATTGAATAGCATGCTAGGCAGCCAACTGACATCCTTGCTGTAGAGTTTGCAGCACGTCTTCATGAAGACAACTGGCATGGCCTGAACAAACTGCTCCAACTGGCCCATAAGGGGGCCAGACTCTTCCAAGATGGGCAAGACCTAAATCAAGTGCTCACAAAATAAACAAACAGGTCTGGTCTATGGGAACGACTGGGGACGTACCAAGAAGAGGAGCCAGCATTAGTTTAGGAAACCTCGGAACTGACTAGGATCACCATTAAACTTGTTTGGGACCGGGACTTTGACTCCCAGGAAGCCAGAGCCAGGGGTGCTGGAGAAGCCACCAGGGCTGTAGGGTTGCATTCTGTACCTGCAAAGTGGATATCTGTGCATGGAAGCTCTCTGTAGCTCCCACCAGCTCTGCCAGGGAAAAAATAGGACCGAGAAGGGTCCATACCAATAAAGTGGTTTCCTAGCCTTTGTATTCTGGCTGTTCAAACTGTAGACTACTGGGCCATGGGTGGTCATGCCTAGTGGTTGAAATCAAATGCCAGAGCAGGAGGGTAAACCAGAGTCATAGGGTGAAGGCAGACCTGAGGACTGAAGTCAGAAGCCATACGGGAAATGGGTCTGGAGCCAGAGCAGGTGGAGCAGGTATGGAAACCAGGATGGGAACCAGGCAGGGGCAGGGATTGGAAGCAGGCTGGAGCAAGAGTCAAGAAACAGAAGCAAGACAAGTGTAGACACAGGCATGGTATGTGTTTAGCAGCTGCTGATCTTCTGTAGGTCCTAGGCTTATAAACAGGACTGCTAAAAACAAGCAGCCAATCAGGTGCTGTGCCTACTCTGTCAACTCCTAAGCAGTGCAGCCAGTCTTATTGGTTGCCTAGCAGGAAAGTTAGTCAGGAAGCAGGCCAGCAATTGATTCTAGCCCCTAGTGTCACCATATTTTGTCAATTCTCTCTCAAAAGAAATCAGCAGGGTCCTGTGCAGGGAGATAAATGGAAGCAGGAGGAGGGACGGGTTTGGGGAATGAGTCAAAGGTGGGGAAAAGGTAGCTGAGATTACAGGATGACACTCTCACATTGGGGGAAGTATAGTTGTTTAGTTAGGAAGATGGCAGAATTGAAAGAGGTCGTTCTTATATTTAAAAATGTATCTTCCAAATAAAAATAAGATTCTTAGTAGGAAAATGTTGCAAGCAATTAGAACATCAGAGTTATATTATACTGTATCGAGGTCACACAGCCGTAACATTTTGGGCCAAATCCAAACTTTATTTTATTTATTTATTTTGGCACAGAAAGGTATACTGTACATTGATACTGCAAAAACAGCATTAATATGGAACATTACATTCTAACCTGTATGCTGCAAAGGGTCTACCATCCTTTGACTATTCTGCAATGTACAGGAGTGATCTGGGTCAGAAGTGGGGAGTTCAGGTAATATTGACCACACCTTTCAATTCCAGGCCTTGCCCTGGTTAACACACAATATAACTCCTCTGGTTTTGATATATAGGGCATACTTACAGAGTAAGGTTCATATTTTAAAGGCTGTCATTGTTGGAGGCAGCACTATTAAGACTGACACTGCATTTTTAATGTATGCTTTTCACATTATGTTTGTTTTGTCAAAATTAACAGCCTGTGTACACAGAAATTCTAAATGTTAAAAAAAAGTTGCTATCAAAGTTCTTAAATGACTTTTGAATTCTGTAAGTAATTGAGGCTGACTGTCACTAATGACATATGCCTGTCTCAAATATGCACTGTCTCTTTTAAGTTTTCCTTATGTTTTTGTATACATGCCATTGCATAGTACAGGGTGATACACTCAGGCATTATTGTAAAGTGATTATTTACTTCTTGGGTAGTTGAAGTCATTTAGCCTTAGGCATCTTATATCACCACCTGAGGCATGCTACTATATATTCTAGGCATGTGGTATTTGCATTGCATTTTGCATCCAGTTATTGCTGAAGTTATTTCAAAGCATAGTGTCTACGTGAAATCTCAGGTTTTATATTAGCTCTGCCACTGCTGCTGAAAAGCTGATTTAAGTCTCAGTGCTAAAGTTCTGATGCTCATGCAAGTGATTTGTAAAAGAATTTGTTTAAGACATTTCAGTTGCATTTCCTTAGGAGTCTCTATTAGAGTTACATAAGAGTCATAGATTTATAAAGTCAAATTCAAGGCCAGAGGGATCACTGTGATCATCTAGTCTAACCTCCTGTATAGCACAGGCCATAGAACTTACCCAATATAATTCCTAGAGCAGATCTTTTAAAAAAAAATCATCCAGTCTTGAATTTACACCTTATTTCCAGTCTGGATTTGTCTACCTTCAGGTTCCAACCATTGGTTCATATTATGCCAAGCTCTTCAATCTATCAGAGAATATTATCAAGTATTTATAGATTGAAGTCAAGTCACCCCCTTAACCTCATTGTTAAAAAGGAAAATTAAAAAATCATACAACATTGCTAGTCAAAAACTGGAAGGACTTTTGTATATCATGAAGTCAAATATGTAAAAGTTTGTGATATTTTAATGATCATTGATAGAGAACAGTGGCTTTAACATGACATGAATCACAATACTAACAACTAGCTCTTACCTGGCACTTCTCATCAGTAATCTCAAAGCACTTTTACGAACAAGAGCTCCATATCATCCCCATTTTAGAGACGGGAAAACTTAGGTACAGAGAGGTGAAGTGACTTATCCAAGGTTACTCAATATTCCTGTGACAGAACCAGGAATCCAACCCACATCTTCTGAAACCCAGTCCAGTGCTCCATCCTCTAGGCCACACAGCTGATACTTAACTTATAGTATTGTGAAATAAGATTCCATTTTTATGATGTATAATAGAATAGTGTCCTCATAACAGGACTAAACACCTCATCACAGTAAATGTGTAAACCCATGCATTTCTAATTTCAGCACTGAAGAACTTTCACTATCAAATAATGGATGGTACAATGTAAAAATAAGTGTGGAGAACTCTTCTCCACAGAGGAAACTGAGGAGGCAATGTGCCCTATTGTTTAGTTAATGACAACAATCAATGTGTGTGGTCACTGCCTAATCGCTGGTAGCACTAAATATTGCATAGCATCCCTTCGGAGCACTCAGATTAATATGTATAACCAATTGGTTTTGACAACATTTCTGGTTTGTTATAAAAAACGTTTAAGAGACCAAATAACCAAGCTCAGCCAATATACTGTCTATATACAAAGCAGTATGGTACAGGAAAGAAAGAAAGTAAATATGTTACATCAATTTTCCAAGGGAACAGGTTTTGCAGTACAGGTCTATCCCATCTTACACGCATTTAACATGCGAAAATTCAGCTTTATGCGGCTGGCAAAAAACAAACAAAGAAAGAGAAAAATAACAATTTAAATACTGTTCCTGTAGTGTGAGTAATTCTGCCCACCATTACACTCAATGTAATTCTGACTATACGCGGTTTTCGCTTTAAGCGCTGACCCCGAAACGTAACCCCAGCATAAGATGAGACAGACCTGTATGTTCTGTTCACCATACACTGAAGGTGTGCTCCCAAAATACACCCCCCAAAACTTCTTATATTAATAGTATATGGGTTTAAAAGTAAAAAGTACCTTACATGTTACCCAAGACTAAAATTTACCAGTCAGCTTTCACCCTTGTTTTCTCACAGCATTTTGAGCTATCTGGGCCATGAAGGCACTCCCTATCGGTACCAGGATAGAACAACTATGTATATTGCCTTTGACCGTTTTCCTAGCTGCCTATGCCAAATGCTCAGTTGTACTTTTAACAAGGTATTGTGGGATACTTCGCATAAGTGAGTAAGAAGAAGCTTTATACAGTTTAACATAATTACTCAACATATACCATATTAATACCTATTAACATGTGTGTTGGGGGATGGGAGGTAAACCTATAAGCAGTAGTTAACAGGAGGGCAGGTCAACTAAAGAGTCACTGCCAAGAAAATAGTGCTATTTAAGTTAATCATGGGTGCATTTTTCATGAGGGGTAGCTGCACTAAAAAAATCTTGAACTCAGGTCCTGGCAGGCAAGCGAGGGGAATAATTTTCAAATAATGTATTTGCAGGTTTTGACTCTATACATGCACTATTAACAACCACAACCATCCCAGAGTCAACCTTCCTCTCTCCAACATCATCATCATCATCATGCATTGGTTTAAGAAATGTTAGATTGAAAAACAACAACAGTGTGGGGTACATTTTATTTGACCTATTCCAGCCATTAGAGTTCATATTCTCAAGCCTTACTTTGAACCATGAGGGCTACAAATATATTTATTTTAAAAAATGAAAGCTGAGATTCACATCTAAATTACCAGACTCCAAGAGCTGGTACTTTAAGAAAAACACTAAATATTGTGAATGTTGGCAATACTGCCCTTCATTCTTTTAACGATTTGAAACAGTTTGAATCATACAGCTGATGAGCACTGTGCATCTCCATGACAAAATTATTTAGGCCTGGTCTTCGCTTAAAAGGTAGGTCAGCATAGCTATAGCACTCAGCAATGTGCAAACGTCACACTCAAGAGCTGTAGCTATATTGACCTAACACTCAGCACAGAGATAGCTAGGTCACTGGAAGAATTCTTCCATCAGCCTAGCTACTGCCACTCAGAGAGATGGATTAACTACATCAATGGAAAAAGCCATTCTGTTGCTGTCGGCAGTGTACAGCTG
Organism: Chelonoidis abingdonii; assembly: GCF_003597395.2. Lineage (NCBI taxonomy): Eukaryota > Metazoa > Chordata > Testudines > Testudinidae > Chelonoidis > Chelonoidis abingdonii. The sequence goes on from NC_133772.1 coordinate 95,223,718, forward strand.
CAGTGCCATATCCGGGCTGCTGCAGCACCATACCGTAGATGTGGCCTTAGTGAGCTAATCTGGATATGATGAAATTTGCTTTACAGTCATGTGATAGGGTCTTGCCCACCCCACACAGGACCTAAAGAGGCAAATTAATCCAATAACCGTAGGTTGCACTATGGGTGCACCTAGAGGAAAGCCAGGGGGTGCCACGGCCTGATCTGCTGATAAAGTCCAGCTGGGGAAGGAGCTGGGTTGGGTTTACAAAGGCAGAAAGCTGCAGGGCCACCCAGAGGATTCAGGGGGCCTGGGGCAAAGTGGGGGAGCAGCGGCACTTGTACTCACCCGGCGGTGGTCCGGGTCATCGGTGGCATTTCAGTGGTGGGGGGCCCTTCAGTCGCTCTGTGTCTTCGGCAGCACTGAAGGGCCCCCCGCCGCCAAAATGTCACTGAAGACCCGGAGCGACTGAAGGGCCCCCCACCGCGAAAGATCCAGACCGCCACTGGGCCAGGGCTCACGGGGCATTTTGGTGGCGGGGGGCCCTTCAGTCGCTCCACATCTTTGACCGCCAAAATGGTGCCGAAGACCAGGACCACCGCCGGGCCACTGTGGGGCCCGGGACAATCCCCAGGCAGCCCTGGGAAGCTGACAACAGAAAAGGGCTGCTGGGAAACAGTCTGCAACCCCTTCCTGGGAGTAAGAAAGTGTGTTTGAGGCTACAGGGTTCAGTAGCATCAAATTACTGCCTGGGAGAAGAGCATTTTGATTTGAGCATTGGCCTACTAAACCCAGGGTTGTGAGTTCAATCCTTGAGGGGGCCATTTAGGGATCTGGGGCAAAAATCTCTCTGGGGATTGGTCCTGCTTTCAGCAGGGGGTTGGACTAGATGACCTCCTGAGGTCCCTTCCAACCCTGATATTCTGTGATTCTATTATGTGGACTAGAAGTTGCAGGAAGGGACAATAGGGTCTGAAGGCACAGTTGCCAGGTATAGGGTCCTTGGACTGGAACCTGGAGTACAGTAGGGGCCTGGGTTCTCCCACTGGGGAAGTGGAACCATCAGGGCAGTGCATATGGCTGAGAGTAACAAGGACATATTTAATCAAACTGACAACTGAACAAAGTCTAGCTCATTCAGAACTTTCCTAAAACTAAGTGTTTACAGAAAGTTTATATTAAAGTCTTCAAGACAGTTTCATAAATTTGTGTTTAACGGGGGAAGAGTCCAGGGATAATGCATGCATTTCTTTCCATATTATCCTATGTTTAAAAGATTGTCCATTCAGTCTTCTAATAGTATTCAAATTCACTCAAGAACAAGGTTTTTACAACCTGTGACAAAACAAATCTATACAATTTTTACATATATAAGATATAGGGGGCAAATTTTCACAAAGGTGACTGTCTTTTTGCTGGCCTAAATTACACTTGCAGTTTTGCACTCACAAAATGGATTCAAGTGTAAAGCTGGGTACATACTCCTGACTACCTAGTTAGCTGCCTGACTTGCATCCACAGAGGAACACACATACTCAGATTTATCTTGTAGATACAAAGATGCAGGTACATATTTTGCAGCAGAAATTCTGCACATAAAATGGGAGAGTAGATCTTAGGCTTTTAAAACTTTGTTCCACAAAATCTTGTTACTTATTCCCTAAATTATTAGTCTTGCTAAATCTCCTTAGTAGTTTATTTAGAATTGTTTAGAGTGGATTACAGAAAGAACATTTTGTTCACTTTACAGTTTTCATGAAAGAACAGGTTAAAGTCATGTAGATAAAGTGAAAAAAGCTAATTGAGTAAATAAATTCCAAGTTGTTTTACAGAAGAGATTAAAAAAAAAACAACACACATTTTCAACCTTGTTGCAGATGTTTGTACAAGCATGAATTCTATCTATGTAAATTTATCTTCCCAATTTTGAAATTTAGAAAACTGCCCATTTTAATATTTCAAATCTGACATTTTTATACTGGCATAAGGCTATGCTCTTACCGTTTCCTCATGTAGTTAAAATAAGCCTGGCCAATCCCTTGTTGCAAGGTAAAGGCTACAACCTGAACCAGAAAAATACTTCCTGCTGCTAGTCCTCCATTCAATTTGCTGATTACTGCATTTCACTGATATTGCAAACAGTGTATATCAGACTGCAGCTGGTACATAGAACAGCATTGCAGAATCTTCTGTTGGGTATCCAGGTAGAGTAGCTTGGTAGTCCCCACTTGCCTCCTAAAAAGGCTTTATTTTTTTTCATTTTTTTTTAAAATGAAAACACAAACACAAACCTCCCATTCTTACATTTGACTTTACTAACAAAACCTAATTCCAAAATAACACTACATGAACACAGCCTAAGACTTGTCCACTGTTTGGCTGCTTCCAGAGAGCATTTGTTTCATACTAGCCCCCTCTACCAGAGAGCTGTTCCAAGGATGAAGTCTAACGAGCCACACCTGTTTCAGTGAGTCAACTATAATTGGTGTGCAATTCCCTACAGGGTTCCAACATCTGGTCAGCAAGTTTTGCAACTCTGTTTGCAGATTAATCTGTGTAGTCATTTTAAACAACACACACTTCACACTGAGAGAATGAACACAAATACTAAGCAGGTGGTCAAGCATCAGAGAGAACCATTCCACTCCATTGACAGGTACCAAAGACTCACTATCCACCTGCATACAAACTGTCACACTCCTCTAACTTCTTTAACATGCCTAATATATAAACTCTACTTCACACATTCAAAAATTATTCCTTTTTATACCAACAATCTAGTATCCCTGTTTGATCTATATACTAAACTATTACCAGAATCTCTAGAAGTAAATTGTAATATACATTTTCCATGAAGGAGACTGCTCTCAATACTCTGTGAAAAAGTGCATTTTACATGGAGTTGTTCTTTGATAGTGATGCATTAAATACTAGTCATCACTCTCTACAATTATGGCAAAAACTAGTACTTTCAAGATGTTCTCTAAGATTTTTATTTCACTTTACAAGAAATTGGGTAAATGTGTTCTATAGGCAAAACCATGAATACTTCAAGAAGCCTCCTCCCTTTCCTTGCAACTTTTTTAAATTTCTCTGACGATTCAATCCCTTCCCATCATGAATGCAAGCATCAGCCAGTAATGTAAAAACCTAGCTGTATCAAAATTATTTTTTTTAAAAAGGAATCAGGACTGCTACAAAAGTAAGTAAAAAAACTAGAACCAAAATGTCAGTCAGTCTTCCAACTGCAGGGTTTTCTGACAACGTTAAATTTAAAAAAATATTAATTCTAATAAGGGACTCAAATTTTAAAGCTACTTAAATTTGAGAGAGAAAGAGCCACTGTGACACTCAAAGTGACAATTTACACTATGTCCTTAACTGTCATTGTTTCCTTTTGTTTTTTAAATAGTCTTGGTTTACATTTTAATTTGAGTATTGCAATTTAGTATTTAATAGTTTCCTCTGACCAAGGTGTGTTTATATGTATTAGACAAAATAATTACTTGTGCATGGTGTGTTAAAATGTAGTGTAATATCATCCAAGGAGAGTTCAATTACATCCCCAACATACAAAAGAGAAGACAAACTTATATTGTGTTTACAGTTTTGCAACACATCTCGATGCCAATTTTGTTGGATTCAAGTTATGATATTTATAGTTTCCAAAAGTGGTTTACTTAATAAAGGACCTTTCATTGCTTGAAGTATAGCACTCAAAAAGAAAATTGCTGGTGATTTCAGCAAGACATGTTACAGTTGCATACTTGCTCAAACTTCTGCTACAGTTATTGGCACAGAGGAGTTAAAGAAATGTGCGGTCGGATACTAATAAGCAACTATGTCAATGTAGCCTATGAAATCAATGTGAATTGAGGATGCTCAGTACCTTATACAAAATGCTTAAACTCTTGCTGAACCCTTATGCTGTACTTCTTAATTTTCAAGATTTTTCTAAGTAGGTTAAGCTGCTGTTTTTGGTTTAAATAAACCTGTATCTTCCAAATGTGTTTCAACAGAACTAGTTAATAAAAACATAAGGAAATGGACATTTGCCTGGTGGTTTTTTTACATAGTCATGTAAGCAAATAAGAGTCTAACAAAGCTAGAGAGGGATAATATGATAGGGCTTAGCATTCTCTGTGCCAGATAAGACCAAATAGTGGTTAGGCTACAGTTCCCCTACTATCATGGTTTCCTGTGCTTATGCCTCTTTCAAAGAGCATTTGGCTTTGTAATTCTTTTTCATTTGGGCCACACTTTTAGTATCTATGGTAAGTCTTTACAAAAGACTTCCATCATTATCCAGTGCCATTTGGGAATATCCATGTTTTATATCAGGGTATAGAAATGAGAGTGGAGGGTAGTCCATAACCTTTAAATTGTGTCCTGTCCTTGATTTTAATGCATTTCTTTATAATCCATGTCAGGTTTTATTATTTCAAACCGCATGTCTTCCCTCACTACCCCCTCATTATTATTTTTTTTGGAGTCTGTTCCCAATGCACTTGGCAGCATTTGGAGATATGGCCATAGCACTGTCATGGGAACTGAGCAGGACGCAATATTCACAGCTGGGTTTCAATATGAATCATACCCAGTTAACATGGCAGGGGATTAGTGAGAAGCAGTGAGATCAGGCAATCCACTTGATGTCTTTGATGAAATTGTAGGAATGTCACGGAGAAGCTCTCATTGTTTGCTCAGGGTGAAAATTACTCCTGTGCAGAGGGTGGGACCTAAGTAGTGCATACACCTTGTATTGGCTCTAGGCACAGGGGGAGGGGAGGAAATTTCATTCTAAGAGTCCTACGTCAGTATTTATTGCTCAAAACTTCTATTTCAATCAATAGGACTAGTGACTAAGTTAGTAGCTAAAGGTGGCCCTAAAGAGGGGAGAATGACCTGAGCTTGATCTAGTTGAAACAATTACTGTAAGTATCATCTTATTTATAAATTTATAGCTTTGCTTATGTTCTTGCGCTTTTTCTACAGGGGGTTTGCCAAGTTACCTGTCAAACTTGTTGCCCACTGATCAGGCTAGAAACTGAACACACTGGATCGTGAATAGTTGCTTCTTCCATTGGGAATCAAATCTTAAACCACAGCTATAGACAGTCCTCTTATTTCATCCTGAGGGAATATATTAGATTCATAATATTTTATATACAGATTTAAAATGTTAGATTATTGAAAGTCTAAAATGGCAGGGGGGAAAGGAGGACTAAAGCTTCACTTGAGGCTAGGTAGCCTTGTGTTTTTTTGACCTGATACAGACTGACCCAATTGGAGTAGACTTGCAAATCTGCATCACATCACAGATTCATCAAGTGCAGTGTCCTGCAATGGTCAATACTGGAAGGTTAGAAGGAAAGCAAAAGTTGCCATTGAATACAAAGTTGTTTACTGGCAAAAAGAAAAATTCTTCCTGATACCAGGCAGGATATCAGGGGGAGGGGTGGGGTAAAGAGAGGGGAGAAAATGTAGTGTCTTTGGATTTTGGTTTTAGTGATCATTATGTAGATTTCAACACAATGAACTTCTGTGTGATGTTGCTCCATTTCATTCATCAGAAGAACTGGAATTATGGTCTATTGTAAATCTATATTCAAGCACCTTTAAAAGAAGTACAAATTATTTTTTGAAAAGCACTTCAGTGATGAATCAAAAAAGACGGTTACTCACCTTTGTAACTATTGTTCTTCAAGATGTGTTGCTCCTATCCATTCCAGTAGGTGTGCGCGTACCGCATGCATGTTCGTCGGAGATTTTTACCCTAGCAACACTCGGCGGGCCGGCAGGGCGCCCCCTGGAGTGGCGCCGCTATGGCGCCCGATATATACCCCTGCCGACCCATCCGCTCCTCAGTTCCTTCTTGCTGGCTACTCCGACAGTGGGGAAGGAGGGCGGGTGTGGAATACATATGAGCAACACATCTCGAAGAACAACAGTTACGAAGGTGAGTAACCGTCTTTTCTTCTTCGAGTGCTTGCTCATATCCATTCGAGTAGGTGATTCCCAAGCCTTACCTAGGCAGTGGGGTCAGAGCGAGACGTTGCGAAATGTAAGACCGCTGAGCCGAAGGCGGCATTGTCTCTAGCCTGTTGGACCAATGCATAGTGGGATGCGAAGGTGTGGACTGAAGACCAGGTGGCCGCACGGCATATTTCTTGAATGGGAATATGGGCCAGAAACGCGGCAGATGAAGCTTGAGCCCACGTAGAGTGGGCGGTAAGATGGCCAGTTGGGATCTGTGCCAAGTCGTAGCATGTCCGAATGCAGGATGTCACCCAAGAAGCGATCCTCTGGGAGGAGATTGCCATGCCCTTCATATGCTCTGCCACCGCCACGAATAGCTGAGGTGAGCGTCGGAAGGGTCTGGTTCTCTCGATGTAAAACACAAGAGCCCTGTGAACATCCAGAGTATGTAGCTGCTGTTCCCGTTGCGATGAGTGTGGTTTTGGGAAAAAGACTGGCAGGAAGATGTCCTGATTGACATGAAAGGAGGAGAGGACCTTAGGGAGGAACGCCGGATGTGGTCGCAACTGCACCTTGTCCTTATGGAACACCGTGTACGGGGGATCCACAGTTAGAGCTTTAAGTTCCGAGACCCGTCTGGCTGAAGTGACAGCAACTAGGAATGCTGTCTTCCAGGACAGGTACAGCAGCAAGCATGTGGCTAAAGGCTCAAAGGGGGGTCTCATGAACCTGGACAAGACAAGGTTCAGGTCCCAGGTAGGGGCTGGTTGTCTGACCTGGGGATAGAGTCACTCCAAGCCCTTGAGGAATCGGGAAACCGTAGGATGGGAAAAAACAGAACTGCCAGCCTCCCCCGGATGGAAGGTGGAGATAGCTGCAAGGTGTACTCTTAGCGAAGAGATTGCTAGACCTTGTTCCTTGAGAGACCATAAATAGTCCAAGATGTTGAGGACTGATACGGCCCGCGGAGAAAGGTCCCGCTGAATACACCAGTGACAGAAGCGCTTCCATTTAGCAAGGTATGTGGATCATGTGGAGGGCTTCCTGCTTCCAAGCAGCACTTATTGCACTGCAGCGGAACAGCGCAACTCCGATTGGCTCAACCAGCCAGGAGCCATGCAGTCAGATGGAGGGACTGCAGGTCCGGGTGGTGTAGCCTGCCAAAGTCCTGCGTAATCAGGTCCGGGTTGAGTGGCAGGGAAATCGGGCGTGACTGAGACAGGTCAAGCAGCATCGTGTACCAACACTGCCTCGGCCAAGCTGGAGCGATCAGGATGAGGCGGGCTTTGTCTCTGCGCGTCTTGATCAGAACTCGGTGGACGAGAGGAAACGGTGGGAAGGCGTAACAGAAGAGGCCCGTCCACGGAATGAGGAACACATCCGATAGGGAGCCCGGGGAGCGGCTTTGTAGAGAGCAGAACAGGTGGCACTTCCTGTTCTCCCTGGAGGCAAAGAGGTCTATCTGGGGAAAGCCCCACCTCCGGAAAACCAAATGGAGAATGTCCAGACGGATGGACCATTCGTGTGATAGGAAGGACCTGCTCAGGTGATCTGCGAGCGTGTTCCGCACTCCTGGGAGGAAGGAGGCTACTAGGTCTATGGAGTGGGCTATGCAGAAGTCCCACAGTAGGATCGCTTCCTGGTACAAGTGGGAGGACCGCGTCCCGCCCTGTTTGTTTATGTAATACATGGCCGTTGTGTTGTCCATGAAGACTGCGACACAACGGCCCTGTAGATGGTGCCGAAACGCTTGGCAAGCCAGCCTGACCGCTCTCAGCTCCTTGACGTTGATGTGTCGAGACAACTCCTGGTGCGACTAAACGCCCTGTGTGCGCAGGTTCCCTAGGTGAGCACCCCAGCCCATGGAGGACGCGTCCGTTGTTAGGGACATGGAGGGTTGGGGAGGATGGAACGGTCGCCCCGCACACACTCGGGAGGGTGTTCGCCACCAGTCAAGGGAGCCTAGAACACTTGGCGGAATTGTGAGAATGATGTCTATGGCGTCTCTGCGTGGCCGATAGACAGAGGCGAGCCAGGTTTGGAGAGGACGCATTCGTAGCCTGGCGTGCTTTGTAACAAATGTGCACGTGGCCATGTGGCCGAGGAGGCCTAGGCAAGTGGGGGCAGAGGTTGTTGGAAAACGCTGGAGGCTTTGGACAAGCGAGAGTATGGCTTGAAACCGGTGGGGTGGTAAACTGGCCGTGGCAAGGTTGGAATCCAGCACTGCCCCTATAAATTCTATCCTTTGCGTAGGTACTAGAGTGGACTTGTCTAAGCTGATAATCAGACCTAGACGCAGAAAGAGGTCCTTGATAATAGCCACCTGGGTGATGACTTGTGCCTTGGAGGTCCCTCGGATGAGCCAGTCGTCGAGGTAGGGGAAGACGTGTATTTGACGATGACGTAAGGCAGCGGCGACAACTGCCATACACTTCGTGAACACCCGAGGGGCCGAGGAAAGGCCAAAGGGCAGGACAGTAAACTGGTAGTGTCGATGGTTTACCACAAAGCGAAGATACCTCCTGTGAGGGGGATAAATTGCTATGCGGAAATATGTGTCCTGCATGTCGAGAACGACGTACCAATCTCCTGGATCCAGGGAAGGAATAATGGTTCCCAAGGATACCATGCGGAACTTTAACATCTTGATTAATTTGTTCAGTCCCCGCAGGTCTAAGATAGGCCGAAGGCCCCCGTTCGCATCGGGAATAAGGAAATATCGGGAATAAAACCCCTTGCCTCTTGACTCCTCTGGCACCTCCTCTATAGCTCCGACTGAGAGGAGCCTGTGAACCTCCCGGGTGAGGAGTTGCTCGTGAGAGGGGTCCCTGAAGAGGGGCGGGGAGGGAGGGTGGAAGGGAGGTGGTGAAACAAACTGAAGGCAGTATCCAAGCTCCACCGTGCGTAGAACCCAATGATCCGATGTCAACTGGGACCACGCCGGGAGGAACTGGGAAAGGCGGTTGCGGAAAAGAAAAGGATCCGGGGAGGTAAATGGTACACCACTCTCGGGCGCACCTTCAAAAGTTTGGTTTGGATCCCGACGCTGGTTTGGCGGGACCGGAGTTGTTGCCGCCTTGAGGCCCAGACTGGCGTCTGCGACCATTACGACCTCTTCTCCTGGCAAGGTCTTGCCGTGGCTGAGGAGGGGGATAAGGGCGCTGCAGTTGGGAACGGAAAGACCGTCTCTGTGTCTGAGGTGTACGCATTCCCAACGAACGCATGATTACCCTGTTGTCCTTCAGACTCTGTAGTCTGGGGTCTGTCTTTTGAGAAAACAAGCCTTGCCCATCAAATGATAGGTCCTGAATGGTATATTGTAACTCAGGTGGCAGGCCGGACACCTGTAACCATGAAATACGGCGCATGGCTATGCCCGAAGCGACCGTCCTGGCCACCGAGTCCGCAGCATCTAATGAGGCTTGCAAGGAGGTTCTTGCAATCCTCTTTCCCTCCTCCAGGAGCGCTGTAAATTCCTGGCGGGAATCTTGCGGAACCAGCTCAGCGAACTTCCCAACAGCCTCCCAGATGTTGAAGCTGTATCTGCCGAGGAGGGCCTGTTGGTTCGCTATGCGGAGTTGAAGACCTCCCGCAGAATAGATTTTTCGGCCCAACAAGTCCATGCGCCGGGCTTCTCTAGATTTAGGCACAGGGGCTTGTTGGCCATGGCGTTCCCGTTCGTTGACGGACTGTACCACCAAGGAGCATGGAGCGGGGTGTACACAGAGATACTCATACCCCTTTGGAGGTACCATATACTTCCGTTCGACCCCCTTGGCTGTGGGTGGTATGGAAGCCGGGGATTGCCAGATAGTGTCCGCTCTGGCCTGGATCGAACGGATAAATGGGAGTGCCACTCGAGTGGGCGTCACCGCAGACAAGATGCTAACCACCGGGTCCTCTACCTCTGGGACCTCCTCTACCGGTAGGTTGATGTTTTGGGCGATACGCCGGAGAAGATCCTGGTGGGAGCGGAGGTCAGTCGGAGGAGGACCCGACGCTGACATCCCCGCAACTGCCTCGTCCGGGGAGGATGAAGATGACAGTCCTGGAATGAGAGGATCATGCACCGACATCTGGTCCGGGGGGACCTCCGGCTCTGGGAGATCGTGTGGTTCCGGTGCAGGAAGACTAGATACCTCTGTGTTCACGGGGGCAGGCCAGCTGATGGTGGCCTCCGGCACGCGGTGCTCCGAGTGGCCGGAGCGCGAACGGCCAGTCGCTTCACCCTGGGCTTGATGGTATGCCCAGGGTGTCCAAAAGGACCACTGGTGAGGACCGTGCTCCGGGCCGTGGGTGTGCGTCTCGGATTCTCCATAAGAGGCGCTGTCCACACATGAAGAGACTGAAGGGCGACGCGAGGGCCATGGAGGCGCTGAAGCCCCGTGGACCAGATCTCTGTGTCCACTGGAGTCTTACCTATGCGGCCGCGGCAAGCAGCATCAGGAGTCATAGCGGTGCCGAGAGTGGGACAGGGACCTGCGACCGGCGCAGTGCCGGGAGGTCGACCAGTGCCTCCCATCGCCATGCCGAGAGCGGCTGCGAGAGGTGCGGCGGTGCCTGGACCTGGACCGGTGCCAAGAGTACCACGATGGGGATCGGGATCTGGACCGGTGCCGCGAGTATGACCAGTACCGGGATGGCGAGCGGTACCGGGACTGCGAGCAGCGCCGAGAGCTGGAGTGGTGCCTGGAGCGAGAGCGTCCATGGGAGCTGGATCGGGATCGGCAGAGTTGTACCGTGATCGGCGAAGATGGCCTCATCATGACGGGCTTGCCCAGTGATTGAACAACCCGCACCGGCGGAGCTGGGGGTTGGAGCAGCTCCTGCTCTGTCAGAGCAATTAAGTCCCGAGCCGTGGAGAAAGTCTCCGGCATCGAGGGTACAACGAGCTCTACCACAGCGTGCACCAGGGAGCTAGTCGGCACCGGACTCAACAGCTCCTGAGAGACCGGAATCGACGGTGCGAAGGCAAGCGGTGCCGCAGCAGTCGATGGTGCCGGGCGATCCGCTTTAGAAGTGCGCTCAGACTGCGGAGCAGGTGCTGGTACCGCAGGAGCCTTGTGCCTCTTTGACCCCGGGGAGAGGGACCGGTGCCTGCCCGAGGATTGGGGCGGTGAAGGCTGGTGCCGAGGAGTCTTCACTGGGCCCATGCGTTCTGGTGCGGGTGGAGCACTCGTCCCTGGTGCTGGAGTCGGTGCTGAAGGGGGAGGAGTGAGCGCTGCCTCCATCAATAGTTGCTTGAGGCGAATGTCCCGCTCTTTCTTCGTCCGGGGCTTGAACGCCTTGCAGATCCGGCACTTGTCCGTGAGCTGGGATTCTCCCAGACACTTCAAACAGGAGTCGTGTGGATCTCCTGTGGGCATCGGCCGACAACAGGCCACACAAGGTTTGAAGCCCGGGGAACCGGGCATGTGCCCCGGTACTGGGGGAGGAGAAGGGGCTAGCCCCTAATCCTCTAACTATATATACTGATATTATAACTACTAACACTGCAAAAAGACTAACAATAACTACGAAAACTAATTATGTACAAACAACTATATATAAACAAGCGAAGAGCTAGGGAGGTGGAGATCAGCTAAGCCGCGCTCCACTGTTCCAACGACCGACACGGGCGGTAAGAAGGAACTGAGGAGCGGATGGGTCGGCAGGGGTATATATCGGGCGCCATAGCGGCGCCACTCCAGGGGGCATCCTGCCAGGCCACCGGAGTTGTTAGGGTTAAAGGCTTCCAACGAACGGGCACGCGTGGCATGCACACCTAACTGGAATGGATATGAGCAACACATCTCGAAGAACAACAGTTACAAAGGTGAGAAACCGTCTTTTTTGATGTGCACAAATTTCTCAGACTTGTGGAAGGAATGGAGTGAGGTGGCCCTCTTTGAAGCACCAGGCCTGTTGCAGAGGAAGATTATTGCTACATATTAACAAACTAGAGAAGACGTGTTATATGCAAGAGGTGTAAATAATTTTCAAAAATCTGAGGTCATGCTGGCTACATCAATACAGGTCCAAGCACTTTTATGATAATTAAATATTGTAGATTTATCATTGTGTGAATCTGTAATAAGCTGCACAAATAACTGATTTTTCAATTTGACAGCAAAAAAAAAATAGTTTGGGACAAAGCAAATATAAAATATTTCAAAATGTTCAGCTGATCAAAAAGCTGAAAAAAAATTAGTGTCGGGTCAAGCCAAACAGTTTTGGATTTAAATTTTTAAAATATATTTTTGAATTAAAAAAAAGGACTTTTTAAAAAAAAATAATTTTGAACAGAAACTGAAATATTTTGTTTTTAAAAAAGTCAAAATGAAACATTTTAGCTTATTTGGATTTGTTCACCTTCCCTCCCCCACAAAATTTGGCAAAACTGATTTAGTGAAATGTTATGTCACTAAATGAAAGTGAGACAGGGCGTTCATTCATATGGCACTGGTCTGTAGCGGCATTCAAAGTTATTTCTACGGTGTGCCAGAAATGCACTAAACATTCATATGCGCGCATTTCAATGCTTTAAGCGCCATCAGATTCAACATGCTTCCATGCTGTGATGATGATCATTATAAAATAATGCATTAATTAAATTTGTGCCTGAACGCCTTAGGGAAGAATTGTTGCCTCCTGATCTTCTTTATCCACATTCTGCCATATATATCATGTTATAGCAGTCTCGGATGATGATCCAGCACATGTTCATTTCAAGAACATTTTCACTGCAGATTTCCAAAATGCAAAGAAGTAGCAATGTGAGATTTCTAAGGATAAATACATCACTCAACCCAGGTTAAGAATCTGAAGGCTTTCAAAAATCCAAGGGGAATATGTGTGGAGCATGCTTCTGAAGTCTTAAAAAAGCAATGCCCCAATGCAAGAAAACAGAACCCGAACACCAAAAAAGGTAATCAACCTTCTGCTGGTGGCATCTGACTCAGATAGTGAAAATGAACATGCACTGGTCTGCACGTTTTGAATTGTTATCCAGTAGGACCCGTCATCAGCATAGACACGTCGTCGGAATGGTGGCGAAGCATGAAAGGAACATATGAATCTTTAGTGCATCTGGCATGTAAATATCTTGCAACGCTGGCTATGATAGTGCCATTCAAACACCTGTTTTCACTTTCAGGTGACATTGTAAACAAGAAGTGTGCAGCATTATCTCCTGCAAACGTAAATAAATTTGTTTGTCTGAGCAATTGGCTGACCAAGTAGGAGGAATGAGTGACTTGGTAGGCTGTAAAATTTTACATTGTTTTGGTTCTGAGTGCAGGGTTTTTTTGTACATAATTCTACATCTGTAAATTCAACTCTCATGATAAGAGATTTCACTCAGTACTATAATGGGGATTAAAAAATACTATTCTTTTGTATTTTTACAGTGCAAATATTATAATAAAAATCAATAGAGCACTGCACCACTTTGTATTCTGTGTTGTAATGAAATCAATATATTCTGAAAATGTAGAAAACATCCAAAATATTTAAATAGATGATATTCTATTATTGTTTAGCAGCATGATTAATGCATAATTCAAGATTTTTTTTTAATCGCAAAATTTTAAATTCCTTTTCAGCCCTAGTAATTAATTATGAAAAGCAATTCCTTTCCAATAAATAGAGATGTCTGGATTTTTTGTTAAAATCCAAAAAAAAAAAAAAAAAAAAACCCGAACAATTTGAAAATTGGTGACATTTCATTTTCTTAACTGATAAATTATTAAATTGAGTAATAAGTTCATACAGTTCTATTTTTACTTTCCCCTGCTATTGGTATAGTATAATATCTAAGTGAGTGTTTGTTTAATTAAGTTATTTTTAGGACGATTCCTTACAACTTTGCTAAACATTGGGCAACTTGTCTACGAAATAGGACATGTTTTAACTACCTACTTGAAGTTCTGTTACATGGCATTTATGTTTATTCTTTAATACAATGATTCCTAGGGTCCTTGGAAACTAATTATTCCACAATTAGGTGCTGTGCAATATTTATTATTTCAGATTATCAATCCATCAACTCCCATAGCAGATTCTCTGCCCATGAACCATATCGGATACCTCAGGTGGAACAATGCAATGTGGGTGAATGAGAGGATGCTTCCTTTATTTTTGTTGTTTGTAGTACCATAGTGCCTGGGAGCTCGAGTTGTGTATGAGGGTCCCATTGTGCTAGATGCTGTACAAACACACAACAGAAAGACAGACTGGACCCAAAGAGTTTACAGTCTAAGTAAGACTGTCTCACCTAGTTTCTGCCCACTAATCTATCTTTCCTCAGGATGAATTATAACATTTCAAATACAGCGGAGAAAATAATTGATTTTTTTCAGTTCATAGGCCAAACTAAAAAATCCAATTAGTTTTGAAGTGAAACTGTTTTTTTTCTTTTACTTCTTGCTGAAATGAAAGAAAATAATTGTTTGGTCCAAACATGTCAAACATTTCTCCCTCCCAAAAAAAAACAAACCCAAAAACATTGCCTAGTTCTATTTCCAAACCATTAACTAGTTTCAAACTGCTGCCCTCTTATTAAATCACATCAAACTGAAAGGTTTCCTCCTTTTCTCCCCCCAACCCCACTGTGAAATTTCCTCAAAGAATTAAACCTGCCTGAAGCCCAAGATTACCGCTGTCTGGATTAACACAATTCAACCCTGGAGCAGTGGCAATTTTCTGTATGCAAGAAAATAACAGGTCTGAAGGCTGATATTTCAGGGTTCTCCAAGGCTAGAAACGGAGGGCTTTAAACAGTTTGAGAGGAATGATACTCAGGTTTTCAATGCCTTGAAAAGAATTTTAACTAGGAGCAGAAGAGCCGACTGGATGTATCAATTCAACAGGATTGATGTTATTGCTCCAGCTTTGGAATAGTGTCTAAGAAAAACCCCTGCAGTGTGCCAGGCCCCGCTCCCAGGGGTCTCACTCTTCCTCCAGGGTAAATCATGTGGCTTCACTGCCTCCTTAGACTGGCTCTCTGGGCCTTCAGAAATCCTGATTCACACAGTGAGCTCCGTTCAGCAAGTCCAACTGAGACAGACTCCTGATGGAGATTTGTATACACTTCTGCGATTAATGCACCTCACCAAGCATTTCCAGTGACACTCTCATAAAACTCTAGGGTTTATTCATTAATTGGAACACAGCTTAGGAAGTCCTTAGGATAGTATAGGGAACTGAAGGCTAAAGCATAGTGCATTCAGGTTAGCCCTGAGCCCAGTCAAGACGTAGCGAACCCTTTGGTTCAAGGGTTGTCTTGGTCTGACCTCCTTTGTCTGATTCCAGGGGAGATCCCCCAACTCCTTCCCCACCTCATAACTCTCCAGTCCTTGGATCTCGAGTTGGGAGTTGTTGTTCAGCTTCTAAGGAGAAGCCCATATCCCTCTGGGTCATTGGTTGCTAGGTGTCAATTTCCTGGCAACTGAATTTGCCATTGTCTTCTCAGATGCTCCACTTATATGGAGATTAAGTCCCTGACACCTAGGCAACACCAACACCTATGTCTCTCACCCTGCCCTGAGAGCAACTAGTCCTTTCCCACCTCTCTAGGTAATAATGCACCATACAGGGGAAACTGAGGGACATACAGGATTCATAAAAATCTTACAAAAAATTCCTACATTGTCACTTCAGATTCCATCAGAAGCATCACTGACATTGTACCAGGGTACATGCTGTGCAATATCAGCACTGGTGAAGTCAGTCATTTGTCATAACCATCCTCCTGCCCACAAAAGGATGTAGTCCTGTTGCAAGCACATTTTCCCATATCAAAGAATCAGTATGAGTCATCAATTTCTTGGCTGCTGACCAGCACAGTTGATATACTTGGAAACTTCCTTTTGATGACCAGATTAGAAGATTTTATTAGTAGGATTTTGGATGAGGAATATGTTAAGGGACCTGGAGAGGTAACTCAATGGGTGGGCAGAAATAGGAGCAGCTGGAGCAATACTATTTGGAGGGAGGGATGGTGGGGGGGAGGTTGAGTAGCTTGATGCCAAAAAACAGATACAACTGAGTGTTGTTTGAGTGGTAGAAACCAAAGGGAGGGCAAAGAAGACTAGAAAGTGGCTGGGTTGGAGTTACAGTAGTGTATACTGAAAAAGTCTAACTTTAAAGATACTCTATTTCTGGTGTTTTCTAACAGTTAATGGAAGACAGAAGAGTTGGACTTATATATATATATATATATTATATAAAATAAAAATTCTACAGAGGAAAAGGGTAATTTGTACAATTGTTAAAAACTGTGGGAACAGGAAAAGCATATCAATTCTTAAGGCAATTTTGTCTTACATTTTTTAGTTAATTTTTTCCCCTATGTTTCTTCTCAGACTAAACTATCCACTTATGGTTGGTTAGTTTGATGCAAAACAATACAGTTAGGTGACAAGAGACATAATGCCCATATTAATTCACAGAGAATATGGGGGAGCCAATTCTATTCCTTTCTCTAGCAGCATAAAAGGGCTATACAGGAGCTAAAGAAGCTGCGGGAGAATTCCACTTAATTTGTTCCTACACTCCTCTCCACTGTAAAAGGCCTGGCAGAGGGGTTTTGTTGGGCTGGATGCTGAGAGTTAGAGGGGGCACTCTCGTAGTCCTATGTCTGTAACTTCTGGGTGCAGCTTGCTGAAATCTTGTTATGAGACTGACTGTTGTCAAAGATCTCTCCCTACTAGTCGAGCACTTCTGAAATTCCTGGTTACATCCCTGCTCAGATATATCAAACTGGTTAGCAAAGTATGAGCAGTCACTCTGTCATATGGTGAATCAAGCCTCTCAGATTGGTGTTAAGTATCTGAAAATGGGGACTGGCATGCAGGAGTTAACATAATAATTAGTATAGAATATAAGATATTAAGCGTCTCTGTGGCAGATGGATTGTTTTAATGTTTCATACTTACACTGTAGTATCACCAGGGTCGCAGATCTCATAAGACTACATCTGCCAGGCTTATCCAGAAAGAACTGTCTTTACACAACATTAATCAGGAGCAAAGTGTAATGCTACCGTATACTCTTTAAAGCTATGGTTAGTTTTTCTAACAATAAACCCTGGCTAATACCAAGAGTTAGAGAAGGTCTAAAGTACAGTACATTGATTCTAGATATTAATTTCTTACAACTAAATCAGATACTCATGCCTATCTCCCTTTCCACACCTGGACAATGGAAATCTAGCACTTGATATTCAAGAGTTTAGGTGGGTAAATGTGCAGTGATCTAGACTGTGAACTGTAATTGTACATCCAAATAATTAGTGAGTGTGACAGACTCAGGCCAGTGGGGTACAGGAGTCTGGTAGAGGGCAAATATACTGGTCACTGGCTGAGTGGTTTTCTGTTCCCTGAGTGACCAGAGCAGGGGCTGCACTAGAGTAATCAGGAACCTGCTAGAACCAATTCAGGCAGGCAAGCTGATTAGAACACCTGCAGCCAATCAAGGCAGGCTAATCAGGGCACCTGGGTTTAAAAAGGAGCTCACTCCAGTCAGGGAGGGGGGAGCCAGAGGAGAGGAAGTGCGTGTGAGGAGCTGGGAGCAAGAGGCACAAGGAGCTGAGAGTGAGAGGGTGTGCTGCTGGAGGACTAAGGAGTACAAGCGTTATCAGACACCAGGAGGAAAATCCTGTGGTGAGGATAAAGAAAGTGTTTGGAGGAGGCTATGGGGAAGTAGCCCAGGAAGGTATAGCTGTCATGCAGCTGTTATAGGAGGTACTATAGACAGCTGCAATCCACAGGGCCCTGGGCTGGAACCCGGAGTAGAGGGCAGGCCCGGGTTCCCCCCAAACCTCCCAACTCCTGATCAGAAACAGGAGGAGCTGACCCAGACTGTGGGGAAGATCACTGAGGTGAGCAAATCTGCTAATAAGCGCAGGACTCACCAAGGTAGAGGAGGAACTTTGTCACATGAGATACATGAAAGATCACTATTGTGCACAATTACTTCAGCTATGTGCAGCTGGCTATGCAAATGTGTACAACATGTACTTGAGTAAACTTCTAAAAAAATCAGCCCCAAGTGTTCTGCCTAGGTCGCTGAGTGAAACCTTTTAAAAAAATTCTCCTCTCATACCTTCTTTACAAACAGAAGACTGCTGCACTCACAGTACATTAGATGGAGAAATTTAATTCTCCTACCCATACATTCTTATGTAATGGTTGTATTCTGGTGCATTTTTTCTGCACACTTCTGCAATTATATCAGTGAGAGAAGCCATAAGGGGAGTTGGAGGACAACAGCAACTTGAAGTCAGGAGCAGAATACACAATTAACAAAATATTGTTAGGGTCATTGTTCTCTGTCCATAGCTAGAATTTACAATACATTTGAGGGAAAAATGTGCATATGCATGGATCCACACACCGTAAGGATCCATGGAAAGCAAGTCAAAGTCACTACACTTGGGAAAGAAGAATGACTAATTTGTGTTGTGATCCACTTGTGATTCATTTGGATGGGGAAAGGAAATTATGTCTAGCGGAATGAGGTCCAGAAAAATGCCAATGTATTGTACATTAATGTACCATACACTCACTTATCAATCTTACCCCCCAACACCATTGACTCTGACCTGGAAAATCAGTATGGCTTATACTCACTAAATGTGACTATAACACTTTCATTTTGTTTCCTTCTTTGGTCCTCTGTTACAAAATTATTATGCAAGTATTTTCAATGGAGCAACATAAATGCTATCTGATTCAACACATTACCTCATAGTTGGTTGGTTTGGAAACGAGTGCAAAAGAAGTTTAGAAAAAAAATTGAATGGATAAGAGTCACTGGCAATCTCAATCACAGCAGTAAAATCAGTGCTGAAGATAGACTTGATTGACAGTACCTCTCACTCACCAATCCACGCTAGCCAGCAGCGAGAGCTTTCCAACGCTTTCAACACATAATAATTATAAATTATTCTGTTTCACGTTATTTATACACAGTTTCCCAGAAGCACATGGTGCTTTACACACACAAGTGGTTATAATCTGTTACCTCTTCCTGTGGCATGTTACAAACAAAAGGGTATAGGCAAGGGTGGCTCTATGAATTTTGCTGCCCCCAAGCATGGCAGTCAGGCAGCTTTCGGCGGCATGCCTGCAGGAGGTCTGTTGGTCCTGCGCCTTCGGCATACCCGCCACCAAATTGCTGCCGAAACGGTGAGACTGGCAGACCTCCTGCAGGCGTGCCGCCGAAGGCCGCCTGACTGCCATCCTCACGGCGACCAGCAGGCTGCCCCTCGCGGCTTGCCACTCCAGGCACACGCTTGGTGCACTGGTGCCTGGAGCCTCCCTTGGGTATGAGGAAAGGGCTTTGGAGAACAGTGGTAGATTCTGAGATACACTTGTTATGTTTCAGATGTTTGTTTTACATATGTCACACACACACACACACACACACACACACAATTACTGTATCTCCAGAAGAAAGGTTGGGGCAGATGTCATTAGCTGAAGACTAATTTAAAGAAGCAATTCCAAATATTATCAAAGGCAACACTAAATAAAGCTCAAAAGATGAAGGTTGTAGCAACTATGTAACTGTACAGACCAAGAGGAAAATATATCTTCATCCTGAATGTATAGTCCATCTTCAAAATATTTAGATAATAGCGGGGTGGGGTTGCGGGGGAATGAAGAGTTATTGTTAAATTAGTAAATCTTATTATTTCTGTTATTCACATCACAGTAGCACTTAAAGGCCCCAATCAGCTAGGTATAGAACAAAAGGACTGCAAGCTCTTTGGGGCAGGAATAATATATATGAAAAAAGTGGACAAATTTTAGAAATGAATAGAGATATCACTTCACCCACTGTTGAAATGCAGCCACTTCTATGTCGGAAGGTTGTGGTCTTAAAATGATAACACAGCTAAACTACAGAACAGATTGTCTGGAAGTGATAAACACCATATCAAATGAAAACATGGGGGATTCTGCTTTACGAAAGCAAAATGGAATTTTGCTAGACCAACAGGGTTAAAACAGCTGCTCTTTAAATGCCATACGATATTTAAGGCTCACACATGATCTGATCTTCTGTTTTATATGTCATTCTAAAGAAGACACTTCTAGTGCAGTGGCCCCAGCGCACTGGGCTCCTACGCACTCAGAAAAAAAGACTGTAGGTCCAAAAAATGATAGCCCATTTTCTAATTGAGATGGATGTTTTCAGTAGAAGATTCTATTCTGAAGAAAGTCTGTGGAACATTCAATAGATGATTCCAATCCTGGATGAGAGAGTTTTTGTCTGGGAAAGATTCCAATAGGCCATCCAATTCCACAGAGAAAAAAAAAGTGCAATGAATAGTTTAATAAGAATTCCTATGCTGTGTACATGCATGAGTGTAATGTTCAGGCAATAGAAGGTGTAAATAACATAAGTTTTTATGGCCCTCATCACTAGTACGAGAGTACCTAATAAAATGGTATCATTCCCTGTCAGTAGGCGAGAGCTGGAAAGGATCTAATAGCAGGTCCCACTTCCTCAAATGGGAAGCAAGTTATGTGGCGAGGAGACAGCAGCAGTTGCTGCATTTGTGCCCTGCAAGGAGAACCTGGGACTGCAAAGGGAGTAAGCACAGTCCTGGCAAATGAAGAGGAGCAGCTTTCTTCCCATATAATATTCTCTAGCGCCAAGGAGAAGAAACACTCCTCTACAGCCTCCCCTCAAGCCCTATGTGCTTAGCACTTCATTCTGTCTCAGCTGGAAAGGATCACAACAGAGTCCCCCTGAACAGCGAGAAAGGGTCACAGCAGCAGTCACTGCCATTTCACATGGCAGACAGCCAAACTTCACAGGGGCAAAGCTCTTCCTGTTGTTATTGAGGAGGGGTGTTCTGTGAAGGAAACATCTTAGAAAGTGAAAAGATGAAGGACACTCAAAGGTGTTGTCAGAAGAGAGCACCGTCTCCCCAAGGCTGAGGTATCCAAAAGGCACATCTTGGGAAAGAGGCACCCCTCCAAATGGCAGTTAAGTGTGAGGGCAGTTGTGTGGGGCGGGGGGAGCCTAATCTTCAGTGAGATTATCTGTTTTTTCATGAACTTCTCATAGGCAACGAAGTGCCAATGACACTTCATCACACCTAATAGTTTACATAAGAAGCAGCAGCAGCAGCCGCCGCCACCCTCCCAGAAGTGATGTGTGGCAACTATCTATTTTGGGTGGTGAGCATGTCTAGTCTGGAATCTTAGCTTTTTAAAGTTGTATCACCGATGCTGCGGGTTCTCTGTTCTTGAAACATTTTCAGCAATGAATGAGGAGTGATAAGGGTGTGGGAGGAAGGAACACACTTGAACGAACAAGATTTTCCTCCTGCCATTTATACTTTAACACATACTACGGTATTGGTATTGGGTGAAAAAAGGAATTAAGAAAAAGGACTCTCCCCTACCACCATTAGCAAACTTAATGCGTGAACAGTGCTTGCTTAAAAGCCCAAATTGGTTGTCAGTAGGTTTGTATAAAGCCTTAAGGAAGAATGGTGTGAGGGCTGTTTACAGAAAATTACATTGGGTGCAGGCTATTTCACTAATTAACACCTCCTAGCCAAAGAAATCCTTCTTCCTTTTAAAATAAACCTCCTTTAAACTGAGAAAATATCCCAGGACAGTTCTGGAGCTGCCTCTCCCACATCTGTTGGTGTCTCCCCTCACAAAAGTATTGCTGCCTGTGTTTGTGTTAGAAGAGGGTTACCAGGGGGCATTCTTGCCTGGTTTATTCATCATTTCAGGGCTCTCCCATCTGCAAAGCTTCTGTTAATGTCAGTGAAATCTAACCTATACAGAAGTTTCAGAGGTCAGATATTTGGCATGCAGCATTTAGTAACCCAAGTACAAAGTTGATGGGGACGCTTCAAACACAGACGGATTACAACGGAAATAGATCTCCCTATACCAAACTGGTACCAGGCAAGCTATTGAGCCGATTTAAGGAAGAACCCTTTGAGGTTGCCCAGTGCTATTACAGCTCATATTCTAGCATTGTATTTTTACTGACTAAATCAAACCTCTCACTCTGCAAAGCCAGCATAGAAATAACATTTCATTTTTAATGCAATATAGCAGAACAGACACAAGATACAGTAAAACAATCTACGGTATGAGCCAGAAAAGCAGATACTTACAGTTCGCAGGAACTGTATTTCATCTTCCCCTCCTTCACCCCCTTCAGCCATGGCTCTTGAGGAGTCAGCTCTGCTAAGACTCTGATTGCCTCCACTGGCAGCTTGCTGTGCTCGTACAGCTCCTCTTCTCCTATCAGTATTAGCATATAGCTAATCCATAGCCATATAGGGAGCCCAGCTAACTCCACTGCACTGCAGACTGTCAGTCAACCCCCTCACTGCCAGAACCAAGTGCGCTGCTTCTCCATTTCCATGGCAAGCAATTCCTTTTCGTTCTTTCTGTCTCTTTGCCCCCTAGAGAAAAACCTATTGTTAAGGTATTGCAGAAAACATTCTATGCATCAGTAGTTCTCCCCCCCCCCCCCACTCCTTATCAATGTCTGTCCAGAGTAGCATTAATGGTGAAGTGTTAATAAAAGCAAAGCTCACACTTCCATTTTCAGAGATTAGGGTCTACAGTTCTGCATGTACGTAACCAATTCAGCAGCTCTGGACCTATTGATTATACATCAAAGGATGGGAATACAGATCACATAGATGCGCTGATTTTGGCAATGGATTTTTCAGCCTGTTCATGTTAACTTCTATTTAGTGCTTCTCCGCATAAGCAGCTGTGAATCTAATTGGCAAGACGATTTAATGGTCTAACGCCACTACGTGTAATTGTTAATGCTGTCTCTTTCAGTCTGAGTCATGCTATGGACTGCAAAGTTTTCATCTGAAGTATGTGAAAGTGTACTTGAAACATGTTATTAGTGGCTCATATATAATATATATTTCAGTTAAAAAATGATAAGGTACAATTATGTTAAAAATAAAACTTAAAATAACTTTAAATCCAAGTTAAAGTGAAATGCAAATAAAAATCTTTAGCATTTATATGTTACTACATCTATAGCAAATGCTGAAATGAGTGGGATAAAACTGGAACATCACATTCTCAAAGTTTGGGGTGTTCAGGTGTACCAGGTTCAAACTGACCATAAGGCTTCTATATCCTTAATTCAAAGAAATGTAGCAATCAGCCAGGGAAGAGGGTTCCTGAATAGCAATCTGTCTTTCTCCCACCTTAGGACTAGGTCTCTCAAGGGTTTGCTCTCACTGTCTCTTTATAACTTCGAGAGTATCCAGGAAGAGCAGGGTTTTTGTGGAGAAACAGTTGGTCTCCTGCGCCTATTGAGCAGGAACTTGCCTGAGCAGAGGCATCTCAAAAGCCATGTGCTGACTTGGCCAGGCAAGTGTCTCTGCAAGAGGAGGTACTCAGGTACAGCTGGAGCTCTGACCAGCCCTCCTAGTTCCTATCCAATTCTGACAGTATGAAAATGGTGACTTGGATCCCTTGCAGTCAAATATCTTCTTAAAATATTCAGATGCCAAATATAGCTGATATTTCTGTTGCACTGGAAATCAGTTACTCAGTTTCAA
The DNA here is from genome assembly GCF_003597395.2 of Chelonoidis abingdonii. Taxonomy (NCBI): domain Eukaryota; kingdom Metazoa; phylum Chordata; order Testudines; family Testudinidae; genus Chelonoidis; species Chelonoidis abingdonii. Next base: position 95,247,236 of record NC_133772.1, read on the forward strand.
ACACATTTGAAAGAGAGTTGAGACCCACTCCTCCCATTGTTCCATCTCAGTGCACAATGGGGAGATGAGAAGAGAGACCTCTCCAGGACTCCCAAAAGGTTTCTTAAGGAATCAAAATGTCCATGGGAAAATTCAATGAAAGGAGTGGGCCTACCGTTCATACCCAAATACATCAAAGCAGGCCACTCAGTGTTCCTCTGAGAAGACTGCAGCAGGTGTGAGCCTTGTGTACTCTGTTCTCTCATCTGTCTTTTTACATTGACAGTGAGGTTTGGCATACAGTAATGTGTACTTTTGCTTCGCTAGAGTAAGTTTTCTGTGGGGTCTTATAGTAAAACATGCATGTTACTGCATATGAAAAGAACCTAAACTAGAACCGAGTAATAAACTTTGCAAGATTTATCTGATGCATGCTCTTAAACTGTACTAATACATCTTGTTCAGTCATCACCTGAAAGTAGTGACAGTTGATAAATCTGTTGAAATAAAAATGGACTGCAGCTACAGAAATAATATCTGATCTGGATTCAGAATATCCCACACATTTTAAAAGCATTGGGAATCTTGAGTTAAATCTGGCCCATTTGAAAACTATGGGCATTTTCAAAAAACAGAATATCAAAAACATTATATGCATACAGGGATGTTCAGTACCAAAGTTTGGTTCCAGATAATAACATTGAGAGATTCCACTAGGCATATGAAAGTAACCGACATCACCAGCATGCGTATATCTCTGTTTTGTAAAAAAAGAGAGTGAGTGTGTACAATTCTAGCCCCACTGAAGTAAATGGGAGTTTTGACACTTACTTCAATGGGCCAGAATTTCACTCTCTATTTCTAAAATCAACAGATACATTCACTTTAAATATCTTCTTACTTTGATCTGAAAACTCAGAGCATTAAACCAGCACACAAAGAACTAACATTCTGCCTAATATCAATTCCCATCAGCAGTTTTGTTTGTTCCATTTTTGTTAAGGCTCTCCATTTTTCTTTGCGTTTTACAAAGTACTCAACACATTATTTTGGGAAACAATTTACTGCCTCAATTTAACATTTTGGTTAGATCCATGTTTTTAAAACTGACAAATGAACTGCCATACCATTGTACAGTACTTGTATTCTTTAGTTTTGTTCTGCTTAGTATTACATCTACATGTTTAATGAGAAATATATTCAGTTGCTATGGTGTAATGAAATTTATAGTCTCCTTAAGAAGCCAAAGTTGTCAATTTTTTTCAGGTTTTCCTCTGAGATTGAGATCTAGCAGTTTATGGAGCTACAGTTAATCAGCTAAGTCTCACTTACACAAAACACAATCCCTTTGATTTTTAATTCTGCATTCTGATTTTTCTTGAAGCTGCAAGTGAAAACAATTTATTGAAGCTGCAAGTGAAAACAATTTACTTCCAGTTCAGTGAAGTTTTAATAATTCAGTCTCAAATGGCCAGGTGTGCATTTCAGGGAAAGTAGTAAGTATAGAAAGTATAACTACTTTCATTAGGAATGCAAACAAACACTTTGACCATATTGGGCCATATTTATAGTCAGTTGAGACAAACTGGGTGAACATAATATACACAATGGTCCTGATTCTGAACAATTGACCTTAGGGGGTTTCTTCACTGGAGTCATTCCCCTTAGTGCATCTTCCAGCTGAATCCTTTCTTAGCTGAGACTATATCATCTTAAACAATTGAAAATAAAAATCTCCAGTTCCACAAAAAAATATAAGAAGAAAAAACAAATCTTCCAAATAAATTCTTCTTTCTGTCATCACCATGGACAGACATGCTGCTATCATGTAGCTCTTCTTATGCTCCAACATCTAGCTCTAGCCTTTTACTAAGAGATTCATGATGACTCTTCACATGAGTTCTTGCTTCTAGCTTGGCTTTTGGCAGGCTTTACTGCTGCTGCTGCCAACCAATAAGTCAGAATTTTTATAGTGGCACCAGCCTGGCAATGAGAAACAGTAGTGTGGAGAGTTTGACAACAGGAACTAAATGTCCATGCTGTGGCCACTGGGAAATATCTGGAGCCGAACAATTTTTAGTTGTTTGTGTTAGCTTTTTACAAGGCTGGTTTAGACTAATCAACAAGATCAGAAGATTTGTAAAATATATTCACAAAGCTCATTGGTATGAGTGTGTGCACACATGCATGCATATGTTGGCACTTTCAGAAGTGTGTCAGCTTTGGGTGGGTGGTGCCACACTGTTTGTCTCTATAATAATCGTAGCTCAAAAACTGAGTCACAACACACTTTGGATAATAGCTGGTTCCATTAGGTTCTTCCCAGGAAAGCTCTTGTGTACTATATAGGATTTTACATTTGACCTTCTTTCTAAAACAGTGAGTAAGAGACTGGAAATACTTAACTGATTTTCTCATACAAATTAAAAGCCTGTCTGCAATGCCTCGGGGTGCATGTTTTCCATTTAATTGCACTCTTACAGTTGTAAGAGTGAAACACACACCAGTTCAGAAGGCCACAAAAAAACCACACCAAACACTTAAAGATCTCCCTAAAGCCTTTAAGGTGAGTTCTTAGTAGGGTTTAAATGATTTGCAGGCAGTCTGCACTGGGATGAATTTTATCAATAGGATTACAGTCTCCTGGTCACCAAGAGTCAACAGTTTCAATTTTTAAGTCAAAATACATTTATGGGAATCATAGGATGTTGATAAACTTAAGAGTCACAGTAATGGTTAAGAGACTATCACTATGAGGCATGTTTGCCAGACTCAAGTGGTTCAATCGGTTTAGTTTAAGAAAGGGAAGGTTAAGGAGTGACTTGATTACAGTGTGTACATATTTACATGGGCAACAAAAATTTGACAAGGAGTTCTTCAGTCTGGCAGACCAAGGTTTAACAAGATCCAGTGACTGGAAGTTGAAGCCAGACAAATTCAACTTGAAATAAGGCCACATTTTTAACAATGAGAGTAACTGGACACTGGTACAATTTACCTAGAGTTGTGGTGGATTCCCCATCACTGACCATTTTTAAATCAAGATGGGATGTTTCTTCTAAAAGATCTGCTCTATATTGGGAAAGTCCAATGCTTAATTTGTGCCAGGCCTGAGCCCCAGCACTTCTATGCTTGTTGCATCTGTTATGAAAGTAAAAAATTGCTTGAGCCCTAGCACCTCTTTCATAATAAATTAAGCACTGGAGACTTCCTATGTCCTGTATTATGTAGGAGATCAGATGATCACAATGGTCCTTTCTGATTTTCAAATCTATAAACCAGAATTGCTCTGCAGTAGTTAATCTTTCTTTGGGATATATTCCGCTGTATTCTGCTCCCATCTCCAACCTGTACAGTAGCATTATGAGAACCAACTACCATTTTTCTTCCCATTTCTAGCAAATGATTCATGTTCAACTCCTACTGAGAGTTATGACCTCCCATAGATGGCAGAAAAAATGCCTTGAGACATCAGTAAGTGAAAAGCTTTGCAATAATAATATCTGTTGCTTTTGGAATAGTAAGAGCATTAATCTATTTTATCTATAATTTCAGCAGTCTACATTCTTCTAAGTTTATACTTCTTACTTTTGGGGGGGAATAGACTGCTATGTAATTAGAATTATTACAACTTATTCCAGAATAATTATGGGTTTAAATGGACGAGATGAAGGACACATTTGCCAATAGGTTCTTAGTTTTCTAGTAATTTAAACAGAGGTATGATTTATGTATAGGCATTTCTAAATCTTAGGTAAAATTTTACGTCTGTTCTCTCCTGTGCTGTCAAAGAGTCTATCCTTTTTATGGCTTCAAAACTATCCTTTCAGAATCAACTCCGAAGGGCAAACTAGAGTAGCTTTCTCGTTCAAACTTTCAGCTATTTTACGTTTGCGGGTTTGTTTTGAAGTTAGCTTTATTTTCACCTAGTTGGAAATGTAATTATTGGAACTAAAGCTAAAAGTACTTCTAATATCAAAATGAAGTTCTTCAATATGTTTGCATCATCATATGTTCTAAAATAGATAACATGGTATTTAAAATAAAATGAGGTTTTATTTATGAGAATTTATTTTGCTAAATTAGAAATTGCTACAGTTCCATTTTCTTTGCCTGAAGTCCCAATGCTGAAGTCTGTAAGACCCACAGTTCAGTATTGAACAGACTCAGGTCTTTCAGGCTCTCTGCCAGGGAAACATACTTCTTAACTCCCATATATTCACAGCGTGACACATGCTTTTGAAGTCTGTCATACAGTCACATAGCAGCCTAATATTACCTCATTGGAGAAACTGTCTCCATGAGATATTATTAGAGATGAGTTAGAGGTAAGTTTTACAAATTATGGATGCCTTTTTGTTTGTTTGTTTTTTTAAGAGCTTAGAAAACTCTATGTATCAGAGTTTGGAAACTCAGACCTCTTCCAGTTCCTTTTTGGTGATGGTGTTTTTCTGCACACTGCAATCCAGATTCTTTACAAGAACCACTTGCTTTCCTATGACTTCCTGATTACAGAGGCTGCAAGTACAAGATGCTGTTGTGCAAAATGGAGCTGATCTCCTTTGTCTCTTGAAACAAAACTTATCAAATGCTATTTTTCTGTAGTATCTCCCTTCTGACAAAACGTAAAACGTTATTTATGCTGACCTGCATGGAGAGCTGATTGCCCTGTTAGTTAAAAGAAAAATGCTGCTGTCACTTACCAACACTAAGAAGGATCAGGAAAAGATCTTTGTTGAGCATGCATGCTGCCTAAACAGCTAAGTTCTCCAGGTTCTGTTGATCAAGTGAAATGCAATTGCTCCAGCTCCATGCATTTCTATTACTATGGTGGACGGAAACACAGTAAAGAACATTGCAAATGAAGAGAAACACTGAAGACTGTATAATGAAAATAATAAGTAATTATTTGCTATGCTTCCCTTCTTTTTTCCTCTATTTTGACTGATCTCCAAACTTTATGTTAGATTGCCATCTGGTGGTATAAGTGAAAGAAAACCTTTGGTTGAGTATCAAGCTAGTAAATACGACAAAAAATATTTTATGTAGGACAGCAGTAATCTGTTTTCCAACTATATTTCAGAATAAAATAGCATAAAATACACTTAAAACTATAGTCCATGGTGCTGTGAACTTGTACATTGCATTTTTGCTTGAGAACAAGCCTGGACTGCTCACTAGTTCTTTACTAAACCCAAACCATTTAAATCAGAGTATGAATCATTCATATTTTAGTATATTTATTAACAGGTATGATGCTGAAACTTCCCAAGTGGTACTAGAAAAACTGTGTATAGCAAAATTTGTGAAGGTGTCCATTAATTATTTTCTGGCTGCCCAATCTGGGAAACAAAGAGTCAGATTTCCAGAAGTGTTAAGCAGAAGGAAACAATCCCATAGTTAGGACCCTCCTTCCAGATGATGATGTGATATCCTCTCGTTATTAGGAAGAGACAGGTAATAGTTATGGGCGATTTAATCATTAGAAACATAGATAGCTGGATTTGCAACGACCGGTAGAACTGCATGGTTACTTGCCTGCTTGGTGCAAAGGCTGAGGATCTCTCAACACATCTAGATAGACTTATATGTAGTGCTAGGGAGGAGCCAGAGCTGGGTGGTCGTGGTACATGTAGGTACCAATGACATAGGAAAGGATAAGAGAGAAGTCCTGGAGGCCAAATTTAGGCTGCTAAGTAAGAGACTGAAGTCCAGGATTTCCATGGTAGCATTCTCCATGGAAGCATGAAATGCTTCCAGTTCCACACACAAGGACAATTAGACAGGCAGAACTGCAGGGTCTCAATGCGTGGATGAAACTATGGTATAGGGAGGAGGGGTTAAGATTTATAAGGAACTGGGGAAACTTTTGGGAAAAGGGGAGCCTCTATAGGAAGGACGGGTTCCACCTAAACCAAAATGGAACCAGATTGCTGGCACTTAAAATTAAAAATGTCATAAAACAGTTTTAAACTAAGGGCTGGGGGAAAGCCAACAGGTGCGGAAGCGCAGATGGTTCAGACAGAGACATCCCTTAGGGAAGGATCTATTAATGGAGATTCTCTATGTCCTAGTAAGGAGGAGAGGATGGAAGATGATAAAATATAGGTAGGATCTGATGAGAAAGAGTCAAATGAAAAAACGTCCCATTCAATTACATCATGTAATGGCAGACAGGTAAAAAGTGACAAGTTTTTAAAGTGCTTATATACCAATGCTAGAAGTCTAAATAATAAGATGAGTGAACTAAATTGCCTTGTATTAAATGCGGAAAGTGATATAATATGCATCACAGAAACTTGGTGGAATGAGGATAATCAATGGTACACAGTAATACAAGGGTACAAAATATAGCAGAAGACAGAACAGGGCATGCTGGTGGGGGGGTGGAACTAAATGCAAAAGAAAGCATAGAATCAAACGAAGTACAAATCTTAAATGAACCAAACTGTACTATAGATTTATATGGATGGTAATTCCATGCTCTAATAAGAATATAGTAGTAGGGATATATTACCCACCAACTGACTAGGATGGTGATAGTGACTGTAAAATTCTCAGGGAGATTAGAGATGCTCTTAAAATAAAAAACTCAATAATAATAATAATGGGGGATTTCAACTATCCCCATATTGACTAGAAACATGTCACCCCAGGATGGGATACAGAGATAAAGTTTCTTGACACCTTAAATGATTGCTTCTTGGAGCAGCTAGTCCTGGCACCTACAAGAGGAGAGAAATTTCTTGATTTAGTCCTAAGTGGAGCAGAGGATCTGGTCCAACAGGTGAATATAGCTGGACCCCTTGGTAATAGTGACCATAATATAATTAAATGTAACATCCCTATGGCAAGGAAAACACTACAGTGGCCCAACACTGTAGCATTTAATTTCGGAAAGGGGAACTACACAAAAAATGAAGAAGTTAGTTAAACAGAAATTTAAAAGGTACAGTGCCAAAAGTGAAATCCCTGCAAGCTGCATGGAAACTTTTAAAAGACATCATAATAGAGGCTCAACTTAAATGTATACCCCAAATTAAAAAAACATAGTAAAAGAACCCAAAAAATGCCACTGTGACTAAACAAAGTAAAAGAAGCAGCGAGAGGCAAAAGGGCATCCTTTAAAAACTGAAAGTTAAATCCTAGTGAGGAAAATCGAAAGGAGCATAAACTCTGGCATATGAAGTGTAAAAATATAATTAGGAAGGCCAAAAAAGAATTTGAAGAATAGCTTGCCAGAGACTCAAAAAAGTAATAGCAAATTTTTGTAAGTACATCAGAAGCAGGAAGCCTGCTAAACCACTATAGGGGCCATTGGACAATCAAGATGCTAAAGGAGCACTCGAACAATAAGGCCATTGTGGAGAAACTAAATGAATTCTTTGCATTGGTCTTCCTGGCTGAGGATGTGAGGGAGATTCCCAAACGTGAGCCATTCTTTTTAGGTGACAAATCTGAGGAACTGTCCCAGATTGAGGTGTCATTAGAGCAAGTTTTGAAACAAATTGATAAACTAAACTGTAATAAGTCATCAGGACCAGATGGTATTCACCCAAGAGTTCTGAAGAAACTCAAATGTGAAATTGCAGAACTACTAACTGTAGTCTGTAACCTATCATTTAAATCAGTTTCTGTACCAAATGACTGGAGGATAGCTAATGTGATGCCAATTTTTAAAAAGGGCTCCAGAGGTGATCCTTGCAAATACAGGCCAGTAATCCTGAGTTCAGTACCAGGCAAACTGGTTGAAACTATAGTCAAGAACAAAATTGTCAGACACAGAGGAACATAACTTGTTGGAGAAGAGTCAACATGGTTTTGTAAAGGGAAATCATGCCTCACCAATCTGCTAAAATTCTTTGAGGGAGTCAACAAGCATGTGGACAAGGGGAATCCAGTGGATATAGTGTACTTAGATTTTCAGAATGCCTTTGACGAGGTCCCTCAGCAAAGGCTCTTAAGCAAATTAAGCTGTCATGGGATAAGAGGACAGGTCCTCTCATCGATTGGTAACTGGTTAAAAGATAGGAAACAAAGGGTACGAATAAATGGTCAGTTTTCAGAATGGAGAGATGTAAACAGTGGTGTCCCCCAGGGGTCTGTACTGGGACCAGTCCTATTCAACATATTCATAAATGATCTGGAAAGAGGGGTAAATAGTGAGGTGGCAAGATTTGCAGAGGATACAAAACTATTCAAAATAGTTAAATCCCAGGCAGATTGTGAAGAGCTACGAAAGGATCTCTCAAAAGCAGGTGACAAGGCAACAAAATGGCAGATGAAATTCAATGTTGATAAATGCAAAGTAATGCACATTGGAAAACAGAATCCCAACTATACATGTAAAATGACAGAGTCTAAATTAGTGGTTACCACTCAAGAAAGATCTTGGAGTCACTGTGGATAGTACTCTGAAAACCTCCACTCAATGTGCACCAGCAGTCAAAAAAGCAAACAGAATGTTGAGAATCATTAAGAAAAGGGATAGATAAGACAGAAACTATCATATTGCCTCTACACCTCTACCCCAATATAACACTATCCTTGGGAGCCAAAAAATCTTACCATGTTATAGGTGAAACCACATTATATTGAACTTGCTATGATCCACCAGAGCGTGCAGCTCCCCTCCCGCCTCAGGGAGCGCTGCTTTACCACGTTATATCGGGTCACATTATATCGGGATAGAGGTGTATATAAATCCCTGGTACACCCACATCTGCATGCAGATGTGGTCGCTCCACAGATATCCACTTTATTTACGTGGATATCTGCATCCATGGATGTAAGTTTTGCATCTGCGCAGTGCTCTACAGAGCAGTCGCTTCAGAATAATGCTGGAGCTTACAGGGGTTAGGATTAGACACAGTGCAATGTGATAGGAGTCAGAACTTTGAGATACTATGGATAAGAGAGAATAAACCTTTAATTAATTCTCCTGAGCACCTGTGGGAATGCTGAATTTCCATGATTTATAACTGAGCCAAATACTGATAGATATTCATAGGGACAGCAACTATTCCTCTGCAAAATTTCAAGTTCCAAATCCAAGCCCCTAAAGCACTAGAGCTATTCAAAGTAATTCTTTTATGTTAGTAAAACTAATGTTGACAAAACTGCCTGTTTTTTCACTAGCTTTTTGTTAAGTGTCTGAACTATTTTGACCAAGCTTTCCAAAAATCTCAACCTCTGGTAGATATCAAGTATGAAATTTCAGCCGTAAAGGTAAGAGTTTTACAAAGTTATAAGCAACTGAAAAGATTGACTTAAAATGTAAAGTGATAAGTAACCTTAACAGGCATTCAGTGGCTTGAAATGAGCTCATTAAAACCAGTTAAATCATCATTTTAGAGTGGTAACTACAGCTGCACATTACGAACCACCCAGAGTTTAGGCAAAATATTATGCCGTAAACCAGCCAATAGGGAATTGCACTAATTCACTTTTGTGGTAATAAAAGCATAGCTAATCACTTTAAGGTCTGACTGAGACAGAAACAAAATCCAAAGTAGGTTGATTTTCACTAAAATTCAGCAGGCTGTTGTTAAGCACACAGAGTACTGAAATGAATTAAATGTACAATTATCAAAATATAGCATGACAGTATTATAAGAGTTAACATGTAATTAGTTATTTCTATTGGAATTGCCATATAGATAAAGACAAAATGCCAAGCCCAAATTAACTGGAGCCATGAGAATAATTCACAACGAATAATTTATCTGACAAACTTAGCTTCTTTCTGCTTGCTAAATATCTACAATTTGATCAATCTACTCAAATTCATTTATTCAACTTTTTTCTACCCTACAGATTGACTGTGTTTATGATGTTTATTTCATACTTCGTATTCAAGCCAGGATACTTAATTGTGATTTGTCATTAATATAAAGGAAACACAAGGAAAGTGCAAACATGGCATAGGGTCATAACTTAGGCCCTGCCTTCACAGAGGACTTGCATTGTGATTGACCATTAAAAGCCCAAGGCACCTTTATTCACTATTTGCTTATCCCACTAACAGAGCAGTAGTTCATCCCAAACATCCCACTATCAGACAAGCAGTTCAGCTGCACTCAGAAGTACTGGCAGAGTGGCGGAGGAAGTTGTGTGTTGATACCAGACGCAGAATTTTATTTTCCTCTGTAGGTTTAATTATTCCTAGTGGAGTAATGTTAGTACCAGGAGAGCTCAGAAGGGAGGAATATGCTGATGTGAATTGAGGGACTAGAGATTGACAAAAACGTGAAGGGTAGGGATCCAGAGACCAATCAATGTGGGCTGTTATATTAATTTAGATGGAATATATAGGCCACAGGTGTTAACATAACCCAATCACTGTCCAACATTAAAAAAAGTGTTAACAAGTTTCAGAGATTAGTACCATGGCAAACATAATTAAAAATTATTTTAATATTTTATTAAGGATAAGAAAAAACAGTTAATGCATTTGAAATGTGACGCATGAAATAAGGTTTTCATTTTATCAGCTGCCCTTGTTTCTTTTATCTTTAACTGGAGAGAATTCTTAGAAGGAAAAAATAGAAGTCCAATCCCATTTCATCCTAGATAGTGTTTGGGATTCAGCTGGAGCTGGTAGAGGCAGCAATGGCATCTGGGTCCCTCTCTCTGGCCCTATCTGGTCACGGGGCATCTCTCAGGATCAGGATGATGAAGGCCCAGGCTCCCAGGAGATGGTAGCTGTGAGGAGGAAGCAGGGCCGGCTCCAACTTTTCTGCAGCCGCAAGCAGCAAAAAAAAAAAAAAAAAGCTAATCAGCGGCACTTTGGCGGCAGCTCAATTGCGCCGCTTAATTCTTCAGCAGCAATTCGGCGGCGGATCCTTCACTCCCTCTCTTCCTCTTTGGTAGCACTTTGATGGCAGCTCAAAGAGGAAGAGAGGGACTGAGGGACCTGCCGCCGAATTCCCACCAAAAACCTGGAGGTGCCACCCAGATACCAGACGGAATGCTGCCCCTTTGTATTGGCTGCCCCAAGCACCTGCTTCCTTCGCTGGTGCCTGGAGACGGCCCTGGGATGAAGCTCACACCAGTACCCATTTTTTTCCTCCCTAAAGTCTCTTTTTTTATGGACCCACAAAGGATGTGATGGGCATAATAGCCCATCCCCTCATTATGTTTTCCACCAATGAGGCCAAGTTTCTGATCAGTTTTGGTTCCACACGTCTTATTTACCAAGCATGATCTTAACAGTCCCTGAATTATATCAGAAGGCCTTTTTGTTTGTACTCTTTTGTAACTTTCCCGTCAACATTTATTGTCATAGGTTACTGTGACATCTTATCAACTTTCACATACTTTTTACAGTTGAACTCACAATTAGGTAAATTTGTAGGCCCAATTGTCAAAATGGGGCAGGGAGAAAGGGAAGAGAGAGACACAATAAAGAGTAATGTAAGAAGACAGGCAACAAGGATTAGGAGGAAAACAGCAAATGAGAAGAGTGAAAAATTAACAGAACTACAGAGGAAAACAAAGAGACAAGATATATCCATCAGAAACACAGGCTCTCTTTAAAAAATATACAACAGATGTAAGCCTGAAAGTTCCCTTTTATGAAGAACATTGCATGAGGTAATGGATTTTGATGATAGTACGCCACAGCATTAGTAAAAACTATCTGAAATGCTGCCTGAGAATGCGGGGGCAGGAATCCTGTCCATTAAAATTGAGTGGACTATTGTGCATGGTTGCACATGCTCTTGCTTAGAGTAATAGGATTCTGAACAAATGTTGACAACCGTGACTCTAAACCAAGATTGTTGACACATAAGTTATAGATGGATAATCATGAAAGAATATAAGTAATAGATTATGTCAGTAGTAAAAAAATACTTATTAATTAGCAACTGAATGTCACAATGGTGCAGCTACAGCATTTTATTCAGTAAAACAGAACATTTAAACATGACAAGTTGTATGAATGGAGAGAGTAAACAGCAAGTTCATAGTGACACGTTGAGTACCACTGATCCAAATTGTTTTTTAATTGGCAATAACATTCTTAATCTTTTCTAGAATCTGATCCTGAATAGAGTATACGCAAGTAAAGTGGAATCACTGGTATAGTAACCTGTCAGACAAAGTGAACCGTATGTAAATGGAATATGTCTTCAAATGACATTAGGCATCGTTTATAGGCTTAATTTAATGGTTCCCTGGGAAAGACATTAAAAAATATATAGTCAACAACTGTAAAGTTTATGTGGAATAAAAAGTTATTTTAAACATTTCTATTTATGATCAAAGGTTGACACGTAATCTGGTTACATGCCCTACAGTAACTGTAGGGTTTTTGTTTGTATACAGATCCCGCTGCAGCTGCTCACATGCTTGGGTTTGCAATCTTTTAAATAGCAGCGCTTGTCAGGACTGCTCATGGGCTCTGTGTGTCCTAATGCTCCCATGGGAGGGTATATGGAGTTACCATGACCCTACCTCAGTTCCCTCACAATTTAAAGCCTGTGTTAGTTGGGCCCCAAAAGCATGGATGAAGGCAGTATGGAGGAGAACAGTGTAGATCACACAACAGTTACTGTAGGGTAAGGAAGCGCTTCCTCCTTTTCTAGTACGTGACAGTGCAGAACTCACTGTAGGTGACTAGCAAGCAGTACCTCCTCGGAATTGTGGGATGAGAAGTATCAGCAGCATTAGCCGAACAGCAAGTGTAGTCCCACTCTCTCAAATCTGGCATCTGCCCTGATGGCTAAGTCCAATGTATAATGTCTAGGAAAGGTTGGTGTGAGTTACTCCATGTTGCCACTGCAGGGGATGGTTACCCCACTCCTGCCCTGAAGGGCTTAAAATAGCCCTGAGGGAGGGCTGTGGTTGGGAGAAAGCAACTACTAGGCTGATTGGGGAGGCAGCTGAAGCTGGGCCACACCCCAATCAAGTCACAGCTGGCCCTATAAGAGGGCTGGGTCCAGAAGCCAGAAACAGTCTCTCTCTAGCTGTAGAGGGAGAGGGACCTGGCTGCAGGGACCTGAGTAGAGTACCTGAGTGGAGTAGGAAAACCCCAGGCTGCGGCCTAGAATAAGGCCAATGGATACTGGGGGTTGCAGAGGGCAGCCCACAGGTAGGCAGAGGTAGCAGGTCCAAACCTTCCTTGCCAGTTATGAGTGGCTTATATTGCAGTCTGCCCCCAGGAACGGGGACTAGTTGGTGATTGGCAGTAGCCCACAACTGAGGCAAGGTGGGAATAGAGGGTTAGGGGTTCCCTGGGGAGGGGAGACCCCGAGAATGAGGGGTTACTGCTAAGGGGCAGCACCCCAGATAACAGGGCACCAGGTCTGAGAGGAACATGGGGCCAAGTGGTAGTGGGACACCAACCTACAGAGGGCACTCTGGATGCTGGATGAGCTAATTCCCAAAGACAACCAACAGGAGACGCTGCAGGGGTGAGTCCTGCATTGCTACAGCCACCTTGCAGATTTTGGATATTGGCACATTTCTAAAGCAGACAGAAGAATCTGCGTGAGCTCTGCTTGAGTGAGTCTTGCTATTGGTGGTAGAAGTACACCAGCCAATTGGTAATCACGATACTTTGTACTATCCAGTTAGGATTCCTTTGTGATGAAATGGCCTTACATTTAAAATGGACAGCTAAAGCCAGAAATAAATAGGAAGAGAATATAAATGCTACATTGTCAGAATGAAACCAAAATAAGGCTCTGGAAACATCCAACCCCTTTAGCTTCTTGTTTGCTGATATAGAGTGGGGATTCAGAAAGACAGGTCAAACTGATTGATTCAGATGAAACTCTAACACTACCTGTGGGATATTGTTTCACTGCCACCTTGTTCCTACGAAATATTGTGAAGGGAGGGTCAGATATAAGCGAGTTCCATGCACTTAGTCTTCTGGCCAAAGAGAAATTAGAAAGTAGTAGTAGGCTATTATCATGTATGTGAACTAGCCACTAGGGGGGATGTAGGACATACTTTGTCAGAGACTTACACAAATATTTCCTGCACAATAGAATATGATACATGCACACTGCACAGCCAAGCACATAGATATGGCAGATTCACTCTGAAAGGCAACGTCTTGGATTTGTCTTTATTAGAGCTATTCCCAGCTCTTCCTGTAATGGTCATGTGTAACCTCTCAGTCACCCATCTGTAAAATGGGAGGAATGATACTTAAATGCTGCATAAACTAAAGTTATGAGGTCTTGTTGAATAATATATTAATATTTGTATTATCACAGCACTTAGCTCCCCTAATGTTGGAGCATTGTGCTAAGCACTGTACAGTTACAGATTTTAAACAAACAAACCAAAAAAAACCAACAGATTATAAGCTCTTTTGGCAGGAACTAAGTATAAGACAAGGGACAACAGATGTATACAAATGAGGATTTGGGGGAAGTACAAAGAAACAATTATACGATATTGGTCAATATGATGTGCAGTGAAGTAAACATGATCATTAATACCTGTAAGATGATGAGTTCAAACTAGAACTCATTGCCTCCTTCTGGTTTACAGAACAGCACTGCATTCCTTCCCATAGGCCGAAGGAGTAACTGTCATTGCTGTGTCTCACCAGTGGCTCAGGATCCCGAGGAGAGAAACTCAATGCAGATGGAATATTCACAGATTTTTGCAGCAAACCTCTAAAAGGTTCTATTGAGCATGTGCACCTGGCATTTTTCAGAGCCTTATGACTTGGTCAGATCTAGGTGTATTTTTAAAAGACATAGCAAAAGACCCCTCTCTGATCCTACAACTACCTCCTGTCCTGTCAAGTCCCTGCTCCAAAACATTGAGGCGATGGAACTATTCAAAGAAATAGTTGGGGGAAAATTTAACATGAGGGGGGGAGAAACCTACTTACTTTTTCCTAACCTCATTCTCAGAGAAACACCTGGACTTGTTTTTGCAGAAACTTTCAGAAAATTCAATCCGAAGCAGACAGCATGAATGGAAAATTTCAACCCTAGTAGTTAAAGTTTGGCAAAATTATAAGCAATTGAAAAGAAGAGTGTATAAGTGTTCAGCAACCTTAAAAATGTAGAGTTACTAACAATTCTGTCTGTAATAAACTAGGATAATTCGCTAGCTGTATCTGTGCCACCCTGAAAAGAAATGAAACCCTATCTAAGTCTAAAGCATAGTGATCACTCTGACATCATGAAAGGAGAGAATTGATGGGAAGCAGCAAGCAATAATAAAAAACAGCTTCCACTAAAAGAAAAAAATATCTTTATGATATTCACTTACAGTTGTGCTGTTTGTCATTAGAAGTCACTGCACCATCTGGGGAGTCCTGGAAAGAAAGCAGACATCTAGACAAGGACAAAAGATGACAACCACCTTGATTTGTCTGGAGCTTATTGCAGTTATCCCTAATAAGTGCCCATTGCTTAATGAGGACTGTGGCTCAATATATAATGATAGACCCAAACAGGGACCTACCTTTGTTTCCTTAGCACATTAGGAACAAAAGCAGCCTGGAGGGTTCCATATTTTGAACATGTCATTACCAATGTTGTCCACTCTTGGAATTTATCACAAGCCTTGCAAGATTTGATGTTTTTTTCTGATAGCTCCAGCTACTGGAATCACATGAATATCAACTTACTTGTAGGGCTTTTTTGTTTTTTGTTTTTTTTAAGGGAAGGTTCAAGCCCTCCCTGTTGGGAAGAAAAGCTGGAAAACATGAACTCTAAAGATTCAAAACACCGAGACAAATAAAAAGACCCATTTTTCCCCTGAATGTCATGTTTTTTTGATATCTGAACAATGATGTTTGAATGCCTGACTTTGGCAGTTCTGCATTACCTTCTCACTAACTTGTTCCTTAGGTCATGTGGCTGTGGTCACCCTTATCCAGAAGCAGCAGGAGATAGCACTTAGCTTTATATAAGTCAGTTTATTTTAAATTGCCCCATATCTCCTCAGATGTCTATTACATGTGCTGCTGTTGTGTGGGAGACAGGGTCGGCTCTACTGTTTTCGCCGCCCCAAGCAGGGCGCCAAATGGCTGCTGCAGACCGCAGGGGCAATCCATGTGCCGTTACGGCAGCAGACGCGTTTCCGCGGCGGCGGCCATTCGGCGGCAGCTTCTCTCTTCAGCCGCAAGACAGAAGCTGCGCGGCTGTGGACCGCTGAACATAGAAGCTGCTGCCGAATGGCCGCCGCCGCGGGAACGCCCGTGTCGCCCTAACGGCACACGGACTGCCCCTGCCGTCCTAGGCAGCAATTCGGCGAGCTGCTTGGGGGCAGAAACACACGGACTCCGCCCCTTGCGGATTGCCACCCTAAGCAGGTGCCTGGAGCGGCCCTGGTGGGCTAAGAGGGGTTATATTCTCATTGAACTGTAGTAGAGGCTGCTTTGATGTACGCACTTTGACTTACTTCTACCAGTAGTAACTTCATAAGTATTAAGATTGGGGTATCCTCTAGCTCCTCTCCGTACTAGAGCCACTTCTAGGCTGGAAGAAGAAGGCAAGAAACGCATGAAAACTCTTGCAATGAATCACTGACCCACAGGAGACAGGCTGTCAACTGAGCTGTAGTTCCTGAAGTGTAACAACAGGGGGAGAGAGTGTTCACCTTAAACAGGGAAAACTGTGAGAAGGCTCTCCAAAGTGTGAAATGATGGTGTAAAGTCAACTTGTATTGGGCTAATGAAGCCGCAGGCAGACAGTACTTTACTTAAATCGATGACAATAATTAACTCTGCAATATACACCATCTCTACAGAAGATCCACCAAGAAAAAAATATCACTAAACAAAACCTAGCATTAGAGGTGAACTGGGACATCAAGGAAAAGGAAACTACACAAAAGTGTACTACTGCAGTTAGTTATGTTTGTATATTGCATAGTATCTTAAAGTTATCTCAAGGTTGCCTAGTACATATGGCTAGGCCCTCCTTTTTTAGTATGTGTATAAATCTATAAATGTGTATAAATCTATTTAGATTTATTAGGAACAATTTTTTAGGAACAATCAGACAAAACATATTTTGCCTGATAAGTCATTCAGTGTATATAATACACCCCAAAGTAGAATCATATCGCACACTTACCCTTATGTTTGGTCCCACCCTTAATTGGAACATCATTAACAAGAGATTAATACCCATATCTCTAGAACTGTTTGTAAAGAAGCAAGTCCTTAGTTATGTCATCCTTGGGCAGCAAAGTAAAAGAACTGATGAATTTCAGCACACATTCTTAGTAATTACCCTGCTTCTTGCCAAGCACAGCCTAAGGCTTATGTAGAAATCAGGACTTATCATTTTCAGTATCAGATAACTCAAACATCTCCAAGAAAGTAGTCCATGTAGTTTAATATGAGACAACACATACACTTGGAATATTGTCTCTCTCTCTTGCTTGCAAATAAAGGGAATGAATCTACAGTGACTGGCAGGGCTGCCCAGAGGGGAGGGGCAAGTGGGGCAATTTGCCCCTGGGCCCTGCAGGTGCCCCCACTAGAGTTTTTCAGGGCCCCTGGAGCAGGGTCCTTCACTTGTTCTGGGGGCCCCAGAAAACTCTTGTGGGGCCCGGGCCCCTAGAGCTTCTTCCACTTCGGATCTTCAGCGGCGGGGGGTCCTTTGGCTCCCGGGCGGAAGGACTCCCCTCTGCCAAATTACCGCCAGAGCGAGACGTGCCGTCTAAATGCCAAGTCCCACTTTGGCAGTAATTCGATGGCAGGGGGGCCCCGCCGCCGGTCTTCGGGGCACTTTGGCGGCGGGTCCTGGAGTGGAAGGACCCCCCGCCGCCAAATTACCGCCGAAGCAGGGCCCCCCCCATCGCCAAAGATCCCAGGTGCCCAGAATCATCTGGGCAGCCCTGGTGACTAGACACTTTAGTATCCCACACAAATTACCCTCCTCAGATATATTCATCCAGGACCAATTGGAACCATACTACCATTTGTATTACTGAGTGATCTCCACCTGCACAAGCAGTCTCTTGGAAGACCATCCCTGAACCTTCATGTGGTCAATAGGTATTAAAAGACTGCATGATGCTTTTGTATACTGTAGAGTTTAACCCAGGAATCCTGATCAAATCCCAAATTAGATACACCAATTACACTCAACCTACGAAAATGCCCATTGCAGATTTGATTAGATACAGCACACTTCATATCTTTTTCTTAACTATACTGTACTAACTATAATTTTTCTATGCACTATCAAAAAGTAGAAGTTACACCCAAGAGTTGGCAGCTTTTTGGTGGTGGATGAAGTGACACCTGTGTATGCTTTGAATATTATGTTCAGTGTGTATATAATTTTGGTAAATTTGCAAAGCACTGGTTTTCCAACTTTTTGATTATGCAAATCACTTCATAAGAAAGAACTCATCATGGCCCAACTCCCTTCCAAATTCCCAAAAATCTAACACCACTTAGTTCTCAATGTTTCAAATATTTGTGGATCACCAGGAACAGGGGCAGCACCAGCCTCTTCCCAGTGGCGGCAGTCAGGTGGCTAGAAAGAAAAAATTGGTGGTGGAGGGGGGTGGGGGGCAGCTGCATCCCCTCTTACCACAAGGCCCCACCCCTCTCTGTGCCCCTGTCCCTCAGTTAAGTGCCAGCCCTGCCTCCTGCACACCCTGTGGCCCAACCTCTGGCCAGGTCAGAGGCCAGAAGCCAGAGCCAAGCAGCATGGGGCAACTGCTTAGCTGGCTAGTGCTATGGAGCAGACAAACATGGTGCTCCCACCTCCTCCTCCTGCCGCTGCTTTTCGGGCCCTCCCAGGGCTGGGGCTGCAGCTGCTCCTCAGCTCCCCACCACCCTTCGACTGCTCATAGCCTGTATGACCTGCCTGGGCAGGGGACCTGACTTTGGGGACGGCAAAGCCCTCAGGGAGCAGCAATGGCAGGGGGAAAGGACTCAGAAGCCCAGGCCAAAGTGGGTCAATCTGGGCTGCTGTGGGGAGCCTCGGACTCTCCACCTGCCCCGAGCAGCGTGCCCGAGTGGGCAAAGACATGGGCCAGGGACTGCTCTCAGACATCTCCTACCCCAATCTGGGCTCTGCACTGCCGCTGGCAGGGCTCTGCCTTCAGAGCTGGGCAGCCAGAGAGCAGTGGCTACTGGCAGGTATAATGTTAAAACTGCTACCAGAGAGAATTTGCTGCTTGGCTTGTAGTGAGCGTGCACACACAGACTGAGCATGCTCAATAACATCCGATGAAGCTGCTGTCCTCACTTGGGATTAAAATCTGCTGTCTGTTGTTCAGAGAGGTTCATAAGGGGACAAATCAGAGGTGGGTTTGGGCAGGGTCTGAGCAAGGGGCAGAAACTGACTGCACAGGGGGATTAAATAGCTGGAGGCAGGGGCAGGAGAGGACCCGAGGGGCAAAAAATCAGAGTTCAGGGTAGGAGCCAGGATTGAGCCTAGGGTTGAGGCACTGCCAGATGGTGGCACAGGGAGGGGCAGAGTGGGTAACAATTGCCCCGCTGGGATGAGCCACCTGCAGTCTTTGCAAAAACAAGGTGTGGGGCAGAGGCACTTTTTTATTTCCCCTCTGACGGGACATCACAGCACATGCTTTCCAAGGCTGTGTCCTTAAAGGCACAGGGCATCCTGATGCCTAGATACAGCAGTTTTTCCTCTAGCTGATATAACAGGAAACTTGACATATTTTACATTCCTACACACACCCCAACACACACACACACACCCCAACACACACACACACACACACACGTGTCATACAATTTGACTATTTAAAAGAATCCCTTATCAGTTTATGTCTGCATAAACTCTCATAGCAATTCACTAAACATGTCTTATCTGCTACTGTGATTTCCTGAATTGCACTCCTGGTCCTGTAATGCATTTGAAATGCTCCTTCTAATTGTTTTCTTTTTAAAATGTTATGTTATCTTTGTTACTCTTAGCACTTCGTCCTTTACCTTTGGCAACATTGTGCAGATGGATGTCAATGTGCTATTTAATTTATATTTTAATAGCAATTAATCATTGAAAATATGTATAAGTAAATAGTTGCTAGTAGCTTTAGCAGTGATGTGTTTCTAGTATAGCACTACCTATATTTTACTGTGATTTTTAATTTGGAATTCTAAATTTTTCTTTATTTTTATAGCACAAGCTCATTCTGTTGGATCATGTGACTTCCAGTCTGCCTGATTTCCTGACTTGGTGTCAAAACTTCTTCATTTTCATTTAGCTAATTTCCAGTAGTGGATCGCCTTTCTCAAGTGTTATTTTGCCTCTCAATGCAGCCCATAGTGTTTTTTTGCATGTCACTGCTTGTGTGTAGAACTTGGTTCCCAAATATTCACTAAGGGAGTATACTATCTCATATGAAATCGTCTGCAAAGGCAAAATAGACTAATTTTTACTGGACATAAGAATAGTCATCCTGGGTCAGACCAATGGTCCATCCAGCCTAGTATCCTGTCTTGCAGTGGTGGCCAGTTGATTCAGAGGGAATCAACAGAACAGGCAGTCATCAAATGATCCATCTCCTGTCATCCACTCCCCGCTTCTGGCAGTCAGAAGCTAGGGACACTTGGAGCATGGGGCTGCATCTCTGACTGTCTTGGCTAATACCATTAATGGACCTATCTCCAAGAACTTCTCTAGTTCTTTTTTTAACCCAGTTATAATTTTGGCCTTCACAACATAATGAACACATGTACAACCCCAAGATTGCTTGACAACCAAAAGAATTCAAAACTCGTGGATTCACACTCCCAAGTTATGAAATTTAAAAAAAAAAAAAAAAAAAAAAAAAAGAAGAAGAAGAAATGATACTGGGTTCTTTTTATGTGCCTTTTTGTTCCAGAGCCTTTAGGGTTCAGGCGGCTCAGATCCAGGGCCGGCTCCAGGCCCCAGCACGCCAAGCACGTGCTTGGGGAGGCATGCCGCCGGGGGCGCTCTGCTGGTCGCCAGGAGGGCAGTAGACGACTCCGGTGGACCTCCCGCAGGCATGCCTGCGGAGCGTCTGCTGGTCCCGCGGCTCCGGTGGAGCATCCACAGGCACGCCTGCGGGAGGTCCACCGGAGCTGTGGGACCAGCGGACCCTCCGCAGCCACGTCTGTGGGAGATCCACCGGAGCTACGGAACCAGCGAGCGGCAGAGCACCCCCGCAGTGTGCCGCCGTGCTTGGGGCGGTGAAATGGCTAGAGCCGACCCTGCTCAGATCCATAGGAGGAGCCTAAACACCTGAATGAATCTTGGCCTAGCCTCATACTTTCGATGTTACTATTCCCAAACAATTCATATACCAAAAGCCATATCTACAGTACAAACTTATGTTAACTCAAGTTACATCAGCATCTTGTCATTGCACTATGTTATTATGTCACTATGTGCACATGCCTACTGGGCTGTTTGTGTTGGTGGTGAGCTACTCACCAGTAGCACTTGTATTGATTCAGAGTGCAGTCCACCACGGGTATGTATCTCACTATACAACTTGCCACCAGCCACTGTACTGTATTTTGAGAAGTTTGGGCAATATATTCTGGGGCCCAAACAGGTCGCATGGGGTGACTGGGAGCATGGGATCAGCTTCCCATAATGCAAATATTCACCATCCCACAATGTTATACATATCCCATAATCTTTACACCTTTTTTCCTAAATCCCACAAACCCATATAACCTTCCTCAAAGGGGCACCATTTCAGATTTTTGTAGGAGGTGCAATTTTAACCATGATTTCAGGGGCTACTTAGGCACCTGAAAACTCAAGGGGGCTTCTGTGGTTTTTTTTTTTTTGCACACATAATTTGGAAATTAATAGGCGCACTGTATCTAATTCCTATATAAAGAAAGAAAAAAAAATACACACACACACACACACACACACACACCCCAATTACAGCCATATTTTAAAGTTTAAAACAATCAGGAGATAATACAGCAAAATATTCCCAATCCCAAACCTTGAGATATCAGTTTTAGAGTCTTAATACAGACATCACAAACACAAGTTTGATACTTTGTATGCTATCTTTAGAGGAGAAATACAAATAAAACAAAATTGCTTAAAATCTGCGTATTTTCTCCAACACTCTATGATACTGCCACTATCTACTCTATTTTAGTCTATTGTTTTTCATGCCACTAAAAACTTACTTAATTTTAACAAACGGGACTAAAGTTTTTCTTCTCTTAATAGGAACAGAAATTTATTTTTCCAATTAATTTGGCATTTATGTTTACCGATCACAATCATGTACATGATTCACTAATATTTGGCTCCATCTTTACTGCTAGTATCAGACTTGGAACCACATTGATTTTCATATGAATTAAGTTATTTTACAGCTATAATTAAAAATACAATTTGAAAATAAATGACTTTCATCTGCAGTGTCTAAAGTTGTGTGTTTATCTAATCTTTTTTTTTAAACTGGCACTGCTAAGGTGAGAATGAGCTAACTTTACATTCTAGAAGCATGCTATTATTTATTGTACCACGTTAAATAATGAATGACAAAAGCACAATATTGTAATAAAAGTAATAATGATTACTTCCATCCAGGACAAATTACACATTTTAGAACTCACGACTCAAAGAATTAATTTAAGCATAAGAGAAATAAAATTATGAAATGCACAGACCAATCAAAAAATTAAGTACTGTAATCCTTAAAATTTTTTGAAAGAATAAAATTTCAGAGAATATTTGTGCATTGCACATTTTGACAGGAAGTACTAAGTAGTAGCAACACCACCACCACAAGTGTGTGTGAAAGGAGACAGTGTGTGTTGGGGGAGGAGGCAGAAAGGAGTGTGGGAGGGAGACTGTGTGTTGGGGGAGTGTGTGTAGGAGATTATGTGCACCTGAGTGTCAGTGTGTTGTCTCTTTAAGCCAAGCACTCAGGAGCCTGAAGCTTATTCAGTGCAGCAGCAGTCACAGCTCCCACTCCTGAGTCGGAGGCACCAGCACAGACAGGCTCCCTGTCTGCCCACCCCAGCTCAGCAGAGACCCACTCCCACTCAAGCATGGCCACCTCTAGCATTGGGCGAGCTCCCCCAGAGCCCCACCAGCCATGGATCAGCTTCCCAAAGAATAGAGCTGGGCATCTGGAAAGTGGTGGCTGCTGGCCTGATGCCCAGCTCTGGGAAGGGTGGCTACGAGAAGGGCGCTAAGGCAAATTTTGGAGTGGCTATAGCCCCCGCCAGCCCCTTCCCAGTGCCTCCCCTGACCTGGAGTTACTATGTACCACAGGTGGCCCACAGGTTGAAACCATCACTGAAAAGCACTTTTGTACACTAATATGCTGCCAATATTTTAACAACTGGCTGCCACAAACTTTTCTATGTCTTTCCCTCCTTATAGGTTTGGTAATAGGCGATAAGTCTTTTAGATCAGTCCCCTATGAACCTTCTTTATCCACAGCTCATGTTTTCGCTGGTAAAGTCCACTTAAAGCAACTAGGAGCTCTTCTTCCTGACAGCCTTCTCTCACCCACTTAATCCATTCCTGATCATCCTCTGAGATCACTGCAAGCAGGTCAGCTGTTCTGCAGCCATCCAGAGGGCAGCTTCTTCCCTAAAGCTTCACCAGAAGGGAGAAAACCTGGATGATCTTGCTTTCTCTTTTCCCATTTTCTCTTTTAGGCCCTAACTAGCACAGGAGTGTATGGGGTGAGTTCAAAAGGTAATTCTTCTGCATAGCAGGCAGCCACACCCATATGGAATGGTTTGTTTGCAATTGGTCCTGGAGACTCATTGAATTCTCACTAGTGACTCCAAAGTGGTGTCAGGGCAGCACCACAACCCAAGACCTAGCTGGCATGCTAATCCTAGTGAGGGGGAGCTAGCAGAGACCACTAGTGAAAGGAAACATTTGGCCCTTCAAGTGCATGAAGTCTTCTATGGCAAAGCAACTTCCACAGTATAACAGTGGTGGAAATGATTCTGGAGCAAGCTAGCAGATAGCAGTGTTGCAGATGGATTGCAATACACTGGTGAACCACAAAGCCAAGGAGACATTGTTAAAACACTTGGTGAGTATAAGACCATAGAAACTGAATGAAAAATGGAAAGGAAAAAAAAACAACACATTGACTCAGTTGTCACCTGGACAAAATGAGCTGTAGTCCTCATTCAGAAACCAAAAGGGGACAAAATTACATGAGAGGAAGAAAGACAAAACACAAGCACAATATACTTGCTATGTAATGATCTCAAAGGATAAGACATTTATCAGAACATGGAGTGTAAGAACATTACACTAGGCTGGAGCACTTCCAGTAATGATGCACAAACTGAAAAGATATGAGTGGGAAATCTGTTTATGCAAAACGAGATGAGAAGCCCAAGGAGAATTATAGTATGATGAACATAGGATACTGACACTGGGAGGAAAAGATAGTGGGCACCGGGATGGAGTCACATTTGTGCTAAAGCCAAAGGCAAGCCAGCATTTAACCTAATTATTATATCTCCTCATATACTGAAGACGAGATTCAGAATCAAATCTGGTACAATTACAACAGTATAAACATGTATGCCAACTTCAGCAGTACCCAAGGAAGAAATTGATGAATTTTATAATAATTTAAAGAAAGCAATACCAGATGTTTCAAAACAAAACATGTAACTGGTGAAGTGAAATTTTAATGTGAAAGTAGGATCAGGCTGTTTTTCCTGGATTGGAGCAATAGGCAGATTTGGAGTAGGCGAAGAAAATAGACTAGGAGAAAGGCTACTCATTTTATGCCTAAATTACACTGTGGTGATAACAAACACACTATTTGAACAAAGAAAGCTGCAGAGGAAGTGGACTTGGATATCACCTGATAGGCAAACAAAGAATCTGACACACTTCATACTTGCAAATCAGCATTCCTGTCTTTTCAATTAAAATGTTAGAGATTACCATAAAGGACATCTCTCAGAAGTCTTCTGGTAAAACCAGGGAAAATCTGAGTTGAAGTTCTTGACATTTCTTAGGTAAAATACAAGCAAACTCCCCCCTCCCCTTTCTCACACTTAAAAAGCCCAGTTTAAAATAATGTCTACAGGTCATTTTAGGGGAACACTCTTGCACATCACTGCTAAGGAATGTTCCAATTTATATTTTTTGTTCAAACTCCTTTAATAAAAGAGCTATAATTAAATGCCTCTAGTAGCCATAGTAAAGCTTTTAAAATCAAATGGTAATTGCACATTTTCTCCTCAAATCTAGGTAGGCATTTTAGGACTATTCGTATTTTTTAGTCATTTTGCTGTAAATGAAAACACAACAGATATACCTTAATTAATTTCTTTAATAAGATTCTTCTGCTATTAGATTTGAACTCTAGGGAAAGGATAAACCACCAATTACAGATTGTCAATTGCAATTAAGTCTTCAAAATATTCCCACAATGCAGGTGTGAAGTCTGAAAGATGATAATGAATGCTCAAATGATTGAAAGATTTTTTTCCATTTAATATAGCGGACCCAGCAGTGCCATTACTTTTAAGAGCCTGTCAGCAAGTCTAAGGAATTTACAATTTAGCTATTTCCATAAACATACTGTGAAGATTAATCTTGACATACAATTTTAATTAATGAAAAGTTGTATCAAGGTAGTTCTGGATACGCTGCAGCTGGAGAAAAAGAATGCTATTTTCTTGTCTGTTACAAAAGCTTTTTTGTGCCCCTATAAATTTCCCTAAACTTTGGAAATGTTCAGCATCAGGGTTCTGGTTCAGGCTCATTTCTACTAAGAAAAAAAAAAAGTATATTCAGTGTCATCATATATATATAAAAAAATTCCCCTCTCACCCCTATGGGTGGTATGTGTCTTCCTCAACCTCGGGTCCTCTACCAGAGGCCTGGGAGATTGAGGGTTCTGCGCAGTATCTTAGCTGTTCC